>NC_142569.1:10587500-10905000 GCF_041283825.1 Pyrus communis
TCGGTATAATTTACAGCCTTGGAAGTGCATGAAAAAAAAAAATATGATGATGACGTTGTTGATAACCGAAGATCCGGGCACGTCTATTGATGTGTATTTACAACCGTTGGTTGATGAACTAAAAGAATTATGGGAAAACGGTGTTCCCATGTACCATAAATCTACCGGGAAGATGTTCACTTTGAGAGCAGCAATGATGTGGACTATAAACGATTTTCCTACGTACGCTATGATGTCTTGGTTGAGCACTAAGGGCTATTACGCGTGCCCAGTTTGCAAAGAGAACACAACGTCTAGTTGGCATGTGGGAAAAGTTTGTTACCTATTGCATTGTAAATGGTTGTCGTGGGACCATGAGTGGCTTCAGAATGAGACAACCTTCTTCAATGACACAAAGCTCAGCCAAGACCCAGAGAATGGTCTGGAGATAAAATTTTGGCTCAGGTGAATCAGTTGAATTTTGCTCTGTTGGGCAAATTCGTAAATAGGACAAGACCAAACACACATCGAAACTGGACACACAATACGAGGTTGTTTGAGCTCCCGTACTGGTCCAACTTAAAATTGAGACACAACATCAATGTAATGCATGTTGAGGAAAATATGTTTGATATACTGGTCGGAACTATACTAGACATTGAGGGAAAAACAAAGGACACAATAAAAGCTCGGATCAATCTGAAAAAAATGGGCATTAGGCCAGGTTTATGGATGACGAGGGACGGAGATATAGCCAAAAAGAAGCTCGCATCGTTTTTGGTGAAATCAGATTTGAGGAAAAAGTTTTTGTAGTTTCTATCTTCTGTAAAGTTTTCAGATGGGTATGTTTCAAACATTGGCCATTGCTCAAACGTGGATGGAGGCAAATTTTCTGGCCTCAAGAGTCATGATTGTCATGTCATACTTCAGCGCCTTCTCCCAGTAGGAATTCGACACCTCTTGTCTAAAGACATGGTGAAGCCGATTATATTGTTGGCGAGATATTTTTCTCAATTAACTGCAAGATCTTTGCACAAGTCCAATGTTAAACAGTTGTGTGACAATATTATTGAACTGCTATGCAAGTTTGAACAGATCTTTCCTCCAACTTCCTTCACAAACATGATCTACGTCATGATTCACTTGCCGGAGGAGGCACTTCTAGCTGTACTCGTCAACTATCGATGGATGTATCCAATAGAAAGGTATATAATCACCATAAATACTTTAGTTCGTGATGTATGTACGATTTGACTAATTTTATACGATATTTTGTTTATTGATGTAGACTACTGAGTGAATTAAAAAAATAGTGTACGGAACAGGGCAATGCCCGAATGATCAATTGTGGAGGCATGGGTTGCATTTGAGTCACTTACATTTTGTGCAATGTACCTACAAGATGTTGAGACTACATTCAACCGACAGCAATGCAATAATGATGGTGGTGTGAAAAGTGAAAAACTTTTTATTTTTGCCCAAATTGCACGACCCTTTGGCAAACCAATCAGAGGGCAGTCATTTAACAAAAATGACATAAAGGTAGCACATTGGTGTGTACTTAACAATTATGACGAGACGATTACCTACCTAGATGAGCATGAAAAGTTGATGAAGAGGGAACATCCTTCACATTTATATGCCAAAAAACATCATGAATTGTTTCCTCGATGGTTTCGTGAAAATGTAAGTTGTTCGTGTTTTGGGTTATTTGCATAATTGTAAATATTAAACTAACACGACAACTTTTTCTCATTTATTTAGGTGAAGAAATCGAAGGAAATGAATTCGCCCACTTACACTGAAGCATTATACAACTTGGCTATTGGGCCCCTATGCGTAGAATTATACTTCGGTTGTCTTGTAAATGGCATCAAGTTTTTTGCAGCTAATCTCGATGACAAGCTTTGTACGCAAAATAGTGAGGTACATGTTCCGGGTGCAGGCGACATTGCAGACATTGATTTCTATGGAAAACTGACAAATGTTGAGTAATTGCTTTACAAAGATCGTTGTCAAGTTATCCTATTTAAGTGTCACTAGTTTGATACAAACCCACGTAGGGTTGGAGGTGTTAAGCGACACGATGGTTTGCTATCGGTCAACACCAATAGATGTTGGTATAATGACGACCCCTACATTTTGCCAATGATGGCCAAACAAATTTTCTATATAGATGATCCTAAGGGCAAGAGGGGATGGAAAGTAGTTCAAAAAATTAAGCACAGAGGGCTGTATGATATTCCGAACCAAGATCCTGCTGCTGATGACGATTATGGTGACGTTGTTGACCAACAATTGGAGACTTCAACGAAACTTGGTGCAGATGCACTGCTGGATATGACTCTTGTAGAAGAACCATATTAAGTAGTCAAAGGTCCTGAAATCGAAATACAGATCAACTCCATTATGACTAACCTTATGGATCTACCGCGATACAATGCACCTGAGCGCACGAACGACGATCTTGACGTGCCTACAGACGAGGAGGAATGGGAGTTTGAATCTGACGATAGTGATGATATTGATTCTAATTTATATGAGGTTAATGAAAAATTATGATGTAAATGTAATGATATTTATTTTGTATACAAACACAAGTTTCCTTTAAAATTTGTAACAAAATTAATTAAACAAAAAAAAAATTTATTTATTTAAACCAAGAAATAAATTAAATTTACACCAAGAAATAAATTAAATTTACAAATATGCGCAACGAAGTTTTAGAAATGTTTGTCGTGAAAATATTAATTTTTTTTTTAAACTGGTGGCGCGACGAAAATTTAAACACCCTTGTCGTGCAAACATGTAAAAATTTGATTTGTTTTTTGCCAAAATTAGGCATTTTTTATTTCGGCACCTTCACTCTATCTCTCTCTATCTCAGACTCACTATATCTCTCTCATTCTCTGCATGCAAAAACCTCAATCTCAGACTCACTTTATCTCTTTCTTGATTATGTTCGAACTCACTCTCATCTCTCTCTCTAGATTCTCTCAAGCTCCTCTCTCTCATCACTCACTATCTCAATGTCACCCTCTCTCATTTTCTCGCACTTTCTCTGTTTCTCCATCTCTCTGTCACTCTACCAATCGCATCCGCCACACTTCAACACCACACGACCTCCCCATCGCCGCAACATTACTAGGTAAGCACCCAGTCTCCCTTAATTTAATTATTTATAAGTGCAATTTTCTCAAATTATTCTTAGTGGATTCTAGGGTTTGCTAATAGATTCTACCTTGAGGTTATCGTTCGATTTCCCTTCAATATATTTGTTGCATCATATATGTCATTGTAGATGGGTCAATTTGTTTGTTTGTTTTTATGAATAAACTTGTTTCTTGCAATACTTTTTTTTATTCCTATCTCATGTTTTCATTCACCTTATATATGTGAAACAAAATGCATATAATAAGATGACATCTAAACAGATTCATGATTGTTTTTTTCTTTTTCGAACTTTGTCTACAACTGCTGAACAAAACTTGATTCATATATAAAGATGTGGGTTGTCATCTCCCTTTGTCCAAGTCATGAATATGATACATTGCCCTCTTCCATCATTCATCGATTCCTTGCAAGTTGCATTGTCTTGCAAACTGTTTTGTCCTTTCAACTTTTCTTTTTCATGTTTATCATTTAGGTTTGCATAAGGCATGTAAATATGTTAAACAATAGGCATGTGGGATACTATAAATGTTCCTATAGTGCATGAATGTCCTATAGTGCATGAATATATATTTTACGGTTGTATGGGTAATAAAGATATATCTTATTTTGCTTCAAGGTTAAGATATTTTTTAGTATATCTAAACCAAATTAAAGTGTTGGAATGTAACTTTTTTATTAATTGTTTTTGTACATATCAAACTTAATATCAAACCGGCAAGCAGCTAGTAGGGGCAGTCAAACAACTTCTCCAAGAGGTAGTTCTACTACCACCTCCACACCTGATATGGGCACGAAAAGTGTCCCTTCGGTCATGCTTTTGGGGCCAACGGTGTCTATGACTTCTGTGTCATCAACTTTTTCGGTGACGCATCCTGTACTAAGTGGCCGGCAGACTCATCGACAGCCCCAGAGTTCTGAGGAGGCTCAACAGTCTGGTGAGGCTTCTTTTGTCCATGGAAAAGGGTCCCAGACAGGAAAGCTTGCTCTGTCCATTGATAAGCTTGCTTTTGGTTTCATGATGGTCAAAGAAACATTGACATTAGTCTATAGGCATGCTTGAACCTTCAAAACTATCACGTTCCCATTGATTAGAATGAACTTACTAAGAACTTCGCTTTGAGTGCTTTGCCTCTATTGTTGTTAGTTCATGTAATCCCACAAGCAGATGCTCTCTATATTAGTAGAACCATTATTGTAAACGACTTAAGTTGGCACACCTAGCCTTGGAAGCCAAAACTTGTTGCAGACTCGCAGTGTGAAGTCATATCAACAAATTGTAAATTTTGTTTTAACGTCCCCAATTGGTATAAACTGTTTGAATTGTTGGGTGGATTTGTTGTTTTTGTTGTTATATTGTTTGCGGGTTTTAGGAAATGTTATAGTTTTAGGGGATGTTCTGCTGAATTTTCGATAGAAAATAGAATTCGTCTAATGTTTACTTTGTTTATTTGGTAGTTTAAAAAAAAAAAAAAAACCAGGGGCCTTTGAAAACTACTTAAGACATCACAGACTACCCACACCACAACCGAGAAGGTCACCATTATGTGGGATCCTTAACATCGTGTGGCTACAACAAATGAGCAGCACAATGCTTTGGCCACCGACATTGACTCGGTTATCAAGAACCATTGCCCCCTCATGTGGTAGTCATGGAAAGTTGTCCCACATGAAGTCAAGTAAGCCATTTTTCATGAATTATTGGTAAGTATTTTCAACCTCAAATACTAAATTTTTATTAAAGTATACAAAGATTTTAAATTTTAACTACTATTTATTTGTTGAGTCTTGCAGCATCACTATGAGCTCTACAACCTCGATGCCAATCAAATGTAGTACATCAACGACCTTTGCTCTGGTAGGTTCACTCAATGGAAGTGTAACCTTCACAAGCATTATGAGCTATATGACGGTCCGAAGGTCGCTCTAGTAGTTGGGTGCCCTATAGAGTTGGTGGACCGCCAGGATGAATGGGAGTGGATTTGCGACCATTTTCAAGACGAGAAATACCTCGTACATATAATATATATTTCAATAATATATTAATATGAAAAAATTACAATTTTAAACAAAATTTTCATTTTTTTCATTCATTTGTTATAAATATGTAAACTAATACGTTTTTTTTTTAATTCAATAGAAAAAAGTGAAGGCAAACTCGATCAATCGGTCGAAGAAGAAACTTCTTCACCGATCCGGCTCACGACGCTTCTCTTATAGGTTGGAGGAGCGACGTAAGGTAACCATATATTTATTTTAAATTTTCAATCTTTTTACTCTTTATTACACAATTGGTAATCTATGTTAACACTTTTTAAATTATTTCAGGGGGTCAAAGTTTCCTGAAATTGACATGTTCAAGGAGGTGTACATTCGGCCCGGGGATGCACTGACGGAGCAGCTTCATGTAAGTTATTTCAATTTTTTAATATTCAATTAGTATTATTATTAATTACATGTATATTCAAATTAATTTGTTTATTTCATTTTTCTAGTCCACCATGGTGGAGAAGGGCCAAACCGTTCTAAAGGAGGTGGCTTCCCAGCTTCCCCTAAAGACCCTGATCGATGAGGTGTTTCGCCCTGAGGATACTAGTTTTCAGATCATGACAGACACACTCGATTAGACCTTAGGTCGTCGGCATAGGAATGTTCACGGGGGCTTGGGAAAGCCTGCCTTCGGGACCCGTCTGCCTCATACTCCAGGCAAACAACAAAAAAGGTCGAAATGTTGATATCTGAAGTGGCGGACCTAAAAAAGCAGATTGCTACCCAGCAGTCTCAGATTACAGCCCAAAATAATTTGATGAACCAAATCCATCGCGCATTTCAAATTTCTGGCATTCACTTCCCTGATGTTGAACCACCTCTAGAAACGAGCTCCCAACCCCCCAACTCAATAACAACACCACCAGCTAGCGATTATGACATCGAGGACTACCCATTTTAGTTTTTTTTTAAATTGTTTTCGAATTTAAAAATACTTTTTTCCATTGTATGCATATTTTCAATAATTTTTAATTCAATATTGTTCTTTACATTTTCTATTTTTAATTTCATTAAAATAATTTTTACATAAAACAATATTAACAACATTTAAAACGAAAAAAATAATAATTTATTTATAAAAAAAAAACTAATTTTAAAATCTTACTGCGTCGACCTCTATATCCGTCGCGCAAAAGTTTGTGGATCGAACCTCTATGTCCGTCACGCAAGAGTTTGGGGGTCGAACATCTACGTCCGTCGCGTAAGAGTTTAGGGGTCAAACCCCAGTTTCGTTGCTTGGTAAGCACAACGACCACCAATTCCATCGCGCAATCTTCATTTTGCGCGACGAAGAGCTTTCCTCCATCACGCAATGACTGACGTCACGAGCTTTGCATGACGCTTTCTTCACCACCCAATGTTTCTGGGGATGGTATTGGCCTTTGTGCATCGCTTTCCCCTTCGTCGCCCAAACAGTTATTCTTAGTAGTGACTTAATACGACTAAGTCAAACGCTTGATTTTAGAAAGAGAAAATATTGACTTCAACTGCACAAGGCAAATATATTATTTTCATTCTACCTTAAACATACATATGTAGTCTTTAAATAGAGAAATCACAATACACTGCCGTGATAGATACTTAATTAATACTAAGATTATAGTTACTAAGCATCTAATTAAAACATGGCTTTGAAAGATGAGAAGCCGCCAACAAATATGTTTAATATAGGGACCATATTTATTGTCGTGTATTGCATCAACGAGCAAAAGGTCTTGAGGAGATGGGAGATAGTTAACCTGATTTTACTGGGTTGACAATGCCCAATTGACAATCCTACGATGAGGAACGTTTAGGATATGAATGTGAGGAAGAAAGGTCTCATGATCAGTAACATTTAGTATGAATTAAAATGAAACTGAAATACATTATGTTTGTCAAAACCAAAAAATCGTCGAAGTCAGAATAACATACAATTGCTCATCACTTACTATGACATCTTGCAATTAAATATCTCCTACTTACGTCGACATTGGAACTCAAAGAACCATGTTAAATTCAACAACACACTACTACAATATTAGCTTTAGGTGTCGGATGATGGTGGCGGTTTAATAAGCCATTATGTCGGATAAAAGATATCCAACACATCATTCAGCTAGTGTCAGATAACAATGAAATCCTGTCAGTTATATCCAACATAAATTCCTGGCGGATATTTCGTGTCGGATGCAACCGTAATAAAATTATTATAACCGCCAGTATTTTTGAATTCTTTTTTTTTATAAATATTTTTAACATATTCCGGCGGTTTTTAAGTTAATGGTGGCGGTTATAACTGACAAAAATTGACTGTTTTATTATTTTAGTTTCTAGCAGTTATTATTTAGTATTCTGGCGGTTATAACCGACATAGATTGACTATTTTATTATTTTAAAATGTTATATTGATTATAAATAAATAAACACATGGTTTTAATATTTTTTTTTCACTCATGGCCCTGTCGGATATTGTAACAACCCGTCCCAAAAAACTATGATTTTTATAATTTTAAAATGTGAAATTTCGAAAATGCCCTTCTAGGCAAATGTATTGACTTTTGTTGACAGCTTTGCTGAGTCATGTAAGATCCATTTTTCTTAGCGTATCTTTGTAGTACTTGTCGCTACAAACGTGTGGGCGCAAACAAAATGTAATTTGGAGTTATAACAAATGAAGTTGAGGGAAAATTGTAAATTTATTATTTTCTGGAATGCTCCAGATTTTTGGAGCAAAATTTGGAAAGCCACGTGTGTGGCCCAGATTAAAAGGGAAGAAAAGTTGGGTGATGGAGATGGAAGATAAAGAAGAGAAATGAGGAAAGACCCGGACCAATTAGGAAATAGAGAACCAATGAGGAGAACCAATGAGAAAACAAGAAAGAAGGAAAAATGAGGGAAGAGGAGAATGAGGGGAATCGAACCGGTTTTCCCTTAACCCGTGACCCGATGGTGACTCGTGATTTTCTCTAACGAAATTCATCATTTTTCCGACAAATTGAGCTGATCTACCACTCCCAATCATCATCTCGACCCTTCCTCTACCATTTCCACACCAAATTCAAGGAGATTGGGTTCGGGATTGTGGAGAAATGCATTGATGGGTGCGAGGGGCAGTGATCCCTCAAATCCGAAGGTGATCTCGTCAACCACGACCACCAAAAAGCTTCCATCAACCATAGGAATTGGAGTTGAATTAAGAACACACAAATTCAAGGGTTTTCGGCAGGTTCGTGGCGATTTAAGGCTTTTCCCGGCCAAATTGGCCTTAGTCACAGGCGTCGATCATTCAAGACTCCTCTGTATTCGTGCTAAAGAGTTGTAACGCGGACCTCAAGTGAGTAGGCATTTGTTATCTACACACACACACACACACACTTACAGTTTCCAACAACATTTTTATATACAATTATGCTTTGCTTGCCATGTCATAAATGAGTTACATTTTAAGTATTGCATTATTATAAATCGTGAATTATATCGTTTGATGCTGTTGAGGCTCAGGTAAGCTTCAGGTGAGTATATTGTGATGGCATTGGTTGCATGGCACATTGTTATACATAGATGCATTTAGAGTTCATCATTGCTGCACCCCAATGTTAATGCTCCCGCCCGAGGCCAGGGCACAGTCTTTGTTCACCTCCCTCATTGCACACTCACCTTGGATCCAAGTTTGGTGCCAGCCCTATTGTACAGACCACAATAGGTGGTTCCGACTCGTAGGTGACTCATGATTATTCGCACAGCTTTCACGTGATCGTAGCACTTAAGCGTACATATTTACACCTACTCTGTCGTACAGACCACAATAGGTGGTTCCGACTCGTGTGCTAGCATATATTGATGAGCTATAGGTCCAGTCGTACAGGTCACATTAAGTAACTCCGACTAGCATATTATTTTATATTGATTTCATCTGGTTTACATCTTTTAATGCGAAAACGTTATGGCATGGCATACTTCAGTTTTTACTGGCCTTGTGCATTGGTATTCGTATGTATATACGTAGTATTATTTTGTGAAAATTATACGGGTTTTACAGTGACCGGTTATTACTTTTAAAAAAGAGAAATGTGTTTTCTAAAGCTTAGTTTTTGCCCACTCGCCCTTCTGTTTTTCGCCCCTCTGGGTTTTAGTAGTTGAGCTTCTGTATCAACGAGGATTCTTGGCATATCTTAGTATAGGTGGCTACCTATGATGGTATAATCATTATCTTACCTTACTGTACTTTACTTATGCTCTGTAATCACGTGTGAAATGGGTTTATTCCTGGTCATAGCGCACTCTTATAATTAGGCACTTTTAGGTTTAAATTTATTCACATTTTCCACATCACTACACTTTATGGCTTCGTCACCTTCTAGGTGTCGACCAGCACAGCTCGATTCAGAGTCCTAGTTGACATTCCGGGTTGAGGTGTGTCAGTTTTAACCGACATGAACAAAGCAAAATTTTGGGCGGCCGCCAAAATAATCTTTGAATGTTTTTTTTTTCACTCATGGTCCCGTTACCTAATCTCTGAATGTTTTTTTTTTTGTGACTTTTTACACATGCTATCTCGGAGTATATACGAACATATTTGACGGTTGGATCATTGAAACTAGCTTCGTAGAATGCATATCCTATCAAATTGATAGATTTAACAAACACTTAAGAGTTAATGTTATACTTCCATTAAGTATAAAATAAGATTTATCCACTAGTGTCAATATTTTAAATTGAAGATCGAATTCATTCATTGCATTCTTATAGGGTCGAGAAGTGTAGCTGTAAAAAATCATCAAAATCGGAGCTAAATAACTGTTAAATTGTGATTTTTCATTTATAACCATTGAAAACTTTTGTTCCGTTACCTAATCTTTGAATGTTTGTTTTTTGCGATTTTTTATGTATGCAATCTCGGAGTGTGTACAAACAAGTTTGACGGTTGGATCGTTGAAAAAGGTTTCATAGAATGCATATTGCATCAAAACGGTAGATTAAATAAACACTTAGAGTTAATGTTAAACTTCCCCATCAAGTATAAAATAAGATTTTGTGGTATCCACTACTGTAAATATTTTAAATTGACAATCAAATTCATTCAATGCATTCTTATAGGGTCGAGGAGTGTAGCTATAAAAAAATCATCAAAATCAGAGCTAAAATAACCGTTAAATTGTGATTTTTCGTTTATAACCGTCGAAAACTTTTGTTCTGTTACATAATATCAAAATGTTTGTTTTTTGTGATTTTTTATGTATGCGATCTCGGAGTGTGTACAAACAAGTTTGAAGGTTAGATCATTAAAAAAAAGTTTCGTAGAATGTGTATCGCGTTAAAACAGTAAATTAAATAAACACTTAAGAGTTAATGTTATACTTCCATTAAGTATAAAATAAGATTTTGTGGTATCCACTAGTGTAAATGTTTTAAATTGAAGATCAAATTTATTCATTACATTCTTATAGGGTCAAAGAGTGTAGCTGTAAAAGATCATTAAAATCAGAGCTAAAATAACCGTTAAATTGTGATTTTTCGTTTATAACCGTTGAAAACCTTTGTTCCGTTACATAACCTCTGAATGTTTGTTTTTTACAATTTTTTATGTGTACAAATAAGTTTGACGGTTGGATCGTTGAAAAAAGTTTCATAGAATGCATATCGCATCAAAATGGTAGATTAAACAAACACTTAGTGTTAATATTATACTTCCATTAAGTATAAAATAAGATTTTGTGGTATCCACTAGTGTAAATATTTTAAATTGAAGATCGAATTCGTTCATTGCATTCTTATATGGTCGAGGAGTGTAGCTGTAAAAAAATCATCAAAATCAGAGCTAAAATAACCATTAAATTGTGATTTTTCGTTTATAACTGTAAAAATTTTTTGTTCTGTTACCTAATCTCTGAATTTTTTTTTTTTTTGTGATTTTTTACGTATGCGATCTTCTAGTATCTACAAACAAATTTGACAGATAGATCATGGAAACTAGTTTCGTAGAATGCATATCTTCGTTAAATTTGCCTAAATTTTGAAGTGGGAAAAGTAATTTGTGCTAAATTTTTATTTATGTTTTTCAAGTATTGATTAGACAATATTTAGTTTGTGTGATGACATTTTCATTGTACAATTATTATTTTTTCTTTATCGCATATTTTACATGGGTTATTATCTATTAAACCAAACAATTATTTATTTAATTTTAAAAAAAAGTATTCTATTTAAATACATATTATTTATTTATTTATTAAACCAAAAAATTATTATTTTATTTTTTAAAATCATAACAAAATTTTGGGGGGGGGGGGGTGAGAATTTAAAATTTTGGGAGGGAATTTTGCCGTCATTTTTTTTTCTGTCAGTTTTTATTTTAAAATTTTTTTCTATTGGTTTTAACCTACAATAATGAAAATTTTCCAAAACATCTCTTTCTTGCACCGATGCCTTCCCCCTTTCCCCTTCCTTCCCCCTTTTCTCCTCTCTTCATTTCCTTCTCCTTCTCTTCTCCCCTTCTCCTTCTCGATTCAGTCTTTAATTATACATGAAGATATTCATTTATACGGGCCCTTATGTGGTTAATATCATTTCTCGAATATGGCAAGTTTTAGATTAGAATCTTAAACAAATCTACCGCATTAGTTTTGCATGAATCTGGATGATCAAGTAACTGTTGTTGATGGCCTTATTTTTAATGGGAGCTCTTATGTTTTTCGAAGAATGGAAGAACACTCTAGATGTTGTTGTTGGTTGAATATTTGCATATCACGGTTTTTTTTTTTTTTTTAATTTTTATTTCCATTCAGTTTGAGGGTTTTTATTCGAAACCAAAAGGAATTCAGCTAGTATATCCAAAGGTGCTAATCTCTCCACGGGCCAAATTTGATGGTACTTTAGATGTCACAGGATGTTTACATGTATTTAAGCTGGATAAAGAATGCTCTTCACTTTCCAATTTTATATGCAGAGAGAGATGCGAGTCAGAAGTGACCAATAATTTGTCAAGTGGAGAAGGGGAAGAAATGATTCAGAAAGTGGTTTATATATATTTTTTTATTATTAACGTATTTTTCGTTGGTTTTATCTGACAGAGAATGCTCTTATTTATTCATTATTAATAAATTCTTTGTCGGTTATATCCGACACAAGTTCTGTCGTTTTTAGAGTATTTTCTGTTGAAAAATTCATTTCCTGACGCTGACAATTCTGTCGCTTATTATATCTGCCACTGCATCCATTTTTTGTTGGATTTTTCTTAAAATCCAACAGTAATATACGTTTCTTGTCAGTTATCATAACGACACTAATAAAGGGTTTCGTAGTAGTGACAACAAACAAACCATGTTCATACTTAACTTCAAATATTTGGGATGTATTAGAACTCAAAGAATCATATTTAATGAAACATTTATGACTTCAAATATACCCAATATTTTATCAAATGAACTTACCGTGTATTTTAACCTCTCATCGATATTTTCAAAACAAATAAACTTGAAAGATAATGAAACCAAATTAGTGAGCTCAGCTGCAACTTCCATAGATCGTCTTATAGGAAACGTGGAGATGGAAGGTTGAGAGGTTTTGGGTGATAAGTAGTGAAGTCATAATTACATACAATTGTAGTTCATCCCTTACATGGTTTTCTGCAGTCAAATATCTTCTACTTACATCGAAGTCGGAACTCAAAGAACCGTGTTAAATTCAACTAAAAAAAAGAACCATAATAAATACTTAACTTCATATATTATTAAATACTTAACTATATATATAATTGATTAAGAAGTCATATTTCCTTGGATTATTGAGATGTATCTGACATATGAAAACAGTACTCTTGTTTGATGGTTGAGAAGCAAAATTACGTCCAAAGCTTCAAAACAAGAATTTAAATTAATTAAGAATATATATATATATATATATATCTATATACACACACACAAAAATTATATAATGCTTTAGGGTAATTAACTTTGAGTTTATATTAAAATTAATTGTAGTTGGAATAGGGGGCAATCATTCAAAGTCCAACGTGTTATAAGGGATGAGCCATGAAATATATATTATACAATGAGTTAAGTGAAAACAGTACTCTACGTTGTCGTTTCATCCAATGGTTATTGACATCAGAGAAGATTATGAGAAGGATGGGTTTGTTTCTGTCTAAAAAATATATATATATATATATATGGTGGTGATAAAATAAAGTGGTGATCACGACGGAGAGCCTTTTCAATGACTTGGGCTAATAAGGAAGCTAATCACAGGTGGATACAACCTGGGAGAAACTAACAGATTAGATGAATCTAAAAGATATATATATATATATATATATATATATATATATATATATATATATATATAGAAAGTTAACTTGATTGCGTCATTTGGAAGATCTTTTGGCCAACTAATTAGCCTATGGCAGTAATTATGTTAGGAGATAATGGAATTGGATCCCCTCCTGAGCAAATGGTGGGGACCCTCATGACTACACAACACAGACCGTTGGATTTTGATCCAATTGTTATAATTATTATAACTTTTAGAAGGACCTTCATGTTTGTAACCGTTGGATCAAAATTCAACGGTCCGTATTGTGTGGTCATGAGGATCCCCACCATTTGCTCAGGAGGGGATCCAATTCCGGAGATAATAAGGTCCTACAAAACGTTGTTTTAATTGTAGCTTGTGAGTTTAGCAAGGGACCATGGGGTCAAGCTTAGTTTGAACTTTGACGGATCTTAACATGATTCCTTCTCTGGATTATTCCCCTTGGCCTTGACTATATTGAACCTTGAAAACCTTAAGGATTTCTTTCTATTAAATTCACTTCTTCCCCACACTGACTAGATGTGTTCATTGTAGTTGTATTTACAGTTCTAAAGTTCCCATCACAATAAGACTAAGGGTCAATTCGGTATTGTTGTAGTTTTTATTTTTTATAAAACTACTTGGGTTTTGAAATTAATAAGTATTGTAAAGTTAAAAATATAGTTAAGCATTTAGCAAATTGTATTTCAAAAGTTCTGTGAATATGAAACAGTGTCACATCATTTAGTAAATTTGATGTAGAACTTTTGTAGCTGCCTGAAATGTCTAAAATGAACATGATGTCAAATAGTTATGTATTAATCAGTTTAGTAAAAGGACTTGCATTTATGGTAATGGTTTTGGTGGGTGTGGGGGGGGGGGGGGGGGGGGGGAAGGGGGGCTTGATGGTTGATGTATATTTAAACTAACCTAAATAATAGATTAATTTAAATCAAATTAAACTCGCAAACGCACGAATCAATTGTAGAAATATATGCAAATACAAGGTCGATCCCACAAGGATTGCTTTAACACCAATTTAATCGATTAATCACACTAGACTTAATTAAACAAGCAAAGGATAGATGGAATTGAATAATTGAGTAATTGATTAAAACTAAAATGAACAAGAAAAAGAAAAGACAATTAACTAAATCAAACACATGATACAAGAAAACTTAAGGTTATGAATCCACCAATAACAATCCTATTTACCTTTCCTAGAGCCAATTACTATCCAATTACCATGCCAATGTTAAAGGTTGTTCTTTCTAAGGTATGAATTAATCCGTGGCCAGGCATCAACTCTTGTATCTTTACATGATAATTATATCCTATTGGTTAGGCATACAATTAAACACATAAAAACCCATTAAGCATAGAAGAATCATCTCAACCAAGTAGGACTAGCTTGATATTGGTCATCCTCATTAGTTTGTCTACTCTTCTTAATATTAGTTCCAATAAACCTAATTGATATTGGTCATCCTCATAGATTTATCTAAATCTCTAGATGAAAATTTTCTAAAGGTGATCAGTCATTAGAAACTCGAACCTAGAATAAAATACCCACAAAGATTAAGAATCTAACATGACATATAATCGGATAGTAACTAACAAAGTATTTCGCAAATATTCATGTCATGGCTTCATCATAAACCTTAGAAAATAACTTAGTTACACATAGAAATAAAAATAAAAGAAAGATAGAATCCGGAATCCATGGCAAAGCACGTCCCTAAGCTCTTCTTCACTTATTGCGGAGATGGTGAATGGTAGTATGGTGCGGTGATATGGGTATGCGGGGTGATGGATGGATGGATGGATGGATGATTATATGGATATTTTAGAGAGAGCTTAGGACCTTATTTAAACTAGAAAAACCCAGGGGGCGTTTGTTTGCCCTCACTAACTCGGACTGGACTGGACTGGACTAGCTATTAGTCCAATACTGTGTTTGTTCCATGCTGGGACTAACATTAATGAGACTAAAGGGGACTAGCATGGACAAAACCCTTCACTAAGAGGTCTTAGTGAGACCCCCCAATAACCATGGGACTAGCTAAGACTATCCTCTATTTCTTGTCCTTGTCATGCTCAATGACCACTCCCGACAGACTCCTCATCATCGCCGGTCACCTAGATCAATCATTAACTTCCCGACTCTCTTTCAGATCCATTTCACAACCAACTTTCATATAAAATATACCAAATTGAAGCTGGGAGTGACAAGATTACGATTTTACTTGAATCGAGGCCAAAATGTGGTCGAATGTGGCTGGAAAATGGCCTGGAAGTCTCGGCCTGTTTGGGCTTCTTCAAATCCATGACAAATTCGAGCATGCAAAGCTAAGATCTCGGTCCAGGGATGGTGATGAATTTTTTGGCGGTGTTAACTTCATCCAATTTAATGAGGGTTGGCCAAAAAATACATCGGGAAACCTGCAACTCGTCGGGAAAATTGGAGCCGTGAGGTTCCGTTCGAACAACGCATAGCTAGAGAGGGAGGGAGGACAGAGAAATAGAGACTGGAATCAATAAGGAGTTTGACCAGGAATGAGAAAGAGACATGAATTGAGAGGTCTAAGAGGAAAAAAAGAGGGAGAGGGTGGGACGATGAGAGAAGAGGAAAAGAGTGGGACGGAAATGGTAGGAAAAGATGGAGAAAAAGATAAGATCATAATAAAATATTAATAATTTATATATTAAATAAAATAATATTAGAATTTGTTATTATCCAGCTTCTTAGTCCAATACTGCGCCAAACGCTTCACTAAGTTAGTCCAGTTGAGTCTAGTCTAAGCCAGTCCAGCTTAGTCCTTGAAGCTAATCCAGTCCGAGATAGTCCTGCACAACAAACGCCCCAAAGGTTTGGGAGAAAGTCTCTTAAAATAAAACAAACTCCTAAACAATTAATGACACAAACTAGGAAAGAATCCTTCTTGGCTTGGGAAACACGTCATCTGTCTTGCACGCCAGTTTTGGGGTCGATTTATCTTCTGGAAAATTCTGTAAAAATATGAGAAACGTAGCTTTATCTTTTATATTTCTAGGCATATATCGCATGCCACTAGGAAAAATCGGGAAAGCCTTCAAATCTTCATTCTCCTGCAGCTGCACAATTCTGACGGGAAAATTACTTATGAGGGATTGATTTGTGAAACTAGAATGAATGGCTCCATGGAAAATTATGAAATTCGGTCACAACGATCTTTGGCCTCTTAGCTTCCTTCTTCAATTTGCCTTGCATCAAAACTCCTCCGGAAAGTCGAATTATCAACAAAAACATCCTAAGTGCACAAAATGGCTGAAACTGAGAAAATGAAAGTAATAAGGTTCTTTTATAATCAATTCTTTAACAAAATTTAGGGATAATTATTATGAAAATATGATAAATAATGCACCTATCAATTGTATTGATGGTGATTGTGATGGTGATGGTGGTACTTGTAATGGTGCTGTGTGGCGGGGATGGAGACAACAACAATGGTGATGAAGACCGACGATGGTGTCAACCATGGTGTTGGAGGCTGATAAACCTACTAGCGGTGATGGTAAGGGTGTTGGTGGCACTGTGGAACGTGGAAGGTGGGGAGGAGAAGGTGGTGGCTAGTTTGCTCCACCAGGGGAGGATATGTAGAATTGGGAGAGAGTAAGTGGGAGAAGTACAAGAGCTTAACACTACGTTTGAATGAAGGAAATAAACTTGGAATTTTGATAAAAGTTAGAATTTATAAATTGACATGTATTAATTCTCTTGTTTGGATTCATAAATATAGAAATTTAGAATTTCCGCGTGTAAAAAAAAATTTGGAATTTGGGACCTCCAATTCCCAAGTTTAAATTCCATGTAAATATGTGTCATTTCCAAAATTCCATGAATGAGAGTTTAAAAATAGCAAATTTCGTTTCAAATTCCTTTGTTCTTATAAGTTAGCAAGATAAGAAAATTCACAAAATCTAGAAAATAAAATTCCGCCATTTCAATTCCAATCATTTAAAATTCGCCTTCATTCCGCTGTCAGAAGACCATTGATTTTGGAATAATTTGAATATTTTATTTCTACCAAGCACGTTTTACTACTTTTTTTTTTTTTTTAGTATATCGATATTTTTACACTAAGGGGAGGGAGAGTTCATCTAAGTCACACAATAGGCAACCTAATTTGGTATCGAATTCGTCATCCATGAGATTCGAACCTAAGACCTCTCACTTCCTAGTGAAAAGGAATACCACCAGACCATAATATTAAGTGACAACACACTTTACTACTTAACTTTAAAGTGAAACATTTTTTTTAATGCTACTTGTGGAATTGGCCTTTATGACACTTAAGTGAGGTAAGGATCGAAATCTAGAGAAGCCCGAAAAGGGTGTATACACCCAATTTACATGAAAATTCGTGAATTAATTGCATAATGTGGTAAAATGGTAGAATCAGAATATCCAACCCAAAATCAAATTGACAATAGATGCAGATGATTTTATGTTATTAATTCCTTGTCCATTATACCCCTTTGTTCCTTTTATCTTGGCATCCCACTTGTAATGCAACGCATTCACAAGTAACTTTTTCTAAAGTCAATAGGAATTAGGTTTATATCATAATGGGACTCACATGTACGATTGATCGAGTTGAATTAGTTGGTGCTGCAATATTTTCCAACGCCTAGACAATTATTTGTCATTAACCTTGGATGCTATATATTATGCGCCTAGGGTTGGCCTAGGCCATGAATACAGCCTAATGTCGCTTCAACATACCTATCGAAGGGTGAGTGATGGTGGGGGAGCTCGATCTTTAATCATTGAGAAACTTGAGTTAAGAGAAGCAAGGTCTCATGGATATATTAATCAGAACTTACTTCATTATTGAAAATTGGATTCTATTTGGAATTACCATAAACTAATTATATATTGATAAACTTATAGGTCTAGCATGGTTCACCATCAACATTATCGATATTGTTTTAATTTAATCATTTATTACTTGATGTTTGGTTTTATCACAAAAGACATGGGTGATGTATTACAGGTGGAAACTCTCATAGATTAATTGTATATTATTTTGTCATATGACCGATGTCATGAGATCCTATTCTCCAACAAATACAACATGAAAGCAAATGGAGAAATATAGGGATGGTATAATTAGAACAATGCCTTGATCTTCATTGGACCCCGAAAACCTCCGAGGACATACATAGAGTACTGGCCATATCACATTATTTGGGTGAGAAAAATACCGTACAGCATGTTTTAGAAAAAAATATTTGTGAGTGCTGTATGAGCACTCCTAGGGTTCTTAGTCAGCTAGCTTATGTCTCAATAAAAATTTGCAAAACCCTCTTCACATTTGTTGCATTAATTAATATTCCGGCGAGTGCTGCTGATGACTGAAGTTTCACGATCCGTCGTCAGTCATGATCTTGATCAAAACCCCATGACCTATTGCTCATCTGCATGTCTAATGAGCACATGGAATTAGAAGGATCTCCGTACATGTCATCAAGTACTTCTGGAATCATGAAATTTGCGTTTGCCCCGAAAGAGTTAGGATTCTTGTTTCCGGAGTACAATGGTGTCACTGATTCATTAATCACACTTTGTGGCATCAGTATGTTGGAATTTTCCGACTGATGCCAACCTTGGAAGTTACTGCTGGAGTAGCCTTTAGCTGCTTGTTCCTTGACTGAAGCTAGTTGTGCTTCTAAACTGATAACCTGCAAGAGTCAAAAAATGAGATTAATCATCACGATCTGTCGAAATTAATGAAGTAGAAGTTAATTAATTAGGGGATATAGTTCCAATGATTAAGTAGTTAATTAATTAAACTAACCTGTTGTTGGAGAGAAAAAATATGGGAAACACAGCCATAAATAGGATCTTGAACCCTAGCTTGAGCTTCGTATGAGATTGTAAGCGCGGCTCTGCATCGATCACTCAAGGGGAGTTGAGCAAGCAATTTCGCCACATTGCTTGCCCCGAAAACCTTGTGGATGGCCGCGAAGTGGGTGGCGCCTTGTTCATCGCAGAAGTAAGGTGCAAAAATGCAACCCCTAATACATTTTCTTCTCAAGAACTTGCAGGCTCCACAAGGAGAACCAGAACCTGTCATACTAATTGATGTTTTAAGAGAGTTTAATTAATCTGGTTTATGCTTGAATTAGAATGTGTTTAACTCTTAATTTCTGGTATGCGCATAGCATCACTCCACGCTTATAAATACTGTGAGAACTTAGAAAGTTAGAGAGTGGGAGCAGTGTTAATCATATTACAATGAATACTTAATTAGAATAGGTTTCCTTTATGGCCTACAGCACTTTACTATTATAATTTATTCTTTCAATTCTCTCGCCAGAATATACTAAATTTTCATGCTCTCAAATAAGATTCCTTAAACGACAAATGAGCCTATCAGCTTTCACAAACCAAACCCATATATATCTTCATTCACAATTTTTCTTTAATTGTACTATATACTGAGTGGTACAAAAAATCAATAATTAAAATTAAAAATAAAAATCTTGGATTGTGGAAATTAAATTTAACAACTAACACACCTAAGAGCTACATAACATTGAAGCAACATCCCTTAGCACAACTTCCATGCGACACTTAGTATTAGAACATTGTATTCTTCGTGTCATTGGGGTTAAGGGGGTATTCTTGAGGTTTTAGGGTCACCTATTCCTATTTCATGGTGCGGCTTGTAGTGCTCCTGGTTAATTTGGCAGGAATTGGGGGTATTTTACTATTTTCTGAGATCACTTAATTTGGTAATTGCTTAGGTTGTTTTGCGACTTGTATTGGAATTGCTTCTTTTTTTGAAGTGGCGTTGCATACGGTTATTCATGCTGAGGATTTGGCCTGGGCAAAAGGTTGACAAATTTGTGAATTGAATGTGACCCTTCTTTAACAGTATTTTTTCTACCTCCTCCTTGTGATAGGATTTCATGGCGTCTACGGATTCACTACATTAATTGTCTTGCTCTTCTCTCTCTTTCGCATGCATGTTCATGTCACTCATATTTTTTCGAGAGGAACATCAGGTTGCTGATAATTTTGCCAACTTCAGCGTGAATCATTATGTGAGTTTATTTTGGGATCCGTGCCCCCACCCGGTGTGCAGCTTTGGCTTATGTTCACAACCTTTCTGCGCGACCTAATTACAGGTTTTGCTAGTTCGGTTGCTTTTTGTTGAGAGAATGTTGGTTGGTCTTCATTTTTCTTTTATTACACTAGCTTTAGCACTAGTACGTTTGTCAATTTTTCTCTGTATTGGCTCACCAAGCATAAATTTTCTGCGAGGGTACGGTTCACCCTCTGATCTTCGTTTGTATTATTTTTCTCTTTTTAATAAATTTGAAATGGAAGGACAGGCGGTGGGCTCCTTGAGTGTGTAGGACTCTGTTTTTGGTTAAGGGTAGACGTTTTTCACGTCCTACTCTGATGAGTTAATTAAAATCGCCTAATCTTCTATTTTTATTTAAGCCACACCCCTTGATTTTCTTTTATAGTTGATTTGGATCCCTTTTTTTTTTTTTTTTTTTTTTTTTCCTGCTAAATTTGTAAATCAATTAACTTCAATGGCAGACCAAATGGCATAAACTATATACTACATTGCATGAACTAGAAAAGCTGGCTGCTGGCAATGGATGTGGGATTCCATTGAACAATTGATTAATCATCACATTTCATCTTTCTACAATATTAAGGTTCATGAACCAGCTGATCCTCCCCATGTTACTCCTGATTCACATTGATATAAGCAGTTAACAAAAAATAACAATCTAAAAGTATGGTGTAACTTAAAACATCATATAGATGGTTCTAAATATTGGACAGATTGAGAACATAATATAACGGAAGAGAATATATCTATCTTATTAATTATCGTTACATTAAGGATTCATGTATGTGCGACAACTCAATCTGCGCCACAGAATAAAGCTGAAAAGTTGAATTACAATATAGAGAGATAATGAACATTTGTAACCCTTGATCTGTTATTGAAATCCACGTGTTAGTTAGCTTATGGAACCAGGCAAGAGTCCTTGAGTTTTTAAATAGGAGCAACGGACACATTACTGACTAAATAATGCAGAATGGAATAGATCAGGCCTACAATGGTCGATTCAATGGATGATTACAATGTTAATCTCTACTTGTGGGGATAATAATACTCATCAAGTACAGATAATCAAAGTTTAAAGAAGGCAATAAAGGTATAGAAAAAGAAGAATATATTCTACAAATGAATGAAACAAAAGATAGTGACACTGGAATAGAAACACTTCAGGAGTTGAGAGGAAGAGGGACAATTTTGCCTTTCTAGCTTTTCAGGTCACGACTTGTCGAGAAAGTAGTAGTGTGCTAATGTCATTAACTCAACTTAAGCACCAATATTCAGACATTTGCACAACTAATGGTGCTCTAATTGAGGTCCCACACCCCAACTAATCTAATGGTAATCATAAGTTAAGCTAGTTATTTCATTTATGTAGCAAATATTAAATTTTTAAATATTACTTGGTTGATGAAATTGAAGTTTTTAATTTAATTATAGATTACAAGTTTGTTTTTCTTGTCGAATTTATAAATTACAAGTTGGAACTAGTACTGCACAGTTGAGCTTATATGAACGAAGGGGCTTATTGAGCTGGTATAAACCAGATTGGCTACCGTAAATCTTAAAATAAGAGTCATGTGTAAGTGTTGGCCACTTGAAGAATGGAAAGGGAGGAATGGTCTTGGAGACAAGAAGATATTATAATTAACTAATTAGTAAAGTTATTTTTTTTATTTTATTAAAAGGAGGTCAGCTGGTGTCTTTACCATGATGATCTATTCTTTCGGGACCGAGAAGACTCACAGAGGCTTTCAGCCTTTCCCTAATCACCATCGTACAATTCATCGGCTTTAGGAATCGAACACAGGATGTGTTGTGTGATATACGGGCCTAGATTTCCCAAATCACTGAGCCACTATGTAGTGATTAATTAGTGAAGTTATTAGACTAAAAGAAAGTTGTTTTGACATATACATATAGGCCTTATGCAAAACTTTAACTTTCTCCAAACCTTGTAGCGAATTTATCCTTACAAGGATAAAACTCATTAAAAATATAGCTCAATTGTTGCTACATGACTTGCAAACTTGGAAAGGGATCCTCTCCGGTACCTTCAACCAAGTCCTAGGGATCTAACAATCCGGATCCTTGAAATTTGATTCAACGGTTACAAATAGAGATTTATTTTAAAAGTTATAATAACTTTAACCGTTAAATCAAATTTCAAGAATCCGAATTGATGGATCCCTAGGACTTGATGGAAGGGATCTGGATCGCTTCCCTGCAAACTTATCCACATGGACTGTGTCTTTAATTGTTAGAAAAAAGTTTGAACTGTTTCCTTAATTAATTAATTGTTTGATAAGATTGACAAATGTTCTAGGTAATCTAAAAGTTCTTATGTCCCTATTAGTAATTATATACTCTACCAAAATAAAGCATCATAAACTCTTCTGTATAACATAATATACTTGGGCTTTGAAATATAATAAAGGATGCTCTTAGATGAAAACCTTATTGTACTTTAAAGAGAGTTTTAAAATATTTTTCTTCAACTAGGAGGAAGAAAGAAACTTTGAGCAAAGATTCTGAGTAGGGTTCGTAGGATAGGAAAAAATAAAAATAAAAATTTAAGTTACTGGTTGTAACATCCCACATCGTTCAGGTGAGTGGATCATGTAAGCCTTATATGTATATTCTCATCTCTACCTAGCACGAGGCCTTTTGGGAGCTCATTGGCTTCGGGTTTCGTAGGAACTTCAAAGTTAAGCGAGTTCGCGAGAGAGCAATTCCAAGATGGGTGACCCACTGGGAAGTTCTCGTCTGAGTTCCCAGAAACAAAACCGTGAGGGTGTGGTAGGAGCCCAAAGTGGACAATATCATGTTACGGTGAGGGTGTGGTAGGAGCCCAAAACAGATAATATCGTGTTACGGTAGAATCGAGTCCAAATTATGGTTTCTTCTATTTGCACATAAAATTGTTAACACCTACTCATAATTAATATGAAAAATTATGATTAATTAGTAGGTGTTTATATGCACATTTCATTTCTTCTCCAAAAACAGATCCATGTCTTCTTTTGTATGAATTCCTCTATTTTAATTGTGAATAATTAATTCGATAGTTTTTATTTTTTCTTTTATGTTATTATCTTGTTATAGGCCACTTGCTTTTCTTTTTTTTTTCTTTAAAAAACTTGCTTATTTTTAAGCTGTATATAAGATGTAAAAAAAAATGATGCTGACAAGTGTCCGATTGACCAGTCAAATTCGACACCAAGTAGCATATGGGGCCAAGTGCACGTGTGGGGGTGATTGCTTCAGTTTTCTTTGTTCCAATTATCAAATCTAGAAGTAGAAGACTATAACTTCACCTACATTCCTAAAGAATCCGACATGATTGTGATCCAAAGCATAAGAAGATAATCAAATTGTTATTAAAAATAACGTTAATTGATTAAGATTAAGCATGCAATCATAATGTCATATTGTAGATATTCAACCTTCAACCTCCAGCTAGTTAATCTAATGACGTTGAAGAAATATTTTTCCTATTTTAGTGATGTATTCCTTACGTATCTTTTTATACATACCATTTGAGTTATAAAGTGATAAGTAAGATAGAGAGAGACATGAAACATATCCTCGTTACATAAGAGTTTTTCTCGTAATCTTAACGAATTGATGATAACTTGTGAGTACAACATCAATAGAATTTTCATTTTCAAAAGGTTCCATGGAGGCAATTAGACAGCAATAATCTTGCTGTCCATGTATTTAACATATTATTTCATCTTTGTCTCTTTGGCCATCTTACGTCTTAATTTGCTTACAGCTCTACTTATAAAAAAACAGAAATCATGTTGTTTGAATAGAGGGCAATTGTTCAAAGTCCAAACCCTAATATAAGGGGGTGTCACATTTGGATCATCTATGGTCTTCTAGTAAGAATAATGAGGACAAATATACGATGTAACTTCTCTTAGGGTTAATGAACGATAGCTTAATTAGTGATAGTGAAGGTTTTGTTTTTAATCATGATAGACCATGACTTCTAAGATAGTGAGACAAACTAGGAGAAGCTAAGAGAGTCTATGAAGTTCAATGGAAATTACAATTATGGCGTGAGTTCAAAGTAATTTTCTGTAGACTGCTGTTTTGTCATGACCCTTTTGAACTTTGAATTTGTGTAAAATCCGCCAATAGACAATACCTCATTGCACATGTCTCCCAATCTGGTCGGATATGTGCCACCTATTACCACCATGAGAACATCCTTTCTTGATCAACGTTTTCACTTCTTTCCCCACAACTATATATTTTTATTAAAATCACCGCCTTCGTGTTGTTGGAATCACTTTGCGATGTGATTCAATGATAGTAACTGCCTTGTTATATTATATTTTGCAGAAAATGGGAAAAGTTTGAAGTTATTTAACCATTCGATCTTGATTATGAACATTTCGCCTCGTCACATTATTGTGCAATTGTTATACGATTCAATGGTTTCAAATTGTATTATTTATGTAATCATGTTTCTTAAACAAAATTCAAAAAAATAAAGAGTTCAAATCATCAAATCGCATTGATGGTTTCGACACACCTGCAATTC
Source organism: Pyrus communis (assembly GCF_041283825.1). Classification (NCBI taxonomy): domain Eukaryota; kingdom Viridiplantae; phylum Streptophyta; class Magnoliopsida; order Rosales; family Rosaceae; genus Pyrus; species Pyrus communis. The sequence goes on from NC_142569.1 coordinate 10,612,656, forward strand.
CTTCTAATGAATTGTAGAAAAGTATTCCTATTAAGAAACGTAAAACCAACGGATTATTGACAATTTTACAAGAAGTGTTTTATTATTGATTATTAACAACCTTAAGCAGCAAAGCAAACCCTAATATATCACACTTTTGGGGGTTTTTGTCATATATATATTTTTTTCATGGGGGTAGAAGTGCTTTTAAGCTTTACCTAGGGTGGGATCCTAAATATAGCTCTATCTGCCTAGCAGTAGCAGACTAGGTATGGCTATTGTTAATATAACCTAAGCTTTCATGGCAGGTAAATGGTGGGGAACCCGATCATTACTTACCCAAAAAGCTTAAAAGAAATAAGATTACCGTCCAAACTGGAGTTCATTATCTGGGATTAAACTATGTCACAATCACAAAACATCAAAACTAAAAGGAAGTAAAGACAAATATTAGGCAATGAAGATAAGAAGTTGGAAAAATCCCACCACTCAAAGGAGAAAAAAGGGTTACCCATGCCAGCTAGGATTTGCAATCAACTTGGCAGTTGTAAAACTAGAAAAATGTTTTAAGCAGCAAGTAAAAGAAGAGAATGGGATAAGTGTAGGTAGGTACGCCTTCAAACGCGATGACATGTGTTTTAATGTTTTCACATGATATCGGATTTTTAGTTTAGAATGTCACAGATTTAAGGTGGAGATGTAAGAAAATCTCTCTCCAATAGCAAAAGAGAAACTTACCTACAATTGGGACGCCATTGTTGGAAGAAATCAAACCCACCAAGCACTGTCATGTAGAGAAAGTTAAAATAAATGACAGTACTTAATTGGGTTAGTTTACTCCAGAGTTGCGTCCTAGTTGTAAGTTCGTTCTTCTCCCAACGGGGTTGCCTATTGTTCAATCTAGTTTTTGGCAACCATTCCGAACTGATAAGCACATAGAGGTAGCAGATCATCACTTTGTACCCAAAATACTGTAGCAAGACACTGGATAAACATTGGTTAATCAAAATTGCTAAATTTTATTAAATGCAAAATTCAAGTTACAACAACCTTATATACGAGCTACGTTTTTACAGAGGTAAACTCAGAGCCGTTTGCTTTGATTATTTAAGAAAATTTGTCTTCATCATCGGAGGCAGGCAAACCTTTGAGCACATCTCTTAATGCATAGTAATGGCTCACACACTTGTGGTCAGTAATTATGTTGCTTGACAGCACAATCCTCTGAAAATGCTCACCCGGATGCCTCTTCCAAAGTGTAAAATACTCCCTTCTGCTGCCTCTGCTGCCGGTACGAGCATCCACATTCCTCTTTAGGCAGTAGACGGTACCTGGTACAAATAATTCCTCAGGCACTTTACAGGCAGCTCCTCCACTTTTAATAGCACCAGCATTATCTGTTACTTCTCTGTCATTTAAAGGGACCCCGGGAGCAGTAGGAATTTTCTTTATGATGGGACCATCTGTTCAGACACCATAAGATAATTTGGTGAAGGGAAGATAATGTGGTGTCGAGCATGTTAAAGCTTAAATTATTCATTAACGATTGATGAGGTATAACGACCCATCTGCTGAGATTTGATGCTTCCCCAACAAAACAAACACCATCAAGCAGAGAAGAACCAGAAATTTCCAGTGCATCCACACCCCTTACTCCAATATAATGAAAATCATTCATGCAACATACAGATAAGCCAACAATTATACAATTGAAGGTGCGAAAAATGCAGCCTGAGATTGTTTTGAAGATCAAATCCACACATGGCCAACAATTGCAGCATAAATATTGATCAAAGACAGTACAAATATATAGCACTTTTGTTACAACGTCCATGTCATGACCCAGCAATGCATAAAGATACAATTGACTGAACTAAAATACACTAGCATTGACACACTAGGCACAGAGCAGGGTGAATTACCAGAAGAATGTTTACTGCTCCCAAACTTTGCATAATCAGAAAGCTTCCGAGCAACATCTTGCACCGAAGACACAACCTGCTTTGCATTTGTAACCAAATCTATGACACTTTTCCAATCTTCCTTCTCAATCACACTCATCCTGCAAAACGTAACGTAGAAAAATAAGTATGAAGTGTGAAATTTTGATAAAGCCTTCAAAGTTAACATCAAATTGCCACTAGTGCAAAACAAATTGATGCTCACAAAAGAAGCAACTTTTCCGCTTTCCGTTTTCCATGAATTGATGAATGATGCTTTCCAGTTAACATAAATATGTCAAAGTTTCATCCAATTTGGAGCCAAAGTTATTCATGGCCAAATTCTTTTCTTATCCACAGCAATCCAAGCAAGAGGAATAGACACGAACTATTAAAGGTGCACACTAATTTTAATTCCAAGCAGTAGAACAGGCATAGCATAGACCTTACCAAAAGAAGTGCACATAGTCTTTTCTACCAAAATAATTGAAAGGCTTAGGGCATGTTTGGTACTCTACTTGAATTCAACTTTTTAAACTCAAAAACAATTTTCAAGTTTTAGGCCTTAAAAACTTGTTTGGTAGGACTATTTTCAAAAATTGAACTCAAGACTAACTCAAAAATATAGTCTATTCTCTAAAAACATAAAAAGTGAGTTTTTAGAGTTTTTAAACTTAAACTCACTCCTTTCTTTTCTCTCTCCTTCCCTCTCGTTCCAAATCTATCTCTCTTTTCTTCTTTCTTTCTCCTCTTTTTTTTTTTTTTTTTGTCATCTCTCCTCCAATCCGCTCTCTTCATTCTCTCGGTTATTTGTCTTACTCCTCTTCCTCTTCATCTCCTCTTTGCTCTTTCTCCCTCTCCTGCGACCACCTCTTTTTAGATCTCTTTATCTAGTTTAAGTCGTAAGATTTAAAAATTTTAAATCATAAACAAATCAAGTTTTTGAGTCTTAAAGAAAATTGTTTTCAAAAAATGTTCTTAAGAAATGTTTTGAGAAATGATAAAAAATTTCAAATAGGATATCAAACAGGCCCTTAAATTCCTAGAATCACCAAAATATCCATAGATTTCCAAATTTCCACTCAGGATTTATCCCAATATGCAAGTTCAAGATCCCGATCCTCTGAATTATTGGAATTAGAAATTTCTGAGAGTAGACAGTGCAGGCAAAGTACCAGGAATGTAGAAAGTATCAATTGCAACTGCAAGCAATAGATACAAAAACTAGTTCAAAATCTTCTTTGAGTTCTCAACCATTTGGTATATGAAGCATTTTGGTCTCAATTCAAACGACTAGTGTGCGTTTTTTTTTTCTCAACATATCTTGAAAAAGAGGTGACAAGAAATTGTGAAGAAGCACATTTACTTACCAATCAGTTTTAAGAATTTCACTCCTCAACCTCGTTAGAGATGCTGGACTTAGCCTAGGTATAATATCATCCTGCATGAAAATAAGTCCTAAGTTTGTAAGAATTTAAGAAGGGCAAAATAACAAATAAAACCAAAGAAATTTAACTGCAACGAGTAGATATAATTAGATTGAAAGTGCTTCTTCTAACAAAAGAATAATTAAAGCATCTTCCCACCTGCATCACAACAGTTGTGACGTAACTGGAGCAGTTTTCGGCAAGTTCTTTGGAGACACAAGGCGGTGTTGCATACCCCACGGCAGAGACAATTTCTGGGTTGAACCCCAGCTCCTTAACTGACTTTTTACGGAGCATTATTGCAAGTAAAGCAGCTGTAGAACCTCCGAGAGAATGACCAACCAGCCTTAACTTAAATCCCTGTTAATGAATTGGGCTCAACTACAACCAACAATGACAAAAAATATGGTCGGGAGAAAAAAACGTAAAACCCACAAACAAGATTACATCACCTAAAAAAACAATAACAAAGAAAAGTGGGAGGGTAAAAAGATTCGCCACCTCATATTTCTCCAAGCACTTCCTTATATTTCCCATCTCGTGACTAAGAAACCAGCGAGCAGCTTCTGCAGTGCCAAAGTGCGTTGAATAACCCTCAAACGTGACTTCATCATCGCTTGAAGAAACAACATCAGTTATAAGGTCATATACAGTATGAGTACCACGGATTCCTAAAATCACAAGTTTTTTACGAGGATCTATCCCTATATAATATCCAGGCCTCATGACACTGGAATCTTTGACAAATTTCAAGACATTGCTTTCACGAAGCATGGTGTTCCTTGCAAGAGCTGCAGTACTATCCTTATAAGAACCTTTTGCTAACTCAGAGTGGTAGATGAGATCTTGCACCTAAAACACAAAGCAAATGCCAAATAACTAAAGACAACCACATTTTTTACCACAATCAAACTTGCCACAAAATATTATGAGTTTATACAAAGTAAAGAAACATTTTCAGAATTAAAAAGGTCATGTAATTGGTATTACCATTGAATCTGAGGAGACCTGAACACCATTAACATCCTCAAACGGATTTACAGAAGCTTGACGAAGATAAATAAGAAACAAACCAATGGTGAGATCACTCAAACTCCAATCCTCAATTCCTATCTTACTCCGTTGGATGTTTGCAATGATCTCCGAGACTGATCGAGTTGTCGGTGGGGTTTTGTTTCCCACTCCATTTCCTGCAATTTTCGAAACTGAACAATCTTCACTCACAACTCAAACTGAAAGATTCCAAATTAAACAAATTCAATCGAAAGCAATGACTACCCAAGTTCTAAAAGACAAATTCTGATTCTTTTCAACCATGCCAAAACGCAACTTCTAAATTACACAATATTTTTCTCATGAACAGCTAATACTGCAACTTCCAAATTACAAATTCATTCAAAACAATGACAACCCAATTGCCCAAACATGACAAGTTTTTATCTTTTTTAACAAAAACGATATTCTAAACTACTCTAATTTACGGAAAAGGGATTCGAACTCGGGTACCTGCTGGGGTTGGCAGAGCCCACCTGCACAATTGAAGAGCTGGCTCGAGAACTCTGGGCAGCCAAGCAAGCTCCAACCTTTTCTCCTTACCATCCACCAAATCTTCATCCTCACTCGAATAGCTGCTAATGCCATCAGCAGCTTGCGGAGGAACAACAGCTTTCAGCTTTTTCGGTGTGTCCGATTCTCCTCCTTTCTGTGCTTTCGAGTGCTGCGATTGAAACCGATTCACGTAGCTGTATACAAACCGCTGGTAAAATTCCTCCCTCTTCACACAGCTTTGCGTAAAATCTACACATTTCGTGATCCAAAATAAAATATAAGCAAACATTCAATCTTGCAGGTTGAAATGAATAAAAGAACAAAGCAAAAGCGCGTTTGGGCTAAAAGTGCTTACACAAGCTGTGGAAGAGCCGCTTGGAGAAACGCTTAGCCAATTCCATAACTAACAGAAAGAGATAGAGAGGGAGACGGCTCGGAGATTTAAGGCGGTTGGCAATGGCGGTGGCGGTGGCCGCGGAGGAGGAAGCAGAAGAGCAAGTGGGTTGAAACAGCTTCGAGTAGTTTCAGTTTTTTTCCGGGCATATCAATTGGGCTAGGCCGGGTTGGGAAAACCGGTGAGGCCCGGATAGAGACTCCAGGCTCTTAACCCAAATGTTGCCCTAAAGGCCCAAGCTTTCACCATAAATATCCAATCTTTAGGGTTGCTCTGGCATCACCATTTCACACTCTGCGATAGCAGTGGCGGGAGCCGCTCTGCTGCCGAAAAGCCCCGGTCTTCCTTTCTGCTTAAACCCTATTAATATTCTCTTTCTGTAGTTTTCTTTTGTTCTGCTAGTGCTGGTGAAAAACCCTAATCTTTGTTTCTGCTTAAAACCCTAGGAATCCTTTGTTTTTTTTTTTTTGATTTGAAATTGTGCGTTGGGGAGATTTGAGATGAGGATTAGATTTCGTATCCCTATTGGTTTGAACGCCGTCATGATGGCGAAACTATGTATTAGCTCTATCTGATCTTTCTCCCCCCACAAAACCCTAAATCTGCTATTTGATTTCATTCATCAATTTTTGTGTTTTTTTTTTTTTTAATTTTCAAATTTTGCAGTTTTGTTTGAATTTTGTCCTTTAGTTTTGAAGGAATTGATGGGAAATTGGAAGAATTGAGAATGAGGTGATGATTTGAACTTTGTGTTCCCTATTGGTTTGATTGGCCGCAATGATGGCATCAATGTATTAGCTCTATCTGATCATTCTCGATCCTTCCAACCTCTCGAAGAAAATGAAGAACCAACTCAAATCTAATCAATTATCTAATAATGTTTCAGATGTGTTCTTAATTGGACATGCTTCGACACTTACATTTCGATATTGGTATCGAGACTTTGCTTCCCGTTAAATTTATTTTTGCAAAAAAATAGATAAATTAAAAATTATTAAGATATTTATTTGTAATTAAAAAAATGAATACGGTTGGACCTAACAAAATGTTTATCACAATGGATGTCAAAGTGCGTCTCCAGATTTTAACCTTATAAATTTTGGGTTTAAAGACTTATTTTGATTAATGCAATTGGGCCTGAATAAGACTAGGATGGAGTTGGGTTGAAAGACTTATTTTGATTAATGCAATTATAGTTTGCTTATGTGAATTGTTTGGGAAATTTGGAAAAATAATTCAACCCCATATAAAATCATAATCTTCATTTTAATTTTACGCTAATTATAATCAAAACTTGAAGTAAAAATACTAATACATCTTAATATTAGGTTTCTCACAACAACCAAAACACGAAGATACCTTAAAATGAGGAAATAATCTCTATCATATTTTTTTTGTTTTCATTATTCTCTACAACTTGCTGCAAAATTATTATAAAGTTAAAATTATGACTATAGTTCTATATAAAGGGTATATTAATACTTTTACATCAAATTTTGGTTATAATTATCATATAATTAAAATTATGATTATAATTTTATATGGGATTCAAAATTTGGTTATTTTTCCAAATTTTCTCAATGTTTGGCTGTTGTGGGGCTAATTCTAAGTGAGATTTAAGGACGTGTTATTTAGGTCTTTTCAATTTATGGGTAAAGATTATGTTCAATAGGAAAAGGTTTGTGAAGTTGGCCCATCGGTTCTGGATATCTTACTTCTAGGTGTTGTTTTGGCATTTGCGCTGCTTAAAAGTATCATCGTTTGGTAGAAAAGTTTAACTACCTACATTTTACATCCTTAAAATTTAAGGTGATTTAAATCGGCCATGAGGTTTTAATTTTCTCAACTTGCTTCTTAAGGTTCTGAAATTGTATGAATTTACATCTTTTTTATATTTGAACGTCTAATAATCTATTAAAAAGATTAATTTTTAGACTATGTGGTAAAAATATGGCTTATATATGGCAACTCAATTATAAATCTTACTCTCATTACGTCATCAATTTAACGAAGAAAACATAACTTTAACACCCCCTGTCTCTCCGAGTTTGTTCCCCTTCGCTCTCCTCTCTCCATCTGACCTACAAGTACAATCCACCACAGAGGTAATGATATGAAGTTTCCGATGGCTTCTGCACCAACCGGCGGGGTCGTACCAATTTGTAATAGTAACTTGCATCAATACTTCTAAACTTTAAGTTAATTTAAGGTACTTGAATTGAAGAGGAAACCATTAAAAAAAATCCTCATTAATCAAAAAGTTATCAAGTGTGTTGATCACGTCGTTGTGGTGTTACTAATTCACTTGTGAGATAAGTATTTGATTGAGAAAGTTTTTAGTACGTATGACCACTGAAATGAATGGTTTTTTTTTTCTAGAATATATGAAATGATCCAGTGCATGCGCATGGGTCTTGCGACCCCATCTGCCTATTGTCTTCTTCTGTGAGGTTCGCCTCTTTTCTATTATCTCTGTTTTTGGAAAGCATCTCATCACCGCATAAAATTGCTAATCCACGTGTTATAAATGAGTAAAAGATGAAAGTTAATAATTATATTCACATAATTTAGCATGAGACAACTAGCTAGACACCTCTATAATCTGCTAAAGCAGTCGGCAATGTTTTCACACCAACTTCCCCACGGCATTATTTTCATATAAAAAGATGCCTGAAACCTCCCCATTCTGTCACTCATCACAAACAGAAATACCTGTTTACCAAAAGAGTAAACATGGCCTCTTCTGTCTATTTCATTGACATTAGTCATGTTAGGTTCACTTTGTCTCTTTTGAATCTTTGCAGATTAATCAGATAATTCATTGTCATTTGCTTGTGCAATAACACTCGTGAGTTTTGTGTCCACGTTAAACAAAGAAAAGTTTAACTACCTACATTTTACACCCTTAAAATTTAAGGTGAATTAAATCGGTCATGAAGTTTTAATTTTCTCAAATTGCTTCTTAAGGTTTTGAAATTGTATCAATTTTACATCTTTTCTATATTTGAACGTCTAATAATCTATTAAAATGATGAGCTTTTAGACTATGTGGTATAAATGTGCCTTACATATGGCAACTCAATTACATATCTTACTCTCACTACGTCATCAATTTAACGAAGAAAACATAACTTAAACACCCCCTGTCTCTCCGAGTTTGTTCCCCTTCGCTCTCCCCTCTCCATCTGACCTACAATCCACCACAGAGGCTAATGATATGAAGTTTCCGATCGCTTCTGCACCAACCGGCGGGGTCGTACCAATTTGTAATAGTAACTTGCATCAATACTTTTAAAATTTAAGTTACTTGAATTGAAAAGGAAACCATTGAAAAAGAATCATCATTAATCAAAAGTTTTCAAGTGCGTTGGTCACATTGATGTGATTTTACTAATTCACTTGTAAGATAAGTATTTGATCGAGAAAATTTTTAGTATGACTACTGAAATGAGTTGTTTTTTTTTTAGCATATATGAAATGATCCAATGCATGTCCCTGGGTCTCGTGACCCCATCTGCCTATTGTCTTCTTCTGTGAGTATCTCAAGTGCGTTGGTCACATTGATGTGGTTTTACTAATTCACTTGTAAGATAAGTATTTGATCGAGAAAATTTTTAGTATGACTACTGAAATGAGTTGTTTTTTTTTTTTTAGCATATATGAAATGATCCAATGCATGTGCCTGTGTCTCGTGACCCCATCTGCCTATTGTCTTCTTCTGTGAGTTTCGCCTCTTTTCTATCATCTCTTTTTTTTGGTAACTATCACATCACCGTATAGTATTACTAATCCACGTGTTATAAATGAGTGGAAGATAAATATTAATAATTATATCCACATACTTTAGCATGAGAGCAACTAGCTAGACATCTCTATGATCTGCTAAAGCAGTCGGCAATGCTTTCACACCAACTTCCCCACGGCATTATTTTCATATAAAAGATGCCTGAAACCGCCCCATTTTGTCACTCATCACAAACAGAAATACCTGTTTACCAACGAAAAGAGTAAACATGGCCGCTTCTGTCGATTTCATTAACATTAGTCATGTTAGGTTCACTTTGTCTCTTTTGAATCTTTGCAGATTAATCAGATAATTCACTGTCGTTTGCTTGTGCAATAACACTCGTGAGTTTTGTATCCACATTTCTTGATCATGATCTCCATCTTTTCTAAATTAAACAAAGAAAGTATTTCCTTTCGTTCTCTCGATTCTATATAAAGTAGAAAACTTCACTCTTTAAACTTGAACTCCCAAAATCAAGCCAGGATCAATAAAGTTGTCACTCAAACTTTTCACTAATCAAAAAGATATATTTCAAGATGCCTGGGTTGGATCATGAGCTGGAGGAAGAAATGAAACAATTCGACGAAACAAAAGCTGGTGTGAAAGGCCTTGTAGATTCTGGGGTGACCAAGCTCCCAAGGATGTTCAAACACCCTCCAGAGGATCTACCGTCCCTTAACCATAACAATGGCATTAGCAACCTCCAAGTTCCTGTCATTGATCTCGAAGATGTCGAGGACAGCGAAACGCGGAGCAAAATCATCAATGACCTCAGAAAGGCAGCTGAGGAATGGGGTTTCTTTCAGATTGTGAACCATTCAGTTCCAGTTGGTGTGATGGATGATGTGCTGAAAGGCATTCGACGATTTCATGAGCAGCCCCAGGAAGCCAAGGAGGTGTGGTATTCGCGCGATTTCACGAAGAAGGTCAACTTCGTCAGTAATGCAGAATTCAAGGTGTCTCTTCCAGCTTGTTGGAGAGACACATTGTCTTGCAAGGTCCTAGAAGATGAGCATAACTTCGAGGCAATCCCTGAAATCTGCAGGTAAACAAGTAATGCTACACTCACCAATTATATTAACTTCTGTTAACTAACTTATATCTCCTTGTATCACTCAAATCTGAGCTCACTCTGAAATCTGTTTAAACACTGACGCGTTTAAAATAGAAGGAATTGAATTGATAAGGAATTGAATTGAGAAAGAGTTGGAATGAAGAGAAATCAAAATTAGATTCTTGTTGAAGCTGCTTACTTAAATGTTCTGGAATCGGAATAGAAATGATACTAATTTCATAAAGTTGTTTACTAATTCAACAGAACCAGAATATAAACAAATATGATTACTAAAATGCCCTTGTCCCAAATCAAATATTTTATATACCTTTTCTAATAAAATTTGATATAATATATAATAGTAAGAAAAAAATTTAATATATAATTTTTTTTATAAAATTTGTTATAATATATAATAGTAATAAAATTTGATATAATATAAAATAGTAAAAAATGACATTCTAGGGTTAATGGGTTTATAAAGGATAATCTCAGAAAAAAAAAAAAAAAAAAAAGAGAGTAAGTGATGGCATAAAGGAAACAAAAGTGTCATTCCGATTGCCTAAGCAATCAAGAATACAAATATCATGTTAATCTAAGAAATCCAAATCCTCCAAATTTTGGAATTGAATTCCAAAATTTTGTATGGGTCCCACCTTTTTTTTTATTCCCCAAGTTTAGTAAACAAGCATATACCCCGTAATCAGAATTTAATTTCATGTCTTAATTCTAATTATGGTTAGGTAAACGCGTCCTAAATTATTTATTTTGCAGGGCGGAAATAAAAGAGTATATGAGGTACCTTGTTCAATTGAAGGATAAACTTTCCAAATTAATTTCGGAAGCTTTAGGTCTAACCAGCGATTACCTTGACAACCTAAGGTGCTTCGAATCGAGGTCATTGGCATGCCACTATTATCCAGTTTGCCCAGAGCCCCATTTGACTCTCGGCGGACACAAGCACTCTGACCTCGGCTTCATCACCTTGCTCTTGCGAGCTAGTGAAGGCCTACAGTTACTTCATCAAAATGTTTGGATTGACGTTCAACCGGTGGAGGGAGCTTTGCTTGCCAATGTATCTGATATGCTGCAGGTACTGTAACTAATATAGCTATCTTTCCCTTATCTTTTATAGCCCTGTGTGCGTGATGGAATACTAATAGGTCCATCTAAATGTTTATTTGCTGTACAGATCATTACTAATGGCAAGTTCAAGAGTGCAGAGCACAGAGTAGTACTTCCACCAACCCTCGAGCCCCTTACATCAATTGCATGTTTCATTGGCACAGACGACCTCCAAAAACTATACGGGCCGTTAAAGGAGCTTATATCCGAAAACAATCCACCAATTTACAAAGAAGTCGTTTTTGGAGAGTACGTGAAACGTTACAAACTATAGGTTTGAAGGGATAAGGATGGTAACTTTGTGCTTACTCACTTCAGAGTTTCTCTGAGACTCTGCGAGTTAAGTCACGCACCTTGGAAGTGTTATGGTTATGTTGCTATGTTTCTTTTCACTTTTCGGTTCTTTTAGTAATATTGTAATTTTCCTTTTTTCTGAAGTTCGGTACGGATGATCTTCTGATCATTTCCTCTCTCAATTGTATTAGAGGACAATACTACTAAGAACGTGTACTTCTACATCCGAAATTTCGAGTTTGAATATATTATTGAATCAGGATCAAGACACTACAAAAAAGAAAGCAATACATGGCTATTTTTAGACTAACTGTTCGGAAACAAGACAAATTACTCGGACACATTCCCCCCCTATAACTTGTACAGTGCCATGGGAAATTATTTGACTCAAAACCCTCCAAAATTATTGAAAATACATAATCAATCTGGTGTATGTGTGTATAAATGTATTTTGTATACCGTCTCTTCTTCCCGGACGTTTCTATTTGTGTGTTTTCGAACTGTGTTTAATTATTCCAACGTGGCAGTGGGACAGCAAACAACTTCATCAGACCATCCTTGCAGTTCTTGCCATCTTTTTCACCACTGGCAAAGTAGTAAGGCCTCCACTGAGTCAGCTCGACCTTGAAGCCGTCGCCACCTCCCTCCGTCTGACTCGCCAGCAGCTTGGCTTTGCTGAAGTCGCAGGTTATGTAGCTCCACAGGTTAGGCAGTTGGTATACGCTATAGCCGGAATTTGCCTCGCTCGGTGGATCATATTTGAACACTGCAAAATAAACAACAATAATTGACGCATGCAAGTAATAATCGAGCTATGACATCTGCTCTTTACTTAAAAAGCTGATTTCGACATGGCATTGATAATATGTTGATATTATTGTTGCAAACAAAGTATAACATACTGATGCATTATCGATACAGTATCAATATGCTATTGACTATTGTAAATTTGTAATGAAAAAATGGTTGTCATACAGAAAGACTTTAACGCACATAAATCGTTAGAGGGTGCTAACCTAATTGGTCATTTTTGTAAAAGGGGCTGTTCTGGAGAGCCCAATCAGTGTAGTTGAACCCGAAACGCCAGCCTTCGGACCCTCCAACGATGACAGTTCTGGCCTCGCTCACTGCCAATAGAGAGGCAGCAGCAAGGAGGAGGATGAACCCTTGTGCATTAGAACTCAAAGCCATTGTTACACCTTCGGTAATGTGCTTACGAAAAGTATACAAACTTGAATGTGTGAGAAGGTGATGAAAAAGATGAGAGAGTCGTGGGGTTTATATAGGAAATCAAAAGTGACTAGTACTGCTTCTTTCTCTTGGTTGGTGAAAATGTGAGGCTTTTGATTCAACTAATTCAGCATTTTCACATTTCCAAGTTCCAGAAGCTGGATTTTAGAACCCTTTTTCTCATTTGGAAATTACTGAATTGCCAACTTTCAGATTGCATCATAAGTTTTTCTCGTTAATTAACTTCTTGTGTGTTAACATAAACCGGAAAACTGGAGGGGTAAAAGAGTAAAATTGATTGGCCGATGACAAGTGATTCTGGTCAGCGTAAATTTGGTGATTATCCATGAAGAGCAAGAATTTCATGTAATTGCTATGATTAGTGGCGCATTAACAGTTTAGAGACATTTGAAAGGTCAACCAAGGCAACGGAAGGCAAGCGTGGGTATGTTTTGAGAAGAAGATTCAACTGATACTACAATCTAGTAATAATTATATTCATTTGTAAATGAGATGTTTTATGTTTGAATCTCGTAGATAATGAATTTCATACCTAATTATGTTGCTCATTTTGTAATTTAGCCGAACTCCCCCATTCCTTTAGTATAAAATATATTTTTGTGCTAAAAAAATTATTCTATAATGGATAACCTTTTTAAAGTCATAATTTTTTTTACTTGGTATATGCTTTTGGTGGGTCAACTCGGCTTACAGTGGCTAGGAATGAAAAGATGAGGTTGTATTTCATCCATAATGCAAAATGAATTTAGGCGGGATAGGGGCACTGCGTCGTCCTGTGAATTGGAATAAACTTCATATTATAATAAGTTATAATTTTTCTTGTCCCATCTAAAGAAAACACACCTCCATATTATTATATTATCGATGAGTACAAAAATAAGCTAAAAATAGAATATTTGGCACATAAGAAATCCGATTTATGAAATACAACATTCATTAAGGATAAATAAGTCAATCAATAATATTTCAGTTATGTATTAGAATAAACTTCATATTGTAATAAGTTATACTTTTTCTTGATCTCATCTTAAAGAAATACACCTCCACATAGTTATAATTGTACTAGGTAAAAAAATATGCAAGAAATAAAATACTTGATGTCCAAGGTATCCTCTTTGGAAAATACAATTCATTCCGAATAAATAATTTTCATTAATTACACCTCTATTAAGTAATAACCTCCCTAAAGTATAAATGGTCTGGTCCCAATTGTATTTAATTTTAGAAGGGTTTTACTGTATTTCAATCTTGCAGATGGCATTTTACTACAAATGATGGTGCTCCACTGATCTTTCCTCCTATAATAACTAACTATTTACCCTATTAACACTATTATTTTATTAATATATATATATATATATATATATATATATATATATATATATATATATATATATATCAATCCCCTCCCGTTGAGAAATTCCTCAAGTATATACACACAAATGATCAATAGCATTTTTTAATTAAAAAATAAGATTTTTTTTTTTTTTTGGCAAATGGTCCTGAAATTGACCCTTTTTTGTGCAAGTCTTTTTTTCCTTTTTTTTTTTTTTTAATCACAAATGGTCCCTAAAATTGACCCACACCAAGATGGTCCTTGAAATCGAGCAATGTAGTCCTAGAAATAGGTGTCTCAAATCAATGTGGTCATGTCGTTACAATTTTGTCAAAAATTATATTATGTAATGATATAACACATAAATGGGTTTCACAAGATTTAAAGGGTTTTATCATAAATGATCACTAAAATCGATAGTTAAATTCACACTTAACGTGCATAATAGTTGAATTCATTATATTAATCCAATGGTTATGATTTTGTTAAATATGAATAAATGCACCGATTTTCTTTGACTAAAAAAAAAAAAATATATTACATGTAAAACCTCGGTATCAATGTCAATGTGTCACCCATTCTTATTCGGGTAAGATTACACATATACCACATCGACAAATTTGCTAACAAATAAGTGGAAGACTTCTAGGAGGCGCCACAACTTGTGCGGATGAAATGCGTAACGAACTTTAACTGTTTTTCAAACCCAAAACGTCTTCTCCAACCGCCCAAAACCCTAAACCCTCAGAACCCACCATCCATAGTTGAAAAATTAAAGAAATGTTCGACTCCAACAGAGCTAGAAAGTGTATGTGCCTCAATGATCAAGACCAATGCCATCCAAGACTCTTTCTTTACGAACCAACTCATCACCGCCCTTTCGACTTTTTCCCACCTAGATTATGCAGTTTTAGCCTTCACCCAGATGGAAAATCCGAATGTTTTCGTCTACAATGCGATGATCAGAGGCTTTGTTCGTTGCGACCACCCATTTCAGGCTTTGAATTGTTACATCAATATGTTGAGGGACATGGTTTTGCCTAGCAGTTATACGTTTTCGCCGTTGATCAAGGCCTGCACCTCTCTGTCCACATTGCGGGTTGGAGAGTCTGTTCATTGTCACATTTGGAGAAATGGGTTTGGCTCACATGTGTTTGTTCAGACTGCTTTGATTGATTTTTACTCGAAGTTGCGGCAAATAAGTGAATCCAGAAGGGTGTTCGATGAAATGCCTGAGAGAGACCCTTTTGCATGGACTACAATGGTTTCGTCTCACGCTCGAGTGGGGGATATGAGTTCGGCGAGGATATTATTCGATGAGATGACGGAGAAGAATGCAGCTACTTGGAATACAATGATTGACGGCTACGCAAGAGTAGGTGATGTAGAATCTGCAGAGTTGTTGTTTAATCAGATGCCAACTAGGGATATAATATCATGGACTACTATGATTGATTGTTATTCTCAGAACAAGAAATTTCGAGAAGCATTAGCAATTTTCGATGACATGAGGACTAATGGGATCAACCCTGATGAAGTGACCATGGCAACTGTTATTTCAGCTTGTGCCCATCTCGGAGCTCTTGACTTGGGAAAAGAGATACATCTTTACACGATGGAGAACAGATTTGATCTCGATGTTTATATCGGATCTGCACTGATTGATATGTATGCAAAGTGCGGCACATTGGAGAGGTCTCTTTTGGTTTTCTTTAAATTGCAGGATAAGAACCTGTTCTGCTGGAATGCAGCGATCGAAGGGCTCGCAGTTCACGGATATGCTAAAGAAGCACTAGCAATGTTCAGCAAGATGGAAAGAGAGAAGATCAAGCCAAATGGGGTTACTTTTGTAAGTGTTTTAAGTGCCTGCACTCATGCAGGACTTGTAGAAGAAGGCCGCAGGAGATTTTCAAGCATGATCCAGGATTATTCCATCTGTCCTGAAGTTGAGCACTATGGATGCATGGTGGATCTGTTGAGCAAAGCCGGCCTGCTTGAGAATGCACTAGGGTTGATAAGAAGCATGGAGTTTGAACCAAACTCTGTTATATGGGGTGCATTGTTAGGTGGATGCAAGCTTCATAAAAACTTGGAGATTGCTCAAGTTTGTATCAAGGAGTTGATGGTGTTGGAACCAAATAGTAGCGGGTATTTCAACCTTTTGGTGAACATGTGCGCTGATGCGAAACGATGGGCAGAAGTTGCAGATATTCGATCAACCATGAAGGAACTTGGAGTTGAAAAGGGTTGTCCTGGGTCCAGTTGGATTGAAATGGAAAGGAAAGTTCATCAGTTTGCCTCATCTGATGAATCTCATTCAGCTTCTGCTGAAATTTACTCGTTGCTGGCAGAATTATATGTGCAGCTGAAACTTGATGTTTGTGTTCCTGAACTTGGCTCTGAGCTATAGCAGTGCAGTCTTTAAAACAAAATTGACATCCACAGGAAAATACGGTAATTCAAATATGTATACTCAGATTCTTTCCATCGTGTATCATTCAAATCTGAGTTCTTTATTAAGTAATAAACACATACTCATTTCTAGCACAATAAACCTCATTACGAAATAGGAAATGAGTGTAAAATACTCTCCCGGAAAACATTGCAGCAAGAATAACATGTTATTTACTTGGTAATTGGTGCATTGTATTGTAGGAGTTTCATTTTTCATAATTCCAAAGTGATATTTGGAACAGAACGGCGTTTTCCTCTGCACTGTCACTAGGTTCAACTCGACGCAGTTTAAAATGAGGCAGGGCAGATCCACCATTTTTTCCATTGACTCTGTAATATGCAGTATATTCTTCATGAAGGGTGTCCCTGTATATGGGTGGATTCCTTTCAGATAGAAGCTCCTTGATTGGCCTGTACAGTTTGAGTTTGTCCTTGGCTCTAGGAACAAGAAAAGATGCAACTGATATTCGAGGCTTGACAAGCGGGGTGGTGAGTACTCTGTGTTCCACACTCTTGAACTTGTCTTTAGTAACGAGCTGTAGATACATACAATCACATGAAATATAAAGAGATCTCTACCTTTTTCTTTGTCTGATAAGATATAAGGTATTGAAGAAACTGTTTAACAACAGATTATCATACCTGCATAAAGTCACCAAGGTTTGCTACTAAAACTCAATCCACTGGCGGCACATGGACGCATTGGTTCTTATGAAGAAGTTAGAGCCCCCAATCTTGTCTTGCAGGAATAAGGTGAGAAAAAGGGGTCTGAGTGTTCGATTGTCCCAAGAGTCAAATCAGGCTCCGGGCAAACTGGGTGGTAGTGGCATGATAATGTGAAAGATTTCAAGCACCCTATCCGCGCTATGTGATCCGTGGTCTAATGCTTACGACAGTAGTTCAGAAAGCATATCCCGCAGTTTAATCAAGTTTTTGACGTGCTCGCTCACTTCATTTCTGCAACACAGAAAATGATGAATTTGGTAAAGTTCAAGTTTACAGTATGTTACATGTATGTAAATATTATGACTGATGAGTTGGAAATGGCCCGTTTGGAATTGCTTCTCTAGAAAGCACTTCTGCGTATAAGCACATTCTGAAGAAGCATCTGGAAGGTGCTTCTCCAGAAAGTGCGCTTTAGGCTGTTGGAAAATGCTTTTAGCCATTTTAAAAGCACTCCCAAACAGGCTCAAAATTTCTTAGAGCTGCTGCAGAAATTAAAGTATCTGCAGACTTGAGGAAGTGCTTCAAAGTCCCATTGATCCTCTACGGCTTTGAAGGACAAGGTGTCTCTCCAGTCTGCTGCTGATTTCGCTCGCACTTTCAAATCTCCACAGCAATAATAGTTCACATGCCAAGTATAGTCACGGGAGTACGACGCCCTCTTGGCCTCCGGGGGCTGCTCATGAAATCTTCTTATACCTTCCAGCATCTCCTCCATCACAGCAATTGGAACTCCATGGTTAACTATCTGAATACATGCCACCTTATCTGATCCTGAAATCCACGCTATTGAATAAATTGCTTTTTTTGAAAGTGCTTGTCCAGAAAAAGCCAAAACTTCCCTGCGAAAACTTCCCTTTTCTGTAAAACGGTGATGCGTAAGACCAAAACCAATATAAGGAAAAAGACTTTTTTCTCTCCTAACTTATATTACTGCGTTGTTACGTCTCAAGATTGTGATATCAAAAAAAAGCTAAGGTTCAATATCTCATTTTCTTGGGAGTTAGTCTCTTTAGCAACCAATATATAATTTTGGTAGCGTCATATGTCTATAAATACTTGTCACATATAAAAAAAATGCACATGTCCGATAGGCACTACCACTTAGTTAACCGGTAACGTCCATGGTCTATACGTACGTGCTAATGTTCAAAAAGTGTACCCGTTTGATAGACACCTAGTACTTAGCGAATAGGACAAGAATAGCACTCACTTTCTTGGCCTTTTCTTCAACCTAAAAGGTAACAATTTTAAAATTGGTAGGTGTCTCTTTGCTTCTTTTTTCTTTCAAATGGCTTCCTAATACATCTCGTTTTAATCACATCTTGCAGAGCCGGGAACACTTCGGCGACATCATTCCCTCCACAGCGAGGATGGAAGACGAGTCCTCGTATTACGACAGAACCAAGGAAGTCGAGTTCAATGAAACTAAAGCCGGAGTTAATGGCCTTGTGGACTCCGGGATCACAAAAGTGCCCAAGTTCCTCATCCATCCACCACATAGCCTTTCAAATTCAGAAACAACAGATGTAGACTTTAAGGTTCCTGTCATAGACTTCGACGGCTTTGATCAAGATTTTCGGCGTGCGCAGACTGTGAAGGAGATTCGTGAAGCATCTGAAACGTGGGGTTTCCTTCAAATGGTTAATCATGGAGTTCCAGAGAGAGAGTGATTGAGAATCTGTTGGAAGTGATTCGAGGGTTTCATGAGCAGCCGAAGGAGCTGAAGATGGAGTGGTATTCTTGTGACTTGAAACGTAGAGTGAGATACTACTGCAATGGAGATCTGTTGGTGCAGAAAGCAGCGAATTGGAGAGACTCGATATTGTTTGATTTCCAGAACGGTCCATTGGACCCCGAGACATTTCCCTTCGTTTGCAGGTACTTCGCTAAACAAACTGTTCAAAGTATTAATACATATTGACAGTATGACAACATAACACACCGAGTAATCTTACGAAAGATTGGTTTGATTAGCAGAGAGGCAGTGCAGGAGTACATCAAACACTTAAAGAACCTGAGATAGGTGTTATCAGGTTTGTTGTCCAAGGCCTTGGGCCTCTGCACTGACTAGCTGGAAAACATAGAGTGCATGAAGACTGAACATCTGGTGTGCCATTACTACCCGAGCTGTCCAGAACCGGAGTTGACCCCCGGCACTACCAAGCATTCAGATCCATCCTCTTTAACTGTACTCTTGCAAGACAATCTCGGCGGCCTGCAAGTCCTCCATCAAGGTCACTGGGTTGATGTTCCTCCAACTCATGGAGCTCTTGTGGCCAACGTGGGTGATCTTATGCAAGTAAGCTCATCATCCTAATTCCTCAAAGATAACTTTTGCTGTTACGAATTCACACACCTCCTATCTCCGTCTCTCTCATCACAGTCTTACGTGACGAGAAAGATAAAAAAATAAGTATGTCAAAATCATGTGATAAGAGAGACGAAATACATATTCTTGTTCATAATCTTAATTCTTCAATAAACTTGTATCATGATCCCATACACCTCCTATCTCTGTCTTTTTTGTGATCTCATCATCATTATACGTGTTAAGAAAGATACAAAAAGCGCGTCAAAATCACCCGAAGAGAGAGAGAGAAACAAAACTATCATCTTGCATGAGAACTCAGTTATTTTCGTTCAATTTATGTGCAGCTTATCACCAATGACAAGTTCAGAAGCGTCGAGCATAGAGTATTGGCTGGAAGAGTGGGGCCCAGGATATCAGCTGCATGCTTTATCTATCCGAGTGCTACAAAAAGATTCAAACCCTATGGCCCAATCAAGGGGTTTCTCTCTGACAACCTACCTGCAGACAGGGAAACACACATTGGAGAGTATCTTGCTTATTACAGATTAAAGGGATTAGATGGTAATTCTGCCCTTCCTCGTTTTAAATTGATAGAAGAGTAGTCAAGCCCAATTTCAGGGCCAGTTTTGGATCGTCGTGTTTTTTTTTATTTTTTTTTTTTTTACTGTTTTTGCTGTACTTTAAGAATATACAGTTTATAATAAGGCAGTTGAGCATTTGATAAATTGTAGTTTTATGTGTTTTGAGTATGAAAACCAGTGTAAATGCATTTGGTAAATTTTAATATAAAAAGTGATATAATTGTATACAATGCCGAAAATGGCCATGGTAGTGTGGGCAACAACGACGACAATGGTGGCAAGGGCAATGGTTGTGATGGTGGTGGTGGTGGTGGTGGTGCCAATAAAGGGGTGTGGTGGTTGGGCTATAGCTTGCAGAGGTAACAATGGTTGGTAGGGGCGGAGACAACGACGATGGTGGCAGTTGTGATTGTGTTTATGATAATGGCAGTTGTTGTAGTGGTAGTGGTAGCGAGTATGGTTGTGGTGGTATTGGTGGTGGCGCGATCATCGTGTGGTGATGGTGACAACAATGGTAATGGCTATGGTGGTGTGAGAGGTTAGGGTTTGTAACAATAAGTGGTGACGGTCACTTTGTTCTCTAAGGTTACAATATGTCTACAAGGATAAATAATGTTATTTTTAAAAATTAATGAGCACATTACAGGAATTAAAAATACTATGTACAAGCTCAACTCCATTTTTTATTAAAGCTATTTTTAAAAACAACTTTCAGATTAGAGACAATTACTTTTAAAATAAGCAAGATATTTTATTTTGAGAATCGTTTTTTTTTTACTTCAAAATTTTCATTCTGCATTCCAAATTTTTTATAATTAGAAAGAAAATACACATGTTTTTTAACTTTAAAATTAAGCAACTTTTAGTGAAAAAATAAAAATACCAAACTAGACCTTTGTCTTCTCATTTTAGCAATTTTTATCCAAAACAAACTCCCAATCTAAGAAGAGAGTCTTAGGTTGGGGGTTTCATGCCATGTCATTTCTCCGCACAAGAAACGCACAAAAGGAACTCCGGCATTCGGGACCTACACAAGCCAGTCTTGCATAGACATGGTACGAAAGCATCAAAATATTATATCTTTAAACTTTGTTTCATGATAATGTAGAGGCTTAAAAGAGTACAAGTAAAGCTCTCGACAAATGAATTGTTTCATTAGAACTGGATATAGAAAATATGCATTATATACTGCTCAAAAGACTATTACTAAGTATCGCTCTACACAAATGACAGAAACTGCAACAGAAGAAATAAAGGGTGAAAAAATTTGCAGACGATCAATAATCTACAAAACCACCCTGAAAGCGAGACAAGGTGTAACTATTGCGTAGAATTCTTGAGCTGCAAAATCTGAACAAGGGACCAGATGATATCTTTGTTCTGTCGTTTCGCCCGTGCAGTCATTCGGAATGAAAATATTGTAGGTCATGATAGTCAACAACAAATGTAGGCATACTAAATAGCAATCCAGTATGGTGGAAACATCAGATACAAACACAGGGACAGATGTAAACAGAGAACGGCTTTTGGTGAGGACTTTCCTTTCGAGAGATTTTTCCCAGGTATGTGAGGGAGGTGAATCAAGGAAAAATCTTCGCAGATAAGAAGTGATGTATAAGTTTATAATTTCTAATATGATCCATCCCATAGACATCTATGAGATGAATCAGATTAAAAATCATGAACTTGCTCATCCGCGAAGATTTCCGCAACATATTCTTCTTGAAAAGATCACAGAGCCCACTTGACCAGCACCTTCAGGCTCACGGCAAGATTCCTTGCCTCACACACCAGGAAAAAGCTCTCGAAAGGAAAGTCCTCACAAAAAGCCCCGTTCTCTGTTTACATTTGTACTGAGTACTGACAGATTCAAAGCTAGTATTAGCTGAAATCTTGTTTTGTTTTACATAATAAAGTTTGTTTAAATTATGTGTCACCAATATAAATAAGCACGTTTATCAACGTTTAAGTAATAAACCAATTATCAACTTTCATGTCTTTTAGTTTTCAAAATTTTGTCTCAAAATTTAGTCTCCCTAGCATTACTCATAAATAGCATATTAAAACTTGAGATAGAAAATAAATGTGTAATGCTAGGGAGACTAAATCTTGTAAACCAAATGACATGAAAATTGATGATTAGATTATTAGTTAAGTGTTGATTACTGTGCTTATTTCTAACACATCATTTAGTATGCATATTTAATCTACAAATTTAATCTACCTAGCATTACTAAAAATAAATTGCATAGTAGTAGCTTGAGTAATAGGCGTTAGAAGAGCATTGACTTAAAACAAGAAAACAAATACAATAATATTCAATTGCAAAGATGGCATGGGATTTACTCTTTTCTTTGGTAATATTAAAGGGAAATAATATTAGAAAAATCAAGATACTCTTTTTTTTTTTTTTGGAAATCAAGATATAGCATTATCCGGACAAAGATGCTAAAGTTTTACAAGAAGGCCTACACAGAGGCAAACAGCCAACTACCAATACTAGAAAAGGGTAGTGCAAGGAGGTTACAAGATACCAAGACGCTGCACCTAATGCTAAAGTGTCCATCCTCACACTACCATATACAATTGGTGGGGGCATGGAAGGCCATCATTACACAAAACATGAACAAGGGAGGATGGGGGTCTATTGACCCAAATATGATCACATACTTCCCTACAATGTCGTGAAGCCAAAAGGTCCATTGCTGAGTTGGCCGATCTTGAAACCTAAGACTAGCGGCAATCATGAACCCCCTCTCCAATAAAAGGGAACGTTTCCCAACTGCCCTTCCTTGCCAAATCCTTTAGGCAAGAAATAGATTCCAATGAATCAGACTCAACCATTATCAAATTCCAACCTCTGCTAATCCCCAATTTACATCTAAGCATAATAGACATCGCCTCCACCATTGCAACGCTTGTCACCTTCACTTTATACCTGCATGCTGCCAAAAACCTGCCATCCTCATCCCTTGCCACCACTTCTGTAAATCCCAGCCCATCCCTTGCAACCGAACTAGCATCAACATTTATCTTTACGAATCTCGAACTCAGTAGAGACCACCTGACACCAATATTTGTTTCCTAAGAACTAGGTACCAGTGAAGTGAGCGAGATTGATTTTGCCTCCTTGAAGGTTGTAGCCGAGTGTGAAATAGCAGCAATAACCTATGTTGGGTATATTTGTTGTTGGTTGAACTGAAAGTTACACCTTGATTTTCATATATGCCAGCATGTAAAGGCAATATATGAAAGCATGTGATTCCTCACCTCCTTCGAACCATTGGCTGACTCAAAAATTTGTAGCGGTCAGCTTGCCCAGGTTTTTATCTCAATCTGATTCATCCTTAAATTCAACCTTCCCCAAAACCAAACCACTTCCACCCACGGGCATTCAAGGAAAAGGTGTTCAATATACTCATCCCACAACTAACAAATAGGGCACAGAGAAGATCGAGAAAAGCGTCATTGCTATAAATTTGCCATTATTCCAAGCACTGCATGAAGGGTCTTCCGCATGAAGCACCTAAGCTTTGGAGTGTGGGTTTGATTTTAGAGAGAGATAAAGCTAGGGTTTCTAAAGAGATGAGGGGGACAGGATGATTTGAAAGACCTCAGTGCTGGGCTCGAGGCTAGAGAGAGAAAGTTAGAGAGAAGCGGCAGAAATGTGAAACGAGGGGCTTGGATAGCTGAAAGTGGGTTTATACAGGCACAAGCTAGAATTCCTAATATTTTAAGAGTAAATTCTAGCAATGGTCCTTCAACCTTAACCTAATTAGAGCAATGGTCCCTTAACTAAAAATTCATTCCCATTGGTTTCTCATCTCATCAAAACATGTAGCTAAGGTCTTTTTCGTTAACTCTGTTAGAACTTCTGTCAAAATGAATCATGTGTCATGCACATGAGGCTAAATCAAGGGGAAAATATGGATAATCAAATAAGAAAAATTGTATTAATGGTCCCTCAGCTTTAATCCAACTAAAGAAATGATCCCTTAACTTTAACTCAATTGTAGCAATGGTCATTCCAACATAACTCATTTTGACGGAGTTTACAAAATGACCATAGCTACACATTTTGATGAGTTAGGGCCCAATGGTAATGAATTTTTAGTTGAGAGACCATTACTCCAATTTGATTAAAGTTGAGGGATCATTACTACAATTTACTCTTTATTTTATGTTTTCTTTGTTAATTTATACTTTCTTTTATTTTTTTTCTTTATTTTCCTAGTTAATTTTTTTGTCTTTGTTAGCTATTTTAAGCTTTTAAGGTTTTAATATTTTTGTTTTGTTCTTTATTTTTCCACACCTTGAAGACGATGTGTGGTTTAAGTTTGGGGGTGAGAAAGTAATATCTTTAGTTTTTTTTTAATTTTAGTGTCTATTAAGATTTTCATTCTTTTTAAGTTAATATCTATAGATTATTTTAAATGTTAAATGTAATAACCTATCTCTAATTTTTTAATTTTATTAATTTTAAAAGTGTGAATTGATAAAAATGCCCCTAGAGGCGAGATTGTTGACTTTTGTTGATCGTCTTTTCGTGACGTGTACGAGCTACTATTTTATTCTATCGACGGTACAAACTCATAGGTGCAAACGGAATCAAAATCGAAGTTACTATAGAGATTTTACAGAGAATCCGAAAAATACTTTTGTGAAAACTACTATTTTATATTTTATATATTTCTTATAATTATTATATTAAAAAAATTTAGAGGGATATTTTTAATTATTTTAATAATTTATTTTGATTGTGGGGCCCACACCTCACAACTCTCCACTTCTCTCATGCCACGTGTCTACCTCCCCAGCTCTCTGAAAAACTTTCCCAAAACGCTCTCTCTCTCCAGACCTTTCTCGCTCTCTCACTTCTCTCATCCTCCCTCTGCAACCACCGAGACCATCATCACCGGCAAGTTACCTCGGCAAGCATACCACCTATTGAACCCCCCCATCACGAACCCAAACCAGGCTGAGGCCCTTCCCTTTCCTTTTCTCTCTGCACAGTGGTGCCATCAATATTCATATATCTTTCTCCAACGAGATTTCGATGATGGTAAGTTTCAAAAACCATCCAAAACTTCTTGGATCGTGTTTTTGTTTATGTTTCTAGCTTTTCTAAGGTCTTTGGTGAGGGTTTTGGTTCAGAAACGGCACGGGGGAAAGTTCCCCAGTTTTCCAGCGAAGAACCCAGCCTTTGCAAGCTTTTTCCAGCTGATCTCGACCCTACCTCAACCTCATTTTGGTATATTATTGTTCCTAATCTCCTAAGCTTCATTTTGACTTTTATTTGGTTGAAAATAGTTAGGAATCGAACTCGAACGAAGCTCGGGAAGTTTCTCGGCCAAACTTACCCAGTTCCAACCTTCTTCCCTGATGGGGCTCGCGGTAAAAAAGGGCCCTAAGCCCAAACCTTTGGCCCAACCTGGCCCAGTTCCGAAATGGGCTCAAAATAATCTTGGAATATTCTTGAAATATACCTTGTGTTTATTTTTTTGAAATTTTCTCGGAAATCCTCCTAGGCTAATTTTGACAATCCGAGTATGTTTTTGACATCCATTTAGTGAAATTTTGAAGCTTTAATGTAGTTGACGGGCTCAGTGTCTCGATTGACTTTTTAAGGTTGACCGTTGACTTTTTGTAAAATTTGTCGGGGACCCTTCTTGACGTATTTCGATGCCCTTATTTCAAATCCACACTCCATTTTTCCAAATTGAATCATTTTAGTAGAATTTTACTAATGGTCCTAATATTATGCTTAGTGCAGTTACTATAAGAGATTCCGGTTTTCCTAGTTCAAACGGCTACGATTTTGAAAGCGGTGGCGGATCTAAGATTTTAGACTCGAGGGGTCCCAATAATAAAAGATAAAAAAATTTATAGAGAAAAATGTCCTCTCCACGGAACTATTGATCTCCCATTTTGTTGCGGAGTAGACCCTCAATGATATTTATAGCGAAAAATGTCCTCTCCATTGAAGTAGTTGCAACCGGTAAAACCAAAGCCCACTAAATAAGCAAATATACATATGCACATGTTTGCTTCAACCCTTTCTTCCACCATTTTTTTAGCAAGATTGCTAATCCCTCTTAATTAAGAAAAACCATTATCAGAATGCACAAAATGAATATAAACATCAAGTTTTTTTTTTTTTTAAGGGAAAATATAATATCAAGGTGAGGAAGGGATGGGATGGGACTGCAGGGGAAGTGTTAGGGGTTTGGGTTTTTTTTTTTTTTTTTATGATACAAAGGTAAAATTCATTAGTTACCAAGAAACATTACAAAATAAAGACCCAAAAAAGTAACACAAAGAAAAAGTGGGCCTTGAAAACAAGAAAATAAGCAACAAACTAAGCATCTCACCAAAAGCCTAAGCAAAATATTAGGCCCATAAACAAACAGCAAAAATTGAACAAAACCAAACAATTGGCCTAAACAAGCTTTATAGGCTGAGTCTTAAAATAGAATTTCTTCTTCGTGTGGTCGTTTTCTACAGGAAGACGTCGTCGCTACAGAGAGGTGGTCCAGTGGTTCAAGGCGTAGCACTGGCTGTCGTCTTCAAGTACGAGGGGTCCCCAAAAAATTTCAAAGCACGATTTAAGGTCTCCGAAGGGTCCTGGGACCTCCTAAGTCCCTCTTTAGATCCGCCACTGTTAGCAAGTATCTGTGAGTGAGCCTTTTCTTTTATATATTATTTGAGTTTCCATATATAGATTAATAATGCATTTTCTAACTGATGCCATAATTAAATTGACGTTATAAGAATTGTCGTGATGATGAAAATTGTGAGATTGTTATGAATCCCACAAGATGCACAGGTATGCATATTATTACAGGATACCTTATTTATATTTACGGCAACGAGTAGTATTATGTCGATGTAAATTATTGATTTACCGTTTTATGATTTTATTTACGTTATCTGCTCATCGTTGCTGCACCGGTGTTAGTACTTGCCCGAGCTAGGGCCAGTCTTTCACGTGTATGTTCACGTCGCACCGTATGCACACTTTGGATCCATTATAGGTGCCAGTCCTGTCCTAGATTGCTATAGGCAATAAAGACTCGTATGTGATGCGTATAGCACTAGTCTTCATGTGATTGTAATACTATAGTGTAAATCATTATTACACCCAGTTACATTCATGTTAGAATACCTCTTCATGAACTCGTGTGTCAACATATATCAATGAGCACTCGATATGATATGTTTGTTTATGTGAGATTATGTGACTGTCGAATGTTAGATGTTTATTTACGAAATATATTATGACGTATTGAATTCTTGAGATATTGCAAGCTACGGTAAGTATTTTCATACTATACGTGGTATGTATATTTTGGAAATTATACTTGTTTTATGGTGAGGGTTATTATGTTTTCGAAAAGGTTTTTACAAAACTTTATTTTTAGGCCTACTCACCCTTGTTCGACCCTCCAGGTTCAGTAGCTAAGTTTTCGTGTCGACGTGGATTCTTGGCAAACTTTGATATATGTGCTTACCTCCGACAATATAATTCTCATTCTACCTTATTGTACTGTACTTATACTCTGACATCACTTGTGGAATGGGTTCATTCCCACTCACTAGCGCACTCTTACATTTAGGCACTTTTAGGTTTGAATTTACTCACATTTTCTACATCACTACACTTTATGGCTTTGTCACCCTCCTGATGTCGGCTTGCACAACTCAATTCGGAGTCTAGGTAGACATTCCGGGTTGAGATGTGTCATTAGAACAATTGGACAGGGGTGAAGATTAATTACACAGTAAATTATTTTTTATTTATCATTGTTTAGACGCTAATTCATAAGTTATAGTTTGAAATTTTGCACATTCACACTACATAATTTGTGTGGAGTAAGGTTGAAGCACTTACTTTGGAATTGTATAGTCTATAAAATATGGTGACCAATCTCACATTTCATGATTGTATAAAGTATGCCTTTTCTAACACTTACTTTAATTATTTTTCAAGAGATATTATTTTCTTCTTAATTTGATTAGTCGTCCTTAATATTCAAAAGTGGATCTCCCATCAGCCAGTTTTCTTGAGACTCCTACTGCAAATTCGGGCAAAATTATGCGATCAGTTCCTGCTTGCCATATTATTATGTGCAGAAGATACTTTATAGTGTTTGCCATCATCTTCTTCTTGTTTAATCCCAAGAGACCTTTCTATATCTCAAATCGAATGGTTCATACCTAAAAGCTGGAAGAAAATAATGAAACAGTTTGGGAAATCATCTATTTTACATATTTTAGAAATAGGTTCATTTGTTGATGATTCTATGAGAAAAATGAAGTCGAAGAGAACAATGAGATATGAGGAAGGTATAAATGAAAATGAAGAGGTTGGCAGGTTTCTTATGTGCTGTGAAAAGAAATCTGAAGGAAGGATAAGATACTTGATGGCCGTTGACCCTATAAACTATCAAACCTACGTGGCACGCAGGCCGAGTAATTAATAAGCTAACTACATCCTTCAGTTGTGTATGTGGTGTGCCAACTCGTCAGCCGAGCTCGGCCGGGGAGTAAAATGTGTTGATGTTGCGTAGGCGCACTACTGACTTCTTGATCTTGCGACTGTGACCGAGAAAGGAACACATCTCAGCCTTCGGGTTCTAGAGCCTGAAGACAAGGCTGCTAGTCTTGCGAAGTTCACTGATCGTCAGCGCCGGGTTCAGTCACAGTGATTATATTCGTGAAAGTGTAAGCACAACGAATTGGCACAAGACTACACGGACAAAAGTACTCAAATGAGATATATGTCTTAATGGTAAATGGGGTTCGGTCGTCAGAATGCTGAACTTTAAAACTTACTTGCGAATATCCAATCATAAAATCACTTGGCATTCAATGTGTTGAGCCTAGTAATCTGTAACACCTCACTTCGCCGAGAAGACTAATAAGATGACCCCTGTTAGTGAGGACTTGAAAATCCTTCTTGACCGAGACTTGGATAGGAAACCAGTCGATCTTGGAGCAGTGTTATTTATCCAAACTGAAGGTGTTTCGCGGTCGAATGGTTCTACAACTACAGTGATGTTTATCCAAATTGAAGATGTTCATCGATTCCCTTCACAGTGTTATTTATCCAAATTGAAGATGTGTTGGCGAAAAAGGAAAATAAGAATCTCACGGTTATTGAGAGGTTTCGCGTAGATGGAAAGTTTGTGCAGGGCAGTTTGTGTGCTGAATTGGAGAGGTTTCAAATGATGCACTCCCCTTTCTATGTATATAGTAGCGAACCTACTCCTGGTCGAACCAGAGATGTATCCGAACTAAAACTCCCAAATCTAATCTGATTAGGATTAGGCCAATCCTAGTTTCAATAAGTCTCTGAACCAAGCTCTATAATGAATCAGATTCATTCCCGAATTCTCAATGCCTTCAACTTGGAAACCCTCTTGTTGTACCAGGACTTGACTTCTTCGCTCTAATCCAAATCAATCATCCTTGCAATAGGACTCGACCGACCTGATTGGGCTTCTTATGACAACTGGGCGGCCCATAGTATTTCTGAAAGAGTGTTAAACCGAACATAAACCTAAGCTCAGCCCAACAATATAATTTTGGGCCCAAACAATGGCATAAGTATTTATACCACTCACCCTCAAATCCATTAAAATCCCTCATTCACCTAGACTTGGATTTGGATGTATTCTTTAAAATCCTTTTAAATATTAATTTGAATGCACTATGATTTCAAACTCGTTTAAAATCCTCTTTCAAATCTTCATTGACTACACTCTGATTTTAAAGTCTATTAAATCTCATCAAATCCTAATTTGACTACAACCCTAAGTTTTTAGTTTGTTAGTTTTTCTTTTTGTTCTTGAGTTTTGTTTTGCCTGAGGACAAGCATAAAGCTAAGCTTGGAGGAAGTTTGATGAGTTGATTTTATATTATACATTTTACCCTAATTTTAGTAAATTTTGGTTATTATTTGGTAGAATTTTGATACTTTTCTTTATATTACAATATAGGACATTCGACTTCCTCTGGAGAAAAAACTGATCAAACGGATGAATTTTGGAGTGATTCAAATTGGAAGACGTTCGTGAGTCCTTTAGCTTGAGTGTCAAAGTTTCAGATTTTTCTACCAAGTGGTTATTTTATGATGATTAAATAAAGAAGCAGTGTGTGGTGTTGGAAAAATGACCTTTTTGGGCTTAATTGCGATTTTGGAGTCCAAGACAACATCTTTTAGGTTCCAGCCTTCAAGTGTTTAGAATGTTTCAAGCTTTAAATCTAGCTATCTTGGGCCGGTTTTGGAAGAGATTTGGATCCAAAACGTGGCTAATCATATTATGGGCAGATTTTCCTCATCACTTTGGAATTTTGTTTCCTAGTTTATTTTAATTTATTTGGTTTCCTAGTTTTATTCTAAGTGTTATAAAATCGATGATGTGTGCAGTGGAATAAATAAAATAAGACACAAAATTTACGAGGTTCCTCTATAGTCAGTGTGACTAGAGTACGTCCTCGGAGCAGCAGTGGTGCTTCCCTTATAATAATAAGAGTACAAAATAACTCTATCTCTATTATCCCCTCTCCTCTTCCTCTCTTTTCTCTCTTCCTCTTCTTCTTTTTTCTCTCTTCCTCTTCTGTGAGCCTCCCCGGCTTCTATATCCTCATTTGTTTTATAAGCAAAGAGAACATTATTCACTTTACAAATTTTCCACAAATGAATAGTGAAAATAATGTGCATAAATAGTAACAAACTATTCATGGGGCCATCCACATATTATTCACAACACTCCCCCTTAGATGGCTACAAGTCTTTGATTGACTCGTTAAAATCTTGATTTGTTGTGGATGATCCCCCTAATGAGTATCTCCCCCTGATTTCAAAGCATTTAGGCTGATCGTTGATCATTCTGCTTCAGTCTCTTAGCAAGAAGAGTTGCCGAAAGAGGTGCTTTACTTGTTGTTAACTTTCCACAGGCTTGTTTTTAAACTAGGTTGGAGGGTCTTCTGTTAGACTTCCTTCAAAGGTCTGAATTTACTACTTTTATCTGGAGCTGAATTTGATTCAAGGGTGGTGGACACTTGATCTTGAATCGGACTTGTGATTTCTCAAAGGGTTGTCTAGGCTTGATCTTGAATGAAATTGGACCATGAGGAGCTTTATATGGCAAGTGACCTTTGGCTTTCTCAGGGATGAATCTGCACGTGTTTGTTGCGTTTGTCTCCACATGCTTCAATGTATTATTTTCACTTGCCTTATATGTTCCCCTTACAAAAGTAGTGTATTTTCCTTAGTTTTCCCATATGCAGGTGTGACATCTTCTCTTGTAGTATTTGTCCCCTAATGCACCAGTGGAATGCAACCCTTGCATTTGAATGGTCCTTCAGAACATTACTTCTTAACAACTTATCATGTTTGGCAGCTTCAATGTAAATAACCAACATCATATCAACAGTTGAAAATGAGTACTCGAGAGCAATGCAAGGTAAGGAACCAGGCAAAGGTTTCGGGCAATCAGTTCCAAATCTTGAGCTTGATTCCATGTGACGACTGATTGCTCTCTTTCTCCTTATCCTGCAAGTAAGAACAAAGACAAAGGAAATGACAGGGAGATTGCATGATATGAAATACTCTTGCTCTCGTCCTTGATGATATGAGATAATCTTACTCTGGTGTGACTGGTTTTGAAGAGGTATTCTTGGAGAGGAAGAAAATTGAGTATTTCGAGATGCTTTGTTAAAGATGCATTCTCAGATATGAGGAAGAGTTAGGTATTCTTGCAAGTCTACCTTGTTATGGAGAACGAAGGTCGACATATATAGAGATTTTTCAATAGCAAGTAATGGTGTTATGCCTTTACTCTTGTCAGCAACTGTGTTGTAATTAGAACAGTAAGATTTATGCCTTTTCAACTTTGTCAGAGATCTTTGACAAAGTTGCACGCGATATCCGAAAAAGCTGAGATTGTGTCTGAGAAATGCCAACGAACTTTATTTAGGAAAATCTGGCTTTTGAAATTCGGAGAGCGATGCCTCTTCGATCTCTGAACAAGTGGCTCTGTTGCCTCTTCTTTTATAGAGACATCAATTGTGTTCAAGAGTATGCTCAGAAAGTTGCTGCCTGTAGAAATTTTTCCCTTCTTGCACTTCTAAGATTTTATTTGACCTTATTTTTCCTTCATCATTTCTGAAAATGGCTTGCCCATCTAACATTTGCTTAGATTTGAGTCTTAGGAGTGATACAAACGAGCAGCGTCAGGATAATATATGGCGTCATTCCTTCTTATCTTCTAATGGTCCTCTTACGGTTGGGGACTCTGTGATGAAAAATAACATAACCGCTACTGTGGTAGCTATGAATCTTCTCACTCCAAAGGATAACAGAATCCTTGCAAAACGGTTTGATGAGTCGGCCGTTTAAGACTCATTGGCTCTCAGTGTTCAATGTGCGGGCTCTGTATCCAATATGGGCCAACGCCTACTTGCTACAGGAAAAGAAAGCTTGACCAGCTACAGGAATCCGAAAGTCGGATTCAAAGTGATCACCAAAGGTTCGTTGCTAGATTCCGAAGGCAACTGATGTCTTCCTCTTCTGGTGTTTTGTCAAGTACTGGGGTGTCACATGATCAATCTTCAGTGCATCCCCCTTCTGGGGTATTGCCGAGTACTGAGGCTTCACATGAGCAACCTTTGTGAAGGCTCCATCCTTTTTGTTTGTTTTAACTCATGTGTATGTACATGTCTTTAATATCTCGGAGATATTAATAAATAAACTTTATTTCATTCAATGTATTGTGCTAAATACAAAAAGCATATACTTCACTAAGATGTGGTACTTCTGGACCAATATCAATTTATCTTTACCCTCACGAAGATAAATGATCATTCTTAGTGTCTACATCATTTAAGTATTCAACTCATAATCTTCAATCCATATGATTCTTTAATATCATAACCATTATTGATAAGATTCGTGTTGACATATTGATCGATCTGCAATTCAAGACAATATTTCTCTTAACACTTTATAATCTTTCTAGACTCTTTAGGAGTCCCAATCTAATGTCATCGACTCTTGCAAGAGATTTTAGTATGTTGCAACAATATCATAATGAAAGTACTTACTAAGGCAATTTATACCATCCATTGGTATTTAAGTACATATTTTATGCTTTACCCTTCTAGGGTTTTCTTCAAGCAATCTGAATCCTTCAGGGATTTTCTTCATTTCATGACACATTTTCCTTTGGAATATATACAGAGCAATTTGCTCCCATGTATACTTGAGGGATTTACTTATGGAGATATGATGTGGGCGACTTATAACCCTTCGTATATAATCTCCATTCATATGAACTTGTTTATAACCTTGCATCATATCATGTGAATGTATTTCACAGTATTACAAATGCCCATATGTAACCTTTTAGGTTCAACATCTTTTGGCTATTTGTATTGCATTCAAGTATATAGGTCTATTTTTCCATGTTCTTACAAAATTTTAATGGAATTGCCTTTCTCCATTTTGGCCAATAATTTTGTTGCTGGAAAAAGAACGGGACTCAATATCAACACAGCTCATTGATGAATTTAGTAGCTACTTGTAAAAACCAAAATTATCATTGGTTATCATCAATCCGTGATCCCATATTCTCATGTGCATGCACATGCATAAATTTTTTTTCATTTCTTTGGATATTCATTGCCTCTTCAAGGGCATTACACTATCTCTTCCAAGATAGTCATAGTTTAGAGAATGCGGATCATAACCTCCTTTTGAGCATTATAGAGCTTGGATTTTAATCTCCACTTCGGGAGTTAAGCCATTGGAACCTATGCGTCTATCATGCTTCATGCATGAGACATCAACATTCCCATGTCCACGGATTGTCCTTTCTGGGACGTGTATCCATGCAGCGACTATCATGCTTCCGGCATGTTGCAATTATGCTTCGGGAATGCAATAATTCAGTAGTGCCATATTCTTCTTCTTTCAAATGACTAAACCTTTTAAGTTTGAAGGTCTGCCACGCTTCAGGCATGCAACAGATAAATCAATGACTGCCTCATCATATTGTCCAACAGGGACATTAATTCTTGTAGGTACATTTGCAACAAGTATATGTGATTTCATCACTTTCGTTGCATCATTAAATGCATCTGGCATTTGATTTGCATATTGTTACATCATTCAATTATTCTCACTTCGTTGTTATATTGATTGCTTCATGAATCAAAATAAGACAAATTCTTTTCATTCTTCTGGAACGGCCTTTCTCATCATTCTTCTGGAATGATATTTTCTCATCGTTCTTCTGAAACGAAGTTATTTTCTCCCCCTAACTGTGGGAAAATTGTCTTATCAAAATGACAATCTGCAAACCACGCGGTAAACATATCATCAGTCAAGGGTTCCAAATATTGAATGATAGATGGTGTTCAACGTCAATGCCCAATCCGCGATGATGCCTCATTTCATTACGTTGTGGCAGTGCAATAGGCACAAAGAATAATACAACCAAAAACTCGTAGATGTGTAATGTTTGTTAGTACCCAAACACGAGCTGTATTGAAAAATATTGATGGTTGACAACATGTCTCAACCGAATCAATATTGCATCATGTAAAATGATATGTCCCCATGTAGAAACTTGGCAATTTCATTTTCATTAGCAGAGCGTGGGTAATCAATTTCATCCGCTTAATAAATATTGTTGCTAAACCATTTTGAGTATGGATATAAGCAACTTATGGTCCTTATTTAATAGTCTGTAGACTGAGACTCTTATGGCTTTTATTGCAATTAAGTTGAGGCACTACGGCACTTCAAACTTACTGTACTCATCAAGGAACTTTATGTCCTGATCTTAAGGATCAAGGGACTTCATGCCTGATCTTTTTGTATGATGGAACTTCAGGTCCAATCATTTTATATGATGAGGATCAAGAAACTGCAGGTTTTGATCTAATCAAGGAACTTCGGGTCCTATATATACTCATCGTAACAAAAGAAGTACAATAAATAAATCAAAGCAATATGCGGTAATTCCAGCCATAATGAATCAATTGCATTTAAGTAAATAAAGCTTGTGATAAGGCTTTAATTCAGCATCATACATATAAATCAAAACTTAAAGTAGTAGATGGTAAAATCGTTCATGATAAATAAATTGATTTAAAGTAAATAGAACTTATGAAAGGATTTTAAACCAACACCATTCACATAAATAAATACATATATATATTCTTCTTTCTTTTCAGATGGTGTAACACCATCCAAAAACCGTTACCCCCTTTTTTTTTAATTGTTATTTTTTTCTTCTTATTCGTTCACATGTTGCATTTTTCCAAAAAATTTGCCTTTTGTTTTCTTTCACATGGTGCAATGCACCTTTCCAAAGCTTTGGCCCTATTTCACTTTTTATTCTTTTCTGTGCACAATTCCAACACATCAAAGTAGCTCTTCTCGAGCTTTATGGTTGCTGTCTTTTCTTTGCCCTGAGCAGAAGCCATCCTACTTAATTATCTCTCAACTTCTTGTAGGTAATGGGGAGCTCTAGGGATTTTTCAAGCTTAATTCAGAGGACTGCAACGCCATCAAAAGACAGTGGCCATGGGCACTGGGCCGAGCAACGTAAGACTCAAAACTAGAATTATCTTGAGTCCTCGAGATCCGTCTAGAACAACACGATATGGGTTTCCAAGTTTGATGAGATTCTTCTGGATCTCTGGAAACTAATTATTAAGTACGAGTTTTCTCATCTCGTGACGACTACAGGTCGTAAACTTCAATTCTAACCGAAATTCGGTGGGGCACTTCTGGCACGGTGGGAGAGACGGAAAATGGACATACATTTGCTTGTTTTGTTGTACCTTTGTTTGTCCGAATTTATGGCGTTATGCTTTCCACTGACATGAGAGCTTCTCATGCTGATAACGTGTTATAAAATAGATAGTGTGTGCAGTGGAATAAATAAAATAAGACACAAAATTTACGAGGTTCCTCTACAGTCAGTGTGACTGGAGTACATCCTCAGAGCAGCAGTGGTGCTTCCATTATAATAATAAGAGTACAAAATAACCCTCTCTATTATCCTCTCTCCTCTTCCTCTCTTTTCTCTCTTCCTCTTCTTCTCTTTTCTCTCTTCCTCTTTTGTGAGCCTCCCTGGCTTCTATATCCCCATTCGTTTTATAAACAAAGAGAATACTATTCACTTTAAAATTTTCCACAAATGAATAGTGAAAATACTGTGCATAAATAGTAACAAACTATTCATGTGGATCATCCACATATTATTCACAACACTAAGACCTTTTTCTAGGATGTGATGTTCTATGAAGTATAATTAAGCTATTGTGGCCGGTCCTATTTGTCTCTATGCAATTCTTGAAGCTTTTCAAACTTTTACATCCAAGTTGTTTTCACTCTTTTTTCTATTCAATAAAATTCCTTTTGATTTTTAT
This sequence comes from Pyrus communis, assembly GCF_041283825.1. Taxonomy (NCBI): domain Eukaryota; kingdom Viridiplantae; phylum Streptophyta; class Magnoliopsida; order Rosales; family Rosaceae; genus Pyrus; species Pyrus communis. The sequence goes on from NC_142569.1 coordinate 10,649,312, forward strand.
TACGAGTATACGTAACTAATTTCCTTTTTGCTACGACAAGGCCACGTCTAGAAGATCCGCTGTTCTGTTCATCTCTTTCATCATGTCGATCACTCCAAGTTTGTTGATTCATTGCGTTTTAATGACATGAGACTGATATGGAGTAACAAGTGCTATCAGAGAACGGTTCGTGCTATTAAGAGCATAAAGGAATCAGACTGTCACTTGCATATTTCTCTGCAATTTTCTGGATATACACACACACACACACAAACGAATGCAGTGTTGTTCTTAACAAATGACAAAGAAAGTACAACAGGAGACGGAAAATAATAATGGCACCTTCAGTCTCTACAAAGAAGGGGGGGAAAACTGCTCCAAGCGCTTTTCACTCTTGTTCTTTTCAATTAAAAGGTGTGTTCAAACAAATGAAGAAGAAAACCGTAATTGGCAATCAGAAATCACAAACGACTCACCATAATTTACAAAATAACCTACAGAGACTCCGAGAGCGAGACAAGCTATAACAGTTGCGCAGGATTCTTGGGCTGCAACATCTGGACAAGGGACCACAAAACATCCATTCTGTGTATGCTTCTGTTGTTTTGCCCCTGCAGTCATTCGGAATTCGAATTTAGTTCATGGTAAGTCAAAAAGCCAGTCCATTTTATAAGTGTCTACATTTTACTGATCTTACCTCAACCACAAAACATATCCATGTCTTGTCGGCACGGGCTTCTGTCACGCCTTTTAAGATCGTCAGACCTAAGCTCCTGATAGCTTCAGCTATCTCTAGAAAATGACTGCATTCTTCGCACATCAGCTGCACGGGGAAGAATTCTTTTAGGATACTAAGAATTTGATAAAGACAAAAAAAATCATATCGGAAAAAGAAACACATCAATAAGCTTCATAATCGGACTGAACTAGACACAATCAAGCACCTCTCCAGGAGTTTATGTATAACACTCACTCAGAAGTATTACATACCTCTACAACCATCTGGCCATTCCTGTTGAGATTCTCCACTATTATTGAACAAACTTTCAGATTGCCACCCACCTCCACTGCCCAGCTTGATCCATGTTCATAATTGGAGGATCCTAGCATGCTTGTTTCCTTCGGACACAACTGTGAATTAAGCATTACGATCAATAAACTTTGTACATTCTTGCTAATGCTTGGTAAACAAAAAATGATGGTTGAAAGTTGACAAATAATGCCAGGCCGTAATATACTTTTAACCAAAACATTTACCTTTGCATCAGTACATTTATTCAGTTTGTCTGCATGCTTAGTGATGCTTTGTAGAAAGACCATGTGCTTGATTGTGCGCTCCAGCAGTGAATCAATACTACACTGTACAGTTAACATGAAACGTTTAGCACATATAGAATGAATAAGGACAACTTTTACAAGGCCAGAAGCCAGACAACAGTTTGGAAAGTCACCTTTGCTCCAGTAGGTATTATCTCCCGCAGTTCCTTAATACGATCTTGGATCAATTGCCTGTCCCTTGGCCTAGGTCTAGAATTCTCACCAGGTCTTGCCCTCTTGCTATTTTTAGATGGTCCAGAAGACCTCTCCAGCTGCTCACTACAACCACTAGGACAAGGTGATGAAAACCATTTTGGGGATATCACCCCGCATACCCCTGAAGAGCTCAAGCATTGTTGTGTGTCCTCTGCCATAAGAGAGGGCTGATCAACGGAATAGTTTTCCGAATCAACTGTATGGGTAGTATGGCTAGAAGGCTCTGGATATTTTTCAGTTGTCAAAAGAGACTGCATTGATTTACAGAAAGATTTTTCATTTTTAACATGACTGCCACTTTGGTTAACATTAGCCACTACTGCTTCAAGAAGGTGCTCTTGACAAGCATCAGATGTCATCTGGCTAGTGTTCATCCCCTCAGGCATCTCAGGAGTAATTCTATCTCCGTTCTTCCCCACCACCCAATCAAAATAGTTACCCTTATTCAGAAAACCTGGTCCAAGTGCTTCATGCAGCTCACAGCCAGCAGGGAAGGTCATTGATGTACTAGATGTGTCCATGTGACCTGATTCAGTTTGAAACTCCAAGTTTTCCAGGCCCTTCTGAAACTTAATGACTGAGTGTTCCCTTACATGCAACACCTCATTATGGTGAAGATCTACCATGTCTGCATTACTCCTTTCATGTCCAGCAGTGTTGAGAAATGTTGTAGGTAAGTCTGCAAAATCACCTAAATTAACAATTTCTTTGACAGGATCATGTGATAATGGATGGGCATAGATCATCGAGGCCATTCCAGTATCTTTGCAGCCACTAGTCTCCCCTTTACGCTTCCTGCTATTAAGTAATTCTACACCTACTAGTTTGCAATGCTCCATACTGAGAGCGCTTGATTTTGACTGAGGTAGTTTGCCAATCTCAAGGCACCCTAAGTTCGATGACTCAAGTCCTCCATGGTTATTAACCAATTCAACTGCCTTTTTCAGACAATTTTCAGGCAGTGGAAAAACGTAAGAACTATCACTGTCTTTCCCAAGATGTGGAAAAATGGACGACCAAATTTCTGAGCTTTCTCTGTTTGTGGCTGTATCTAAATTATTTACGCAATCAAGAACCCCTGAAGCCAAACCTTCCGGAGATATATTTGTCTGAGAAAAAGGGAAAAAAGGATACCAGGTGTCAATGACCTAACCTATCTGTGCACAAGAAAATTCAAAAATAAATTGCTTCACATGTGTACATGTATAAACCAGATCGCTGCATGCACACACGAGAGAGAGAGAGAGAGAGAGAGGGGGAGAGAGAGAGAGAGAGAGAGAGAGAGAGAGAGTTACCGAGCATACTGAACTGTTTATGCTAGATTGCTTTGGATTACGGATATCCTCTACTGGGGAATCTTGAAGAGTCCTAAAAACATCTGTGATTTGAGATATCAGCCTCACATTTTCAGCTACCTGCACCTCTCAAACAAAGGAAGGGAAAATGAGTATACATTTGAAATATATAATTTGCAACCATAAATAACTTATTCATGGTGGTCGAAATGCAAACCATAATTATTATGCACAGAGTTTCAAAATGTCAACCACTATGGTCACCACAGAATTAAATAACAAAGTTGCATAGACTAGAACGGTAAAGTACACAACACTATCTTCATAGTTATAACACCTCAACAGAATTAAGAAACAAGCACATGCTATCCTGTGGACTAGAACGATTGAGTATTCATTATTCACCAAAAACAAAGAACTTACTTTATTTAAAGAACCAAGCTGTATAACTCCATGCGGAACAACAGCCACAAAAACAATGGTCTACAGGAAATAGAAAATAGTTTAATTCAGCAAGACATCCAGAATATCTGGTAGAAACGTTTATATAATCATATCAAAGTAAAATGCTTATATAAGAAAAGAATTTGTCAATGAAAGTGTCAAAACCCCAAACAAACTTGCATCCAGCCATCAATCTACCAGTCGCATACAGCAAGACAAATTTAAATCCATCTCTTTCCTAAGAAAGAACTTACCAGAAACGAAAGTTCATGACTATTATCATTCTGGTCAATGAACGGAGCATAAGGTTTATATGTGTAAAACGGATGCCTAAATCAAACTAATAAACAAATAAAACAATATTGCAGGCAGTGCCATAATTTTCATCTTTTCTCTTATTATGGATGGGCCCAGAAAAAATAACAGTAATTACCAAGTGTATCACATAAACAATACCCTCATCTATCCTTAATTTGTTTCCATTTCATCTTCTTTGTAGTATGGTATCTCATCAATTATCACAACTTCAAACAAATCAAAACACAGAGAGAGACAGAGAGAGAGAACAGGCATACCCTTATGCCAGCTGGAAATTGCCGAAAACATAAAATTGATAAACAATAAACGACTGCAATGGTTAATCAATGACACACATTTCAAAGTAAAACTATGCTAATCAGTACCATTACTGAAAAGTAATAAACCATTTACCTGAAATGGTGAATAGTTATTCTTAACAAGATTATCAGCATAAATCCATTGATGCTCCCCAGTAACCGCCACTTGTCCAACAATCCTGAAGGGAAAGAATAAAGGAAAGGATTAATGCAAATTATGAAGTTTTTATTCTTTTCCTTTTGTTTTTTACATGCTATCAGTATCAGCTACTGTAATCAGATAGATGTAAACATGAAAGACAGAATTGGAGGATAAGCTTAGTACAAAAATACTGGCAATGGTTTATGAATTTACAATTCTTCAACCAAAGCTTTGAGAATAGGCATTATGGTAACTAGAAAGTGACAAGAGTAATTACCCTTCCCCCAGAGTATATACATGATTCGACATTTTAGCCACAGCTAGCCCAAGGGGATCATGGGAATAATCGCTACCATGCAATTTATCCAGAGTCTTCCTACTCTCGGAAGAATCATGTTGCTCATAGTTGTCATAGTAAGCATCTTCACAAGTCAGTACCCTGCATAATGCAGCACACCCCATGTCAAAATATTACGAGGGACATGTAACTGCTTATAATTCATTAAAAGGAGCTAGACATGTACATGCAAGTGAAAATTTTCTCAGTAACCATAGTTCTACTTCAATTATTACACGCCGAAATGGATAGCAAGATCTCTATTATACTGAAGACCAGATATGGGAGAAAATAATATGACTTAGGAACTACTTGTCCTCAGACATTACTTTCTTTCAGTACTACTATTTTCTTTTCGCTTTTCGGGTTGAACTAAATTCACTTACTCTCAACCAAAAAACACAGAGACAAAAGGGGATTAATTCAAGAACCATACAACACACACAAAAACAATTAGAATTGAAATAAAAGTGCATCAGTAACAAGAAGAAAACAAGTAGGAAAACTCACATTCGAGCTCGATGCTTGAGTTTCCAGAAAATGGCATAGTTCCACTCTGTATTGAAGCAGAGGCTTCTCAGAATATGATGCAACTCAGTCCCCATCTTCTCCTCCCAACTCCAAAGCTTTTTTTTTTTTTTTTGTATTCCTAATCAGCCTCTAAACAACAAACACCCAAACAAACAAAACCCCAACCCAAAATTTTAATTTTGGCAATTTTGGCGCCTAATTTCGTGCTCTAACTTCCCCTATACGACCCTCTACCCGCCTGCTTCCTCCGTAGCCCCGCTCGCCGCTTTATCGGCGGTCCTACCGCCGCTAACAGCAACCGATCCGGCCCCATTCCCCCTTACTCTTTAACCGCAACCCCCGTGCTCCGCTGCCAATACACCACGCTTTCCTCAACCCCCTTCACAGACTCTCAATTCCAAACCCTATAAATACAGAGTCAGAGGTCTCGTTACAGTCTCTGCATTCAGCCATTAACTTGTACGGAAACCTCGAAAATTCTACAAAATAAAATCGAACAAACAATTAGAGAAATTGAAAACTCCCCCCGCAGCTTTCTGACGAAACTTCAACGAGACGCGATCGATTTGAACCTAGCTTATATCCGACGACATGGATCTCTCACAGCAACAACTACAAAGGTAAGAAATTTTGAAAAATTTAATTTCTGGGAATTGTGAGGATGAACTGTTCGGATTCAGACTGAAGATCTGAGAGTTCAGCAGCAGCTCGCTGAAGAGAGAGAGAGAGAGAGAGAGGGTGGAGTAGCTCTGAAAGCTTGAAGCTTTAGCTGCGAAATGAATCAAGTGTAGCAAATATCAAAGCTTTGAGCTGCATTGGCTGCCATTTTTAACGATAATGCAGCTTTTTCCTTTTTCTAGAGAGAGAAAAAGTAGAGAGAGGGAGAAGCTTCAATGGCTTTTTTTCTTTCAGAGAGAGAGAGTGTGAAAAAGAAGGCACTTTTTGTGCGAATTGCGACTCGTTTAATATAAGGAGTTTACCTTCGCACGCTGTTCATCTTAGCTTTTCTTACAGTGCGCCAGATGAGCTACAGTGCGCATCCTTGTGCGATCACTGACCGCTCGCCACTAAAACGGTAAAATCCCCCTCTATGTGATCGTACTCTGCGCATCCTGCGCACTTTAGCACGTACCACCCTTGTGTTCTGAGAGTGATGGGAAAGGGTTAAGGAAAAATAGTGGCTCAAGGCCTAGGAGGAAGAGAAGAGTGGTGAGCAATTGGGGAGTTTATCATTGATTTCTTTTATATTTATATTGAAATTAAATTAATCTTAAATTTGGGGGTATGAGTACACTTTCTAGGTAGTGTCCTTTGATGGCAAACAACATGATGCCCATGTGAGGAAATCTGCCCTCCATTTTCAAGGGTACAAACAATCCCCACCTCTTTTCCAAACAAAACAACAAAATCAAATGAACTTACCCTCTCTCCCTACTCCTTTTTTTCCTCACTATGATCTTTTTGCCCCTAAGTTGTGAAAATTTACACCCCCTCATTTTCCAATGTTCCCTTTCTTACATTTACTAAGTTACCGGCCAATCATCTTTGTGAATTTCGAGATTCGAATTCGATACTATTTCTAACATTACGAGAAAAGTCAATAATCTTAGTAGTTTACGATTTATTGGTATTCATCTAAGTTGAAGGTTTAAAGTTTGATTCTCATAATTGACAACTTCAATACTTAATTATGCTTAACCCATTTTGTGGCTACATGACTCAACCGAAAGTCGAATCCCAAATATCGTTGTAAAAAATGTTTAATGAGAAAGATATAGCAACCAAACATGTTTTAGCATGCCCAACCTTAGCACACGACAAGCAGAGCAATAACTTAGGTCCTAATTTCCCCCTCACATATTAGGATTGACCTGGCAGAGAAAGAGTCCTCTAATCTGAGAAAAAACACATTTAAGCACTTAGCTTGCTGATTGAACTCATTTCCGGGAGAAAGACGGAAAGTGAATCACACATAGGGAAATAAGAGACATTGCGTGTGCTTATAAGTAATTGGGATACTTCTTATATTGTCAATTGGTTTTATGGTGGAACCTCAATTTTTTTCGTAGTATTAGAGCAGGTTGTCATATATGTGAAGCCCAACGATCACATGTGCTCCACGCCACGCAATTAATGTTGTCCGCATGTTAAGCTTGAAAATTCATCACACGTAAGTGGGCATTTAAGAGTGAACATCAAAAAAAGAAGAGACCTTGCATGTGCTTATAAATAGTTAAGTTACTTTTTATATTCCACTTGATTTTATAGTAGAACCTCAACTTTTTTTAACTCAAATGAAGTTTAATTTATTAGTTTTTTAAGATACAACTAAAAGATGTGAAAATAAATTGATTGCAGACTCACAATCCCGATTTTTATTTTTAAACAATTTAATTTATGGGAAGACATTTCAAATTTACAAGAGTACACAATATTGTTGCCAACTGCCCTAACTCCTACTTGCAGGCCCAATTTAATAGGATCAGGATCCTCTCCTGATCTTTGTATGGGGATCCTCATGACTAAGAAGCGTGGACCGTTGGATGAAAATCCAACAGCTACAAACAGGAGATCCCCTTTAAAGTTATAATAATTATAGCAGTTAGATTTTCATCCAACGATCCACACTTCTTAGTCATGAGGATCCTCATACAAAGATCAAGAGAGGATCCTGATCCAATTTAATAATGATTACAAATAAAATAACAAAAGTTACTTTTTTAAAGCTTAATGAGATCAAATCTTTAATTGACATTTCATATACACATGTCACATCGGTTTGTAGTTTGTACACAAGTAACTTTCTTCCTAATCTACAAAGAAAAAAAAAAAAGTTTTAACGAAAAGTTTCCGGTACTGTTTATTTTAACGAAAAATCATATTTTTACACTAAAAAATCAATTACGGTACTATTCACTTTACCCTTTATTTTGTCATTTTCGTTAAAACTCAAAATTTTCAAACTCTTTTCATTATTTTACCTAAGAAAAAATTGGTCACCTTCTACTTGTTTCTTGTTCCACACCATTACTCTCCTCATTCGTTTTCCCCTAACCGACTCCTTATCATACACACATTCTGGTGTATGAATTTGAGCTTCAGTTCAAAATTTACATGTCCACATATAATTTTGAGCTTCATGTGTGAATTGTGAGTTCTATGTAGTCACACATCTATACGTACTATTTTGAAGTCATAAAAGTGTATAAACAAGAAAAAATTATTCTTTATTTTCATGTGAAACAAGTGTGTGAAAATTGCTCAATTTACTTTCCGTCCCATTCCTCCGAAAACTCAGAATAATCTTTGTTTTTGAATAACCAAAATGCAAATTTATTATTTGTTCATAAAGAAGATTTGTATGATACAAAAAGTTTGTAACTCAAGTAGTTAACAATATGTTGATTGCACTTAACGTCTAAAGTTTGATTTTTCTTCTCAAGTATTGACTTTTATTTTTATAAACGATAGTGTCAGTGGATTAAATCGTTATATATATGGGGGATACGTGGATCAGTAAGGATCTCACCTGCACCAAGATGCATATACATTATTTCTTTATGCCAGTACGGTAAAACATTATCTACTTTGAAATATTGATTTATAAAAATTGCGACTCGAGTATTATTGGAAACATAAAAGTAGAAGGGAAAATTGCCATTGGATGCTCATCGAGTGCCATTCAAGCATGATGATAATGCTTCCATAAATCTAGAGATAGAACTACAATTTATTTCGATTTAAGGAGGTGTGGTCAGGTGTTGGCTAGCTCCTTGGTTTTCATGACATATTCATGAAGTAACCTTTCTTGCACTGCACCAGCAGGACATCATATTCGAATCCCATGATTTGTGTTTTAACAGTGCCATCTTCAGTGATTATTTTTGTCATGGATTTATAATCATTCTCTCAATTTTTATATATAATTTGTATATTTTTTGCTTTGAATATATTTATTTAATTTGTATTTACTAGTCATGAAGACAAGCAAACAAAATAAAATAAAGGAGCACACTAGGTTTTTTTTTTTTTTTTTTTTTTGCTTAATCAATCATTAACAATTGAAATTCTTTTTTTTATTTTCCCTCCCTAATCAAATCACATTATCTTTTTATCGCTTTAATCCAACAGATTTAATTTGTCGGAAGTTATTCAAAGGGGGTTTAACCTACCTAATTCACTAGCAATATAATGGCCATTTAATCATGGTTTTTTAACTTATTTAAATCTTGATTTTAATGAAAGTATTTTTTATGAATTAATTTATTTATTTAAGGAAATAATCAAGTCAACCAGCTAATTAAGCCAGCTTATGCATGAATAAGCGCAGTTAGTGATGCAAAGGATATATCATTTTCCCATGTATAGAGAATAGTGAAAGGAAAGAGTAGAATCATGAGTACAAAGAGACAAAGGAGAATGATTATTTGCTTTCTCATCCCATATGGATTATGATGTCATAGGATTTCGGTAGTTCTTGTAGTCAAGAGTATTTACATTCACGTTTAGTCAAGTTCAAATTCTCTTCTTTTTTTATTTATGCATCATCGTACTTTAGCATATAGATCGGACCATCATCCAAAATCTGGACATAGTTGTGTGGTGAAACCAAGCTATGATACCACAAATTCAAGTGTTCATTGCTACTAGAGGCCAACTTATAAGGAAGGGTGCCCAAGAGCTTGTGTATCATCATAATATAAGTTTTCTAATAACATGACGGTGTTAGTCAAACTTAAAAGCTGCTTGATTAGACTATAAACCGAAAATACAATGAAACTGACATTACATTTTCTTACCATGAATGAGTACTTGAAGAAAGAAAACCATTCTAAATCCTTTCCCCTCTTTTTAATAAAACCTAAGAGAAAACAATTTGTCGATTCCACCTTAAAACCAGTAATCAAATACTCACAAAATTAGTAATGAGATCAACTAGTGGGTAGTTGATCCGATTCTCATTCATTACATTCCATATTCCTCAGTTTCTCGATTTCCTAATCTCTCTTTTTATACCTGATAAGTAAACATGCCATTATAGAGAAGAGACAGTGTTTAGAATTTTCAAATTGCTTACATATGTAGATTCCAAGAGGGACCTTTTAATTGCTTTCTTTATCTCACTTGACATAGTTGGGAACCAAGATCATCCCAAGTAGATCTTGTAGCTCAGCTTTTTACTAACATGTAATCTTAACAAGGTGACTCCTTAGTCTCCCTTGTCATGAGTACTAGTTTGAGATCTTCCTTCACCCCCTCAAGTCAATATCGACGGGCGATTGTGGAACATCCATTTGAATTCAATGTCTACATTATGGATGTGTGACACTAGTGGCCATTACATGAATAAATTACATGATATTCCACGTAATTTAATGTTTCATTTTCCAAAAATAAAAAAGCAAGAGCAGCTAGATAAAAGAAATTTGTGTTCATCTTTTTCTATTTTCTTAGAGGCTTGTTAACTTGCAAAACTCCCAGTGGACCCATTGTGGACCAAACAAATCAAGTGATAGAGAATCCAATGATGATCACGATTTATATTTTTGCGTTTTGATTTATCGACTTTTCATATTTTTAATAGGATATTCATAATTACATAGATCAAATTGAACTTTTAAAAGCCAAACGATTAAGAAAAAAGAATAGCAGCATGCAAAATAGTAACATATATTTCATTTTCTTTTCACGCCATTTTTTTAGAAACATATCATATTATGTTATGACATTTTTTTTTTCTTCATTATTGAACATAACACCCCATACTTTGAAAAGCGTATATTTTTTTTGCTACTGAAAATTTTGAAGTTCTCTTCTGTATTTCAATGATCATAAACATGAACATTAAAACAATTAAATAAAATAATTAGCAAGATTGTTAGAGTTCCAACCTTAAGATATTGATATTGTTTGGAAGCGTTTTTGAAATGATTGAAATTACTTTTTGTGAAAATATTTTTGAAACAAATTCTTAGTAAAAATTCAAGTGGATCTTGGAAAAACACTTTTGAAACCCAAAATCACTTTCACTAAAAAAAATGCTTTCAATCATTTTAAAACATTTTTGAACGAATCCCTATATTGGAAAAGTTACTTTCAAAGAATAAAATGACAATGATATTTCAAAATCCAATTATAAGAGCAAAGATGTATTGACCAGATGCATATAACAGCATCATGCAATTCTAAAGCATACTAGTATATGGGACAGTCAAACACGATTTGTGTAAAATAAAATATAAGTAATTACGTACTAAAAAAGTAACTCCCACCCACCAAAGGAAGGTACAAAATGCTTCAAACCACAAGCAAATTTTGGTAAGATTAGGACTTGAAAGATATATCCAACTTTCCAACTTGTGCACTTAGAAACTTGAAAGATAAGGTGGATTTAGTGGCATTTGTCATTCATTAAGGCTTAAAGTTTGTAAGGAACTTGTAATTTAGGTGGTTAAGAGTGTTTATCTTTGCATTGAGATTTTATAGCATATATCTTTGCATCGAGATTTTTTAGCTAAAATAGCTCGTGAGATTAACATAACTCTTCACTTTGGTCCAGACAATGAAAATCGACAAAAGTGGTCATTGAGTTTGTCCACCGTAAATTATTTTAGTTTTTGCTGTAAAAAATTTGTCAATATCCTTGTTATGTGGTCACGCGAATGACCACGTGATTACCTTTTTAAGAATATTTTTGTCAAACCAACCTTCTATTTAACGATGATACTGACAGATTTTCACGAAATGACCAAAATAATTTACAATGGACGAACTAAGGAACCACTTCTATAAATTTTCATTGACAGGGGCCAAAGTGAAGAGTTGTGCCAATTTCAAAGATCAATTTGACTAAAAAAAACTTAGATTCTACTGTTGTGATGCACTAAGCATAAGATAATGACATTAGCATTGACGCAAGATCAGAAAAAGTGCTTTAAGGATCCGTATCCGTTACAGAAAATTTGAACACACTTCAGCCTTGAAGAGCTTTGATTTTAGTTGACATAACAAACTTCAGTCCATGAGAATTGAGATTCCAATCCAAAGACTTCACTTCTGTCAACAAATGGAAACTAAATGACGCTAGACTAAATGGGCGTTGGCTGCTTTAAGGTTGGAGCTTATAACGGTCGAGCGGCGGTACTGTCTCAAGAGTATCTTGTATGTAGGTGCTAATAAAATCTTTATATGTAAAAGCTCGGTGGAGTGGAGAACTGTCCTTAACAAGTGCTTTTGCAGGTTCAATATGGCAGGTGCTAGAAGGATGTATGAAGCTTGCGACTGTGGTCCTTGAAACCTTGCTGTCTGTCACAACTCTGGTCAACACTGCTCAGATTCCCGTTACTGATAATCTGTGTTCATAGCAAAAATGCAGGAGATGTTTGTTAAAGAACGGACTATGGATATGTGATTAATAATTAATACATATATATATATATATATTTGTTGTCAACAAAACGTATCGACATATTATTAATGCACCTTCAAAGGCATTGGTGCACCCTAATTTTTTTAATAAAGAACGAACTTCCTAGTAAGAATAGAGTATATATATATATATATTGTTAGTGTGTAAATTGTGATCTGATGTGGTAGTTGTATTTCTAGCTCATATTGCTAGAATGATTAGCTAAATTGGTTGTATACCTTCTTGTTTAAGTCTCATAGGTCTTAAGTAAGTAAGTAGACATGTGTCTTCATCTCATAGGGTGTAAGATGGAAGGCTGGGATTGCATTGATGTTATTTTGAATACTGAGATCAAATTTTCCCGAGAATCGCAACCCATGAAAGTGCAAAGGCTACATGGGACATTCTAAAACAAGAATTTGTTGGTGATAAGCAAGTAAGATTTGTGAAACTTCAAGGTCTTAGACAAGATTTTGAGTATACTCGCATGAATGATAATGAATCTCTCTCTATGTATATTGCTAAATTGTTTGATCTGATTAATCAAATGAGAAGTTATGGTCAAGATCAGAGTAATCAAAGAATTGTGCAGAAATTGTTAATTTGTTTGCCTAAATCCTATGATAGTATTGCAACTCTGATAGAAAATACTAAGGATTTGGACACCATAGATGCTTAGGATGTGGTTGCCACTTTAAAGGGTTATGAACAAAGACTTGATAGGCATGGTGAAAGTAGTATGGAGAAAGCATTTGCTGGTTTGAACATTGCATCGAAACCAAATAGGTTTAATGGTCAAACAAACAATAGCAAATACCATAAGAATTTAAAGTCAAAAGGAAAACAATGGAGTAACAAAACTAATTGGAGCAATAAGGCTGGTGTTCCTGTGAAAAATGAAGCAAACAACACTGGAGATAAGTGTAAATTTTGTGATAGACTACACTATGGTGAATGTTGGGTCAAGAACAAGGTCAAGTGTCACAAATGCTATAAGATTGGACATATTGCAAGATACTGCAAGACAAACAAGGTAGTGGAAAAAGTAAATCTTGCTCATCAGGTGGAAAAAGCTGTTAATTTGTTCTATGCTAATCACTTTGGTGAAGTGGAGAAAATGAGTGATGTGTGGTATATAGATAATGGATGTAGTAATCATATGACATCCAAGGAATATTTGCTTGTAGACATTGATAGAAATGTGAAAGCCAAGGTCCAATTAAGCACTGGAGTCTTGGTTGAAGTGACATGAAAATGGACACTAGTCATTGAGACAATGAAGGGTAAAAGATATATAAAGGAAGTTATGTTTGTACCTGGTCTTGCAGAGAATTTGCTCAGTGTAAGTCAGATGACTGAGCATGGTTACTTTCTTCTGTTTGGAGACTATAGAGTGGATGTGTTTGATGACAGATCTCTAAGAAACTTGGTGGTCAGTGTGAAACCGAAAGGAAATAGGTGTTTTCCCTTGATTTTTAGTACAAACAAAGAGCTTGCATTGAGAACAAATGTGCAAAAGTGTGCAAAGGTGTGGCACAAGAGGTTTGGTCATCTAAATTTCAGGAGTCTTAAGCTATTACAGAGTCAATAAATGGTATTGGGGCTACCTGAAATCCAAAATAGTGATGAAATGTGTCAAGGGTGTGCACTTGGAAATAATCACAATGAGTCATTTCCCAAGGAATCAATATGGAAAGCAAAGGAGCCATTGGAATTAATATACTCAGATGTGTGTGGTCCTATGTAAACTCCAAGTCTAAGTGAAAACAAGTACTTCATTACTTTCATGACTACTCAAGGATGTGTTAGGTCTACTTTTTTGACAAACAAATCAGAGGTCTTCCATGTATTTAAGAAATTTAAAGCTATGGTAGAGCTTCAATGTGGATATCTTGTGAAGAAATTGAGAACAGATAGGGGATGAGAGTTCACCTCAAACGAATTTGAGAAGTTCTATGAAACCTTGGGGATAGAGAGACAACCCACTGTTGCATATTCTCCACAACATAATGGAGTTGCAGAAAGGAAAAACAGGACTGTTGTGGAGATGGCCAAGTGCATGATATATGAGAAAGAACTCCCTTACAATGCATGGTGTGAAGCAGTGAACACATATGTGTATCTGCTAAACAGAAGTCCTACAAAAGCTTTGGGGAATATTACACCTTTTGAGAAGTTCAGTGGAAGAAAACATGGGATTGAACACCTAAAAGTGTTTGGTTCAATGTGTTACTCTCTTATTCCAAGAAATTTGACACACAAATTAGAAGAAACAAGTGTCATAGGTATTTTAATTGGATATGGTGCTTGTGAGAAGGGATATAGAGTGCTTAATCCTGTAACTCAAAAGGTTTTGCTCTTTAGGGATGTAATCTTTGATGAAAATGGTAAATGGGACTGGGAGAAGCATAAAATCAAGGAAGTATGCATCCCACTATCTACAAATGAGTCTCTGGACATGGGTAAAATTGATGAAGTGTCTAAATCTCTGGAACAAGTGATACCTGATCGGTCTCAAGTTCAAATTGAAAGTTCTCCAGCCACTGGTTCCGATGAATCAACTAGCTCATTATCTATACCTCAGTATGATGATACTCCACTGAGGTACAAGAACTTGAGTGAGATTTATGAGAGATGCCACTTATGTATTGTTTAAACAAAATGCTTTGATGAAGCTACACATGATAAAGCATGGAAAAAGGCAATGAAGGATGAAATGAGTATGATTGAGAAGAATCAAACATGGGAATTGGTAAGGAGACCATTTGATAAACCTGTGATTGGGGTAAAATAGGTGTATAAAACAAAGTTGAACTTAGATGGCTCGGTTCAAAAGAATGAGGCTAGGCTAGTTGCAAAAGGCTATGCACAAAAACCTGGGATAAACTATAATGAAACCTTTGCACTTGTGGCAAGGTTAGACACCATAAGAACTCTTATTGCACCGGCTACAAAGAACTATTGGAAAATGTTTGAACTAGATGTGAAATCGACTTTCTTAAATGGTGTACTTGAAGATCTGGTGTATGTAGGTCAGCCATATGGATTCATTGTGCAAGGAGATGAGGATAAGGTGTACAAATTGCACAAAGCCTTGTATGGTCTAAAGCAGGCACCTAGGGCCTGGTATGGAGAAATTGATTCTTATTTTGCACAGTGTGGTTTCAAAAGAAGTACCAGTTAGGCAACATTGTATACCAAGTGTAGAGGAGACTCAGATTTGATCATAGTGTCCATTTATGTTGATGATATAGTTTATACTGGAAGTTCTCA
The DNA here is from genome assembly GCF_041283825.1 of Pyrus communis. Taxonomy (NCBI): domain Eukaryota; kingdom Viridiplantae; phylum Streptophyta; class Magnoliopsida; order Rosales; family Rosaceae; genus Pyrus; species Pyrus communis. Next base: position 10,664,871 of record NC_142569.1, read on the forward strand.
CGAGTTAATGGATGAATTCAAGGCTGATATAATGCATAAGTATGAAATGACATATTTGGGTTTGCTGTACCATTTTCTGGGAATAAGAGTTATGCAAACTGAAGACAGCATCTTCATATACCAGATGAAGTATGTCTCATCTCTGTTGAAGAAATTTGGACTCCAGGATTGTAAACTTGTGAGCACTCCACTTGTACCAAATGAAAAACTGAGAAATGAAGATGAATGTGGAGCTGCAGATGAAACTTAATACAAGAAAATTGTGTGAAGCTTGCAGTACCTCACAGCAACAAGGCCTAATATAATGTATGTTGCATGTTTGTTAGCAAGGTTCATGCACTGTCCTTCTAACAAGCATCATGGGATAGCAAAGAGGGTACTCAGATATGTTCAAGGAACTCTGGATTTTGGTTTAGAGTACAAGAAAGCAAAGGAGCAATTCTGATAGGCTTCTATGATAGTGATTGAAGTGGTTTAGAAGAAGACATGAAAAGCACATCTGGTTATGCTTTTACATTTGGCAACTGTTTCTTTTCTTGGACCTCTGTCAAACAACAATGTGTTGCTTTGTCCATGGCTAAAGCAGAGTATATTAGTGCATCAGAGGCAACTACCAAGCCACTTGGCTACGATTTATGCTAGAAGATTTTGGTGAAATGCAATCTGTTGCAACACCACTGAATTGTGACAATACTTCAACTATTGCTATCACTAAGAATCCCATATTTCATCAAAAAGCCAAGCATATAAATAGAAGGTATCACTTCATCAACGAGGCATTGCAGCAAGGAGTGATTGACTTGGTTCACTATCCTACAAAGGTGCAAGTTGATGACATTTTTACAAAGGCATTAGCAAGAGAGCAATTCACCTATCTTAGAGAACTTCTTGGGGTGAAATCAGTTCACAATTTAAAGGGGGTTGTTAGTGTGTAAATTGTGATATGATGTGGTAGTGTGGTAGTTGTATTTCTAGCTCATATTGCTAGAATGATTAGCTAAATTGGTTGTATACTTTCTTGTTTAAGTCTCATAGATCTTAAGTAAGTAGACATGTGTCTTCATCTCATATGGTGTAAGATGGAAGGCTAGGATTGCCTTGATGTTATTTTGAATATTGCCAAAAGTATATAATGGTTAGAAAGAGAGTGATATTCCCTCACTCTCTCAAATGAATGAAATGGTGAATGTGTGAAGAATATTCAGAGTCATATTCTCTATTCTCTCTCTCTCTCTCTCTGTCATCATCTCTCTTCCATTTTTCGTACTGTAATTCCTTCCATTCTCAGAGAGGATATGTGTAGTCATAGCTCACAGTGTATAATTTCTTCGAACTCTAACATATATATCATTGTCCTCAAACAAAAGGTATCAACAGGTTATCAAATACATTTTCGACAGAGCATCCGTTTTTAATAATGAACGAACCTGCTGTACAGATTTATAAGATATATATATATATATATATATATATATATATATTTGTGTGTGTGTGTGTGTGTGTGGGTGAAGTACCTGCAACATGTGACCTATATTGACCCCAAATGCATTGGGGACAGGCTCAACAGCCAGCCATTGAGCATCTTTCAAAACTTGAAGGCCATGAACTTGTTCTTGGAGAAGAATAGTTATGAGATTAATATTACTGTGTTTAGGTAATCCCAAGGTTAAACTTGGGTCTGGACATGGTGGGTAATAATTTGCAGCCATCAACTGCACTTGGCTCAGTTCACCCTCAAAAAATCCAGTTTCGAGTCCTAACCCTTCACAAATTAGATCCAGAAGACACAGCCCCAGCTTCCACACCTCCACCGAATAATGTCCCATCATTTCTCTGAAATTTTAGATCAGAAACAAAAAAGAAAATACATCTTTAACAATCTTTGAATTGCAATGGTGACTTAAAATAAATGTCTTGAAGGGTTACGATGAAGTGATCATAGGCTCATAGTAGAAAAATACCGAACCCGCATATATAGTTCATGAAAAATACAAACGTGTATTGTTTGTTGGAGTTTTGAGACTCCTAGTATCCCACATCGGGGAACTTTTCCTTTGTTCTAGTAATTAGAACTTGGACCATTTGGAAATGGATTGAATGTTTGGGCCTTATGATTTTGTGAATTAGGTATGTATAATATAGCCTAATACAATTAATATTAATTTTAATTTCAAATAAAGTTTTTTAATTAACATATTAATTAAGAAACGTTTGATTAAGAGACAGCTCTTAGAAAGAGTTGTGTTTTCAAATACGCTCAACAGGTAGGGTGTGAAACAACCTATATATTTGCAATCACATTTTCCAAATAGTATCATCATTTTCTTCCTCTTTCTCTTCAGTACAAAATTTTCAAAGAGTAAACACACAAAACAATTCACTAGAATTCTATAATCTAGTGCAAGTTATAGAATTAGGTAGTTGTATCCTGGTCGAGCAGACGTTGTAGAACCACAAGCACAAGAGTGACACGGAAATACTGTTCGAAGGACATAGCCTTTGCATTAGCTTCTACCTGTGGTTAATCTTGTATTTATTCCTGTTATTTCATTCTGTATAGCAATTATTTATCATTAATAAAGTATTTCAAGTTCTGTTATTTTTGTTATTTTTATTTATTTCTGAATTTTTCTTCAACATTGTTCAATAACTCTTTAAAAGATTCGATGAAGAATTGAGCCATTATATAATATTTTAGTATTATTTGTTTAGTTTTCTTTATTTGTTGTTTTTTTCTTTCAATATGCTTATAGTACATGTATAAGTATGCAAACAATATATATGTAGGCTTAATTGGATTAATAGTCTTCGTGGTGATAGGGTAGTTGGAAGATAGTCTCTGTGGTAAAAAAAAAACTAGGATTTAAGCCTGTGGTAAAGTCTGTTAGGATTTATGCACTAAATTAAAAATTCCATCAATTTTTTGTTAATTATTAGCACGTAAGCCACACATGTTAGGCTAAAACGGACTTCTCCATTAATTGTTAACATGTGGAGCTAGCTCGCGTGCTAATAATTAAAGAAAAGTTGACGGAATTTTCAATTTTAGACATAAATCCTAACAAACTTTACCACAGAGGCTTAAATCCTAGTTTTTTTTACCACATGGGCTATTTTCCAACTACCCTATCACCACGGGGACTATTAATCCAATTAGCCCTATATGGGGACGTTTGTTGCGTCGGACTATCTCGGACTGGATTAGCTTCAAGGACTAAGCTGGACTGGCTTAGACTAGACTAAACTGGACTAACTTAGTGAAGCGTTTAGTGCAGTATTGGACTAAGAAGCTGGATAATAACAAATTCTAATATTATTTTATTTAATATATAAATTAATAATATTTTATTATGATCTTATCTTTTTCTCCATCTTTTCCTACCATTTCCGTCCCACTCTTTTCCTCTTCTCTCATCGTCCCACCCTCTCCCTCTTTTTTTCCTCTCAAACCTCTCAATTCATGTCTCTTTCTCATTCCTGGTCAAACTCCTTATTGATTCAAGTCTCTATTTCTTTGTCCTCCCTCCCTCTCTAGCTATGCGTTGTTCGAACGGAACCTCACGGCTCCAATTTTCCCGACGAGTTGCAGGTTTCCCGATGTGTTTTTTGGCCAACCCTCATTAAATTGGATGAAGTTAGCACCGTCAAAAAATTCATCACCATCCCTGGACCGAGATCTTAGCTTTGCATGCTCGAATTTGTCATGGATTTGAAGAAGCCCAAATAGGCCGAGACTTCCAGACCATTTTCCGGCCACATTCGACCACATTTTGGCCTCAATTCAAGTAAAATCGTAATCTTGTCACTCCCAGCTTCAATTTGGTATATTTTATATGAAAGTTGGTTGTGAAATGGATCTGAAAGAGATTCAGGAAGTTAATGATTGATTTAGGTGACCAGCGATGACGAGGAGTTTGTCGGGAGTGGTCATTAAGCATGACAAGGACGAGAAATAGAGGATAGTCTTAGCTAGTCCCATGGTTATTTGGGGGTCTCACTAAGACCTCTTAGTGAAGGGTTTTGTCCATGCTAGTCCCCTCTAGTCTCATTAATGTTAGTCCCAGCATGGAACAAACACAGTATTAGACTAATAGCTAGTCCAGTCCAGTCCAGTCCAAGTTAGTGAGGGCAAACAAACGTCCCCTATATGTATTATTCATGCAAACAATATACGTTTATAGTAGTTTAAGAAAACACGTATCTTCCATATGTCTGATAATTGTATGGAAAACAGTATTTTTCAAAAAGTGTTTTGTACGCATATAATACACGAATCAACTAACTCTAGGGAAGTGATTAAAATACCGATATTTAGCCGGTTTTTCAGGCCAGGAATCGATGTGTTCCTCCAGAGGATGACAAGTCTTAAATTGTCTCTCCAATAATGTTTCTACTCCTTCACATAGTCGATGCTGGTGTATAGTCTGCAACTTTTCTTAGCATCTTCAGAATAGAGGCTTGCTTTGTCTTCAGAAGGCTGCTCAAAAAACTCCTTGGACACACTCACGACATCATGCATCAAATTGTCTGGCACTCCATGATTAACCAACTGCATTTGCAAATCAAGTTATCGATTTGTAAATCCGCCTTTTAACCACCAAAACAAAAAGAAAGAAGAGGAAGTCATTTTCACACTCTTTTCTCCCGTCTGTTTTTTTTTTTTTTTTTTTTTTTTTTTTCTCTAGCTTTTGAATTGAATAAATCAAAGAAGAATTAAGGAAAGACATAAACAAGAGAAGCATAGAATGAGAAAACGATAATGTGAAAATCACTACAAAAAAATAAACGAGTATGGCAAACCTGGAAAAAGCCGAATTCTCGGGCAGCTTCTGTGATCTGCTTGATCAGCTGTGGTTTGTCAGTGCCAAGAAAATCAATAACCGGGATGCTCTCAAATAGTGAAACACGTACATTCCCAGGTCTAGTTTCAAGGGTTAATATATAAGATTCAGGTACATATTGCAAGTCCCTTCCGTTTGAGATGAGTTTCTCCATTTTTTTTTTTTTTTTGTTCAAAATAATGAAGTTAATTAAAAATGAAATGGTTTAAAATAGTTTGAAGGAAGACAGATTAAACGTCCATTTCATAAAAGCATATTCTTTTTTCATGCTGTGGTATAGGAGCATGCAGAAACAGACAAGCCATAGTTGAAAATCAGAAGCGGACAAACCAAATGTTAAACTAAGAAGAATATTTAATTAATCGAAAACAGAAAAATATTGACGAGAAGGCTACATAATTAGGTGTTATTAATATGTTCTTCCCTCAGTTTTTTATTTGGTCGTAGATGCATAAAACAAACAAATATGATCTTAAGGGGAATCTACAAACATCTATCTTGTTGAAGAATTTTGATGAAAATTAAACAAATTTACTGATATATATTTGAATGATATTATGACGACACAGTTTTACAAAAGAAAATACTTAAACTTGAATACTAAGATCGTAATATGTCCTAATCAACTTGACTATGCCCAAATTGACTAACTAATTCATTGTTAAACATGAATTTGAAATCATCACTCATGAATAGGGGTGACCACAACAATTACAATTTGGAATCGTCGATCATAATTATTTCCATGTTATACATTGTTAGGTAAACAATAAAATAAAAAATCACATTGTTGAGGGCTCTACGGTTGACAAGTACAATCCATCTTCGATAATGGATTTCACATTGGTTAAAATTAACATTTGTTACGGATTCAATTCTTCTAATGAAATAAAAGAAATATCACATTATTGAAGATTGGACCTTTTAATGATTTACGGCAAGAGCTTTTAAAAGCGTCCTCTAGTTTGCTTTGAAGCAAATATCATAAGAAGAAAAATAGAGCTTTTAATTAGATTATATCGGATCTCTAGGAAAAACTAAATGGAAAATTGCCATCTCCTTACACAATTACAATTTACACTTACTTGGCAATCCACCACACAATCAAGTGACCCCCTCACTGAAAAAAAAAAAACAAATTAAAAGAGGAAAAGTATAAACTTAAATTGTAAGGTCTAATTCAGCTATGCACCTATGGACCAAAATATATAGATTTTGATGCAAATCAAATTCAATAACCTGTCTTAGTAAGTACAAGAGCTTAAGTAAATCCAGCCGATCATAAACATGCTTTGTCTCCGCTCTCCATTTTCATCTTCGAAACTTTGCCATGCACGACTAAGATGGAATCAACACCAACCTTGAGGCCACCTCTTTTGAGGATCCCTTCAAGGAAGCCACGACTTCGTCTTCGAATTCCAGCCCAGTCCTCTCTGGTGTGAACAAAAACTTCATTATATATTGTTTTCTGTTCCTGCTCGGCGTTGGAGGACATTCTTGTTTATGCACGGAGTCTTAGGCAAGTTGTCGAAGTCCTAATCCTCAGCCGGGAAGATCTCGTAGTGCGTCCGAAACTTGTGGAGCCTCAGATACTTCTGCTCAAGTGACTCTGTCGGTATGTTTCGTGCTAACAAAGGACGAGCACCACCCCAAGTGTTTGTGCCCAAGCCCAATGACGATGGGTGTTGGGGTGTCCTGAATTCCAGCATCGATCTCTTTTTGCCTCATTGTTATATATATATATATATATATATATATGGGCATTGTCAAACAACAAAGTTACAAATTAACAAGCTCAAGAATTTATTAATACCATTAAATATTTCTCTCTATAAAAATAATCATATTATTATTCATCCATTGATCTGTAATCCAATTTCTTAATTGATTCTTAAAAAATTTCATAGTAAAAAATGCTCTATCACATGGGATTACTGTATGTATTATGTGCATTTTTTTCTCAAAAAAAAAAATTGAGTGGGTTCATCCACCCCCTCTGGGCCCAAGGTGGCTCCGTCTATATATATCTAACATACTTTGACACTCATTTTGTGGGGCCCACTTCATAATATATTTCAACAGTCCGAACCGTCTATATTTTAGTACATTGTTCATAGATTATCTTTGCAAAAAAATTAGACAAATCCAAAACCATTAAAACATTCATTTGTAGTGAAGAAAATGGATAAATACGGTTTTACAAAGAGACACTAAATTTAAAGAGAATGGACAAATACGATTGGGGTGATTTTTGATAGACATGATTTATGAGGTAAAGCATAAAGAGAGACAATTAAATGTGTGTGTCCGCAAAAACGCGTGTCAAAATGTGTGTCAAAAACATGTGACCCCGAATCCAACTGCATAATGTTGCTACAGAATCATCATATAAACAAATGTGACAAATAAGAAAAATGTACTTCAGTCACGGTACAGATGGCTATATTTTTATGAGGGGCTCCAAATGGTAACTTCATATTATCATAAGGGTAAATTCATATTAAATATCAAGTTGGACATTAGTTTTAAGGAAAAATAACATATTTCAGAAAAAAATACTAAGTCTAATAAAATATTTTAGGATAAGCCACACATCTTATTGCAAGTAAGCCTATGACTGAATAAAAGGGGTGGGAGATTACCGTCTTGTCCTCAAGCTTATTTTTTTTAGGATTTTATAAAGGCTTAAAAGGCCCTCAAAGCCTAGGGTTTACTTTTACGATTTAGCGTTTTAGAAGGTTCGTCAAGGTTTGGGGTTGATCATTTTGGGTTTAGGGTTCTAAAATGTCTTGGGAAGAGCTTAGGGCTTAAGGTGTAGGTCTTGGATTATGGATGGAGAACTAGAGCTTAGGGCGTAAGGTGTAGGTCTCGGGTTATGAACGGAGAACTAGAGCTATGCCTTAAGTGATTAACATAGTGAAATTATTTTTCTTCTAAAAAAGCCTTACGTATGCATGTTACTCACAATTGATTAGGAAGATTAATTGCCATGGCCTTATTTTAGCTTGAATTTCTTTTGAATTTGATATGCAAAATAATGGCTTCCTAATCAAAAGGGTAGAGATATGATGGAGACAAAAGGGGACGATTACCTAAGAACTTGAAGTTGTAACGTCAATTTCTTTTCCTATAGTTAAAAAGGAATTAGAGAAACAAACACAAACAAAACCGGTCACAAACTTTTAACCAAAAATCGAATAGAAATAAACAAACATTAAACTGTATTTACACTACGGTTTAGCGCCCCTCTATGTTGGGTTCCTATTTGTTAGGCCCAACTATGATGAATGAAAATATGTTTAGGTTATTTTATCTCTCTTTCCCTTTTTCTCTCTAATCAGGTAGAGTCTTTTCACTCTAGTTGTATTTTTCATCAAACTTCCATAACTAGTATTATTTGTACATATTTCCGAAAGAATAATCTTGCAGAATCTTTTGGAAGAAGTTCACAACAGCCAATTTCCAACGGGAAGAACATTGTGTCATCGATACATGTATCAAGTATTCAGAGAATCAGATTCATTCCTAATTTAACGATAAGTGCCTTTTTATTTTAATATTAAATAATGAATTCATTTAATCATAACACAATTCAACCTTGGAGAGCTTTATTTTAGTTGACATAATAAACTCCCATATACGTCCACGAGATTCCAATCCAAAGATTGTTAAGCTATACACAGAGAAGATGAAGAAAGATGAACCATCACATAGAAACAGAGGAAAGATAGCTGAAAATGATTCTTGTATTCATTTCTTAGCGAAGAAGTAATTACATTGATGAGGTATTTATACAACTCACTAACTTCTAACAAACTGCCCATCTATAATCTTTGGACAAGTGGCAACATCACAAGCATACAAACAACCACATTATATCTCTATCAAAGACCTCTGTCAACAAATTGGAAACTAAATGACACTTGATCAAATGGACGTTGGCGGCTTTAAGGTTGGAGCTTATAAAGGTCGAGCGGCGCTACTCCATCAAGAGTACCTTGTATGTAGGTGCTAGCAAAATCTTTATATATAAAAGCTCTGTAGAGTGGAGAACTGTCCTTAATAAGTGCTTTTGCAGGTTCAATACGGCAGGTGCTAGAAGTATTTATGAAGCATCCGACTGATGTCCTTGAAACCTTACTATCTGTCACAACTCTGTGGTCAGCACTGCTCAGATTCCCACTGCTAATAATCTGTATTCATAACAAAATGCATGAGAATGTTGTTAAACAACGGACTATTGATCTGTTATTAATAATATATTGAGATATATATATATATATATATATATATATATATATATATTATTGTCGTCAACAAAGCGTATCAATATAGTATTAATGCACCTTCAAAAACATTGATGCACACTAATTTCTTTAATAAAGAACGAATTTCGTCCACAGAATGAAGTATATATAAGTCTGGCTAGATATAATACGGCTATGGAACATGCGTACATTCTTAATATTCGGCGTTCATGATGAAAATGAACCTCCCGTACGGGAAACTTCTCAGATAAACATGTAATATATGTGGGTGAAGTACCTGTAACATGTGACCAATACTGACCACAAATGCATTAGGGACAGGCTCAACAGCCAGCCACTGCTCATCTTTCAAAACTTGAAGGCCATTAACTTGTTCTTGGAGAAGAATAGTTATGAGATTAATATTAAAGTGTTTAGGTAATCCCAAGGTTAAACTTGGGTCTGGACATGGTGGGTAATTATTTGCAGCCATCACTTGCACTTGGCTCAGTTCACCCTCAAAAAATCCAGTTTCGAGTCCTACCCCTTCACAAATTAGATCCAGAAGACAAAGCCCCAGCTTTCTCACCTCCACATAATAATTTCCCGTCACTTCTCTGAAATTTTAGATCAGAAACAATATGAAAATACATCTTTAACAATATTTGAATTGCAGAAGTAACTTAAAATAATTACTGACACGTATTTATGTACATGAAAAATACAACGTGTATTATTCAGTAGCTCTTTAAAGGATTCAATGAAGAATTGAGCCATTACATAATGTTTCAGTGCGTATTATTTGTTTAATTTCTTTATTTGTAGTTTTTCCTCAATACGCTAATAGTACATGTATAAGTATGCAAACAATATACATGTATTATTCATGCAAAAAATATACGTGTATAGTAGTTTAAGAAAACACATATTTTCCTTATGACTGATAATTGAACGGAAAACAAAGTATTTTTGAAAATGTTTGTAAGCGTAGAATAACTATAGGGAAGTGATTAAAATACCGATATTTAGCCGGTTTCTCAGGCCAGAAATCGATGTATTCCTCCAGAGGATGACAAGCGTGTCTTAAACTGTCTCTCCAGTAATGTTTCTGCTCCTGCACATAGTCGATGCCGGTGTATAGTCTGCAACATTTTTTAGCATCTTCAGAATAGAGGCTTGCTTTGTCTTCAGAAGGCTGCTCAAAAAACTCCTTGGACACATTCACTACATATCATGCATCAGATTGGCTGGCACTCCATGATTAATCAACTACATTTGCAAATCAAGTTTTCGATTTGTAAATCTGCCTTTTAATTCAAATAAAACCCACCAAAACAAAAAGAAAGAAGAGGTAAGTCATGTTCACACTCTTTTCTCCCGTCCACGACTCTTTTTTCTAGCTTTAGGAATGAATAAATCGAAGAAGAATCCAAGGACAGACAAAAAACAAGAAGAGAAGCTATAAAATGAGAAAACGAGAGAGTGAAAATCACTACTAAAAAAATAAAACGAGTAACGAAAACCTGGAAAAACCCAAATTCTCGGGCAGCTTCAATGATCTGCCTGATCAGCTGTGGTTTGTCAGTGCCAAGAAAATCAATAACTGGGATGCTATCAAATAGTGAAACTTGTACATTCCCAGGTCTAGTTTCAAGGGGTAATATATATGTAAGATTCAGGTACATATTGCAGGTCACTTCTGTTTGACATGAGTCTCTCCATTTTTTATTTGTTGTTCCTGTTGGATATATATCAACAATCAATGATAAATATATAGAAAAAAATTCGTATACGGTAATAATTAATAAATTACAACTAGGTATATTGACAGAGTATGGAAAACGAAAGTAATATTAAACAGATAAAAATGAAGATCGAGGCTTACGCATCGCAATGTCCTCGAAACAGAAATTAGCCCTTACTCTGGGCTTGTAGTTCTGTAGGTGTCTGCTTTCCTAGGATTCAACGATCTAAACTAGAATTCCAGCACCAGAAAACTTAATTTCTGGCAAATATCAATGTGGTTCTCTATGCTCTGTATGGAAGGATGGATGATTTTCGATGATCTGGTTGATATGCAGATGCATGTATTTATAATACTAATATGCTGTTCACAACAGGTATCATTTTGAGAGGTGACTGTTCAACGTAAAAGGATGTGTGGCTTCAACATTTCTCATCTTAAACCTTCATCTGAAATAATGAGTTTGATGAGTTTAAACGTTAAAAAACTTATTTCAAAATTAAAATATTAATTAATGGATTTAATTTTTTAAAGCCCGAGCCTGAGGCCAATCGTTTGACAATTAAATATATTTTTATATTAATTATATATTTAACTATCACACTTACGTCAAAACTCAAGGTTCAAGCCCAATTTTACTTCAAATGGTCTATCTTTCCAATCATTTTGTATGAGGATAAATTTGGTTGTCATCCCTCATTTCTGCTTCTCATTAATTGAAACCTCATTCCTTTTTCATTTTTTATCAAGGTCTCTTGACTTTTCTTGATGTCATTATTTGAATATTAAATTATTTACAAGTCATTATTGTCAATTTAAAATTGAAAAATTATTAATCATTTTCAAATATAATCTTTTTAGTATTTTTTTTTTCATATATTTCTATTTATAATTTGTATCTTTTTTTTTAATTTATACCAATATTCTTTTTAGTTCTAACTTATACCATATTTTTGAATTTTAATATGTACCCATATTTTCAATTTAATTTGTACCCATAGTTTTGAATTTTAATATGTACCCTTATTTTAAATATAATTTGAACCAATATTTTTTATGAACGTACCCATGCTAATTATATGTTTTTATTTTATATTTTAAAATATATCAATAGTTATTACTTGCACTATATTAATAATGACGTGGGTAGATTTTTTTTTTTTTTTGCTAGAACTATGTGAAGAACAAATTACTCTATTTTTGATTTTTAAGTTTGTTATATTTGTAACAATATTATTTTGATTTGTTTAAATTTCATAATTTGTGGGATATTGAATGCATAAATGCATGAGTTAAATCCCTTAAATGATGCTAGGGACCTTAATCAAACTATTTAAACAAATAAGGTTTCATTCTAACAACTAGGTTAATTAGAGACCTTAACCAAAATGACCCAATAGTGATTTTGGATGCGGTCCCTATTTATCAACGTTCTTTGATTGAAACCTTGTTGGTTTTCGGTTTTTTTATTGAAGTCCCTGAAAATAATGCAATAATGCATTTCTATGTAGGTTTTTATAATTTTTAAATTAAAATTTGATATTTGTAGTTATTAATATTAATGAGATTTTAAATAAAATCCATAATTTGTTGAAAATATTTAAAAAAAAAATTATACTTAAATAAAACCCATGATTTGTCATTACTTATATTAATGAAATTTTACATACAAAAAATTGGTAATTTTTTTTATGATACATATTACATACAAAAAGTTGGTACATTTTATACAAAAAACAAAAAAAGTGACGTTTTATATAATGGGTACATTTCATATATATATATATATATAACAATGGGTACATTTTACACAAAATAGATGGTACTTACAAAAAAAACGAGGTACATTTTACATATAACAAAGTGGTACATTTTTAAAGACAAATGGGTACATTATTAATAAATTATGGGTACAAATAAAAGGTCAAAAAAATATGAGTAAAAATAGAAGTTTGAAAAATATGGGCACAAAAAGAAATTAATATATGGGTAAAAGCTAAAACTGAATAGAAAATTGGCACAATCTAAAAAAAGAGTTGCAAATTAAAATGAGTACAAACTAAAAATAAAAATATATGATACAAAATTTAGCCATAAATATAAATATATCAAATGTAACGTTTCTAACACTAAATGAATAATTTAGAAATAAAATTTAATTATCTTGATAGGTAAAATATTTTATTATTGAAATAATTAATTATGTTTACTAAAACCAAGGGACCTTGATTAAAAATTGAAAAGAAATAAGGTTTCAATCAATGGAGTTGAAAAAGAGGGATGAAAACCTAATTTCTCCTTGTATGATGAACAAGATGTTAATTTCTCCTTGTATGATGAACAAGATGTTATAAACTATGTGAAACTTCTCGACTTGACAGATGTGGGATAATGGATTTGGAATCACACTAGTTAAAATTACATTTGTCACAGATTTGATGCTTTCTAATGTAATAAAAAAAATATCACGTTATTGAACTTCCGGCAAGAGCTTTTAAAAGCGTTCTCTAAATTGCTTTCAAAGTAGATATCATAAGAAGCAAAACCGAGCTTTAAATTAGATTATATGGATATCTAGAAAAATTAACTGGAAAATTGCCGTCTCCTTACACAATCACAATTTACATTTACTAAGCAATCCACCACACAATCAAGTGACCCCCTCACTGAAAAAATAAGAAAATATTAAAAGAGAGAAAATATAAACGTGAACTGTAAGGTCTCACTCAGCTATGCAGCTATGGACCAAAATATAGAGGTCTAACGCAAATCACATTCAATAACCTGTTTAGTAAGTACAATAATTTAAGTAAATCCAGCCGGCCATAAACATGCTTTGCCTCCGCGCTCCATTTTTCTCTTCCAAACTTTGCCTTGCACGACTCAGACGGAATCATCACCAACCTTGAGGCCACCTGTTTTGAGGATCCATTCGAGGAAACCACGACTTCTTCTTCGAATTCCGGCCCAGTGTAGTGGTATTCGTCATCGTCGTAGTAGTACTCTTATTTCTCTTTGGTGTGAACAAAAGCTTCATTATATATTGTTTTCTGTTTCTGCTCGGCGTTGGAGGACATTCTTGTTTATGCACAGGAGTCCTAGGCAAGTTGTCGAAGTTCTCATCCTCAGCCAGGAATATCTCGTCGCGCACTCGAATCGTGTTGAGCCTCAGATACTTCTGTTCAAGCGACTCTTTCGGTATGTTTCGTGCTAACAAAGGAGAAGCACCACCCCAAGTGTTTGCGCCCAAGCCCGATGACGACGGGTGTTGGGGTGTCCTGAATTCCAGCATCTCTCTTTGCCTCATTGTTTTACCTCCCTATTTTTCACAGCCTCAAACAATCTGGGATGCTCTGTGCTGGTATATTGAGCATCTTTTTATTGTAAAAATGGCGGAAGAAACCAAATTCTTCCAAAAACCTCCATTGGTTTCTTCAAAGTTAATTGTAAACATCCGATCATATTAGTGATTGATCAGCAGCTATAAACAATCCACGTAAATTGCCGGCCGGCCTCTAATAAAAAATGGCGTGCTATCCGGCAATCAAACAATAACAATCCGTCCTCCTCGTACTGTACGGTGTCCTCCTGCAACTGCAATGGAGTTACATGTGGTACATTATATGATCGAAGATCCACCTGCATAATGATGCTACAGAAGCATCATATATAATATAATATGTGACCAGCAAGAAAAATGTCTTCCAGTCACGGTACATATGGCTATATTTTTACATGATTTTGACTTTTATCAGGAGGGTCCAAATGGTCAACTTCAGATTATCAAAAGGGTAAATTCATATTAAGACCAAGTTGGACATAGATTTTAAGGAGAAATACCAAGACCAATTAAATATTTTAGGATAATCCACGCGCTTTATTGCGAGTAACCCTATGACTAAATAAAAGACATGGGAGATTACCTTATTATCCTCAAGCTTATTTCTTTTAGAATTTTATATGATCCTTTAGGCCTTATTTGGTAGCCTATATAACAGACCGGATAGGATAACTATTACGATTCCAGATGTTTGATACTGTTTTGTATTAAATAATACCCAAACTAATTATACTGACCCCACACCTTTTATACGGTGTAGACCTTGTTGAGCCATATATTTTCACAAAGAAAATAAATAACAGCCCTTAAATAAAAAGTAAAGAGCTTTAAAGAGGGCCAAAATAAAAACAAAAGAAAAACAGCCCTAAGTTCATTCCGAAAAGTAAGATTGGGCTGGCTCCTTTAAAAGTCTATACTTGTTTGCAATCAATTAAATAAATAAGAATAAAAAATGGTGGGATAAAATCACGTTCTGAAACTTCAAGAAGTGGTTTGCTTCCAGAACAATCCCATAGTCCCACGTCTTCAACTAGATCAACGTAGTGGCTCTTCCAAACCGCTCCACTTCGTGAAAATGGCAAGCAACTCCTCCATGTCTTTTCTCTATAAAAGGATGTGATCCAAAAGCAAGGGGGGGGAAAAAAAGAGAGGAGGATGTACTCTGCAGAAATTGAGAGAGAAAAGAAGCAACAAAATACTACTTTTAGGGAGGAGATCGACAAAAAAAAAGAGGACGATAGAGAAGAGCACAAAGGAACAAAAAAGGAAGAAGAGCGGGACACGGAGAAGGCAGCAGAGAAGCACGGACGGCAAAGAAGAACAAAGCAAGAAAGCAAGGGAGAAACATAAGGAAAAAAAAAAAAAAAAAACAGCAAAGGGCAGCAAGGTATAAATTTATTTTAAATTCTTTGTTGTTTTGTTTCCTCTCGACTTTTGCAGGAGAGAAAGAAGAAAATTTGCTTTGTTCTTCATCTTTTACCAAAGCAAAAAATGGAGACTTAGCCCACCGGCTCGCCATGGCAGCAACAACAAACAGTCGATAGAAGTTTTGAAAACAGAACCATCCTTGCCGCTGCCGTCAACTCCATGAATTTCTTCGGGGTGGTCTAAACCACCCCGTGAAGTTCCAATCAAGTCTACCTTGCCGCTGTCGTCAACTCCATGAATTTCTTGTGGGTGGTCTAAACCACCCCGTGAAGTTCCAACCGAGTCTAAGTGATCCATGCTCGCCGGTCCGCAAGTGCAGCTTCAAAGTGCCAAGCTTAGTCCCTGTGGAAAAGGCAGGAAGGAAGCAATATACCAAGATGCAACTCGAGAGAAAAGAAATTGTTCTCTTTGTAAATTCCTGTCTTCAGTGTTTTCTTTGCTACTCACGGGTACAAGACATGGAGGCTACCCTTTTATATAAGAGTTCCACCAAAAGCTTTGTGTGCTAGGGATTCGAAAGAGAAGGAAAAATGAAGATTATAAAGTCTGCAAAAGAAAAGAAAGCTACAACAGGGAATAAAAAAAATAAAGGAAGTTGTCTTCTAAGTTGCTAGAAGATTTGACGCAAACACAAAGAAAAGATGAGAGGGAAACAAAAGCTCCTCCAAAACTTTCCATTCACGCAAGCATTATGAGCATGGTCCCCATGGATTAAATTTTGTGCATAAAACAAGAAATATATCAGCGGCAACTGCTCTACGACACCAAAGATTGAAAAAGATCATTATTTCATAAAGAAATAACGTGGAGATGACTCACAGAATTTGCATGCAAAAAGAAAATCGTGTTAGTCTCACAAGTAAACAAAGACATGCAACAACTCTCATTGACTTCATTCTAAAAGCATGCCACATCCTCAAATAGATAGCAGAAGATAGCAATCCTCAATGAAAAAACAAAATCCTATTTGGACTTGGTAAGATAAGAGAAGGAAAAGGCTTGCTGACAACTCCCCAAATCAAATGGGAAAGACACTCACGTGGCAACTTTAAAATGCCACAGCTCTCCAACATAAAATCATGTGGTTTCTTTTGAACGGAAGTCTAACTATAAAAGCTTGACAAAAGCATTTATATATAAAAAAAAATGCTGCTCTGCCACTTGCTTTTGTTAAACAATATGAAAGCAAAGACTTGATGTGCTGCTGTGCAAAGATAAAAAGGCGACAACAAAGTGACAGGTATGACGTCAAAATGAAATGGGTTTAAAGACAAAGTTAAAAAAACGGCAAATAAAAGAAAGAAAGGTTGCTCATCACGTGGGAGTCTAGGTCTCACCCTAAATGCACTAGGCTTTGATTATTAAGAGCAACTCCAGCGTTGGAGCCCTACCCCCAAGCAATGCACTATTCAATCCACCTAATGAACAGTAACTGCCCTTAATGAACAGTAAATAGCCCTGGCAATAGAATTTGTATCTCCACCGTTACACTTCAATAGCCCTGGCAATAGGCAATAAAATATTAGTATTTTTTTTATTTATAAAATAATACAAAATAATTTTAATTGTAATATCGGATAAGATTTTTATTCGTTCTCGTTGCACCACGTGTCATTATCCGAAGTATTATTAAATAATACAAAATAATTTTATTTGTAATTTCGGATAAGATTTTTAATCGTTGTCGTTACGCCACTTGTCATAAAATCCGAAAAGACAATTATTGGAGATGGATTTCCGATAAATTTTTTAATCGTACTCGTTATGCCACGTGTCATTATCTGAAAATATAATTATTGGTGATGGATTTCTGATAAGATTATTTTGTTGAAAAAAAATGGATTCAAACTTTGAGACAAAGAAAGGAATGTGATTGAAAGTAGTTGAGAAAATATGAAATTGTTGTGTAAGGTAGATGATAATGAGAAGGTATTTATAGAAAAGTAAAAACAATTTTTTTTTTACAATTTTTTTCAGATTTTTCAGATTTTTTTTTTGAATTTTTTTGAATTTTTTTTAATTTTTATTCAATTAATTAATCTCTGCCGTTGGATATAAAAAATTTTGAATTCCAACACTCCAAATTGTGCCACGTGTCACAACGGTAACTTTTCTAAATTTTAAAACTATTTTTTCTTTTATTTTTTTATTTATAAAGCATTTTAATATCCACCGTTGATCTCAGATCGAACGGTGGATATTAAATACGACTTTTTTATTTTATTTTACCGTTGAGATCGAACGGTCCAAATTAAGTAACCGTTGAGATCTAACGGACCGTGGGAAGCCACGTGGCTTCCCAACGATAACTGACAAAGGTTTTTTTTTTTTTTTTTTTTTTTTTTTTTCTGATTTTGTGTCAGCGACGTGCCCCCACGCGAGAGTGGGGTGCACGCGCCTGACACAAAAAAAAATTAATATTGCCTGACGCCAGGCTGACGTCAGCGCTGACGTCACATGGCCCTCAGGCTCTCGGGCTGGCAATTCGTCACGGGCCCGAAGCTCGGGCCTCCACCTTCGGTCGAGCTAGCCCACGCTGGAGCCCTCCCACCAGCCCTCGGGCCCTTGTTTTCTCCACTGTCCCCTGAGCACCAGCCAACGCTGGGCTTGCTCTAAGGGAAAAGACATGGGTCATTCTCGTCAAAACTCATCAATTCATTTTTTGCCAATCATCATCTTTTAGCTCAAATTAATCAAATGGGCACCTTCTTTTTGCCAAAGTCTCAAGCCAAGTCTCCAAAACCCCAAATCGATGACAACAGCACCGCTCTCATCTCCTTTGCAGCCTCATTGCCGCATCAAATAGAAGACAACCTCGAACCACTTCAAAATTCGTAGACATGAATCACCTCAAAGATGGACTTACGCTACATCAAATTTAATTTCAAAATTTCGAAGTGGTCGAATGGCACAAAGTCATTCTAAATTCAATTGGTATGAAGCCATGTCAAGTTACAAAGGGCACGAAGCCATATCAAATCTCAAATGGCACGAAGCTGAAAAAAAGTCTCAAATGGCATAAAGTCATGTCAAATATCAAATAGCACAAAGCTGCATTAAATTTCAAACTTGCTCCAAATGTTTAAAGTCCTCGCGCCGCACGAGCTAAAACTGCAAAAGGCATCAAATGCTCAAACTGTTTAAAGTTCTCGCCCGCACAAGCTAAAATTGCATAAGGCATCAAATCTCCAACGACTTAAAGTCCTTACCCGCACGAGCTAAAACTGCACAAGGCATCAAAAGCTCCAAACGACTCAAAATCCTCGCCCGCACGAGTTAAAACTGCACAAGGCATCAAACGCTCCAACGGTTTAAAGTCCTTGCCCGCACAAGCTAAAACTGCACAAGGCATCAGAAGCTCGAACGGCTCAAAGTCCTCGCTCGCACGAGCTAAAACTTCACAAGGCATCAAACCTCAACAAATACATCAGGAACTACGAGTGATTGATCCCTCAACGAGAGTACGTAGGCAATCTAAGGCTCGACCTAGGTGCAGTCGCAAAATGAAATAAACATCCAAATCCCCAAATTACGATTTATTCAAATTGGAATCAAAGGGTATTCCTTTCTCAAAAGAAGGCTTGTAATTAATAGGCACGTAGCCTAGAATGGATCGAACTCGAATTAATAAAAACCCTCTTTGAAAACATGAATGAGGGTGAAATTGTGTCGAGTGAATTATTTGTTTACGTATTGGGTACAATTTTTGCTCAACAGACCTGCTAAGTTATCCAACCAAAAAGCTGTGTATTATTAGTCGGGTGGTCTCTCACCCACTCTGTTCCCCTCATCGTTCACTCTACTCCTCTTACATCGCTTGCTCTCTCCTCTGAATCCAAGGTTCTTCCTCCTCTTCTGAATATGAGGTTCTTCCTCCTCTCTGTTCCTCCCTCCTATTTTTCTTGCAATTTTTCTTCTCTATCTGCTCTGCCCTCCTTCTTTTTTTTTTTTTTTTTTTTTTTTTTTTTCCAATCAGATTGAATCTGATTGTTGTTCTCTCTAATTTTGCAATTGATTTTATAAATTTTCAATTGCTAAAGAACCCATATGCCTCCTTTGGGTCATATCCTTCAGAATCATTCTAGTGTAAAAATGTGATTTTTCGTTAAAGTGAACAGTACTATGGGCTTTTCGTTAAAACTCCCTATAAATAATACTGTCATTAGCCTGATATTGCACCAAACGCCCGACTATCCGGTAACTATTTATCCTATCCAACAGAAATAATCAGTACATTACGAGCTGCCAAATGAGGCCTTAAAGCCCATGGTTGACTTTTGTGCGTATGAATTTGGATGTAAAACTTTGAGGGTATGAATTTGGAATGTAAACTAAAAGCTCCTGTATCAGAAGAGTCGGTCACAAACTTTTAACCAAAAATCGAACAGTGGAAATACTAAACAAAAATAAGCTGTGTCCAAACAACGGTTTAACGCATTAGGTTTGCCTTGTTATTAAGTGCAGCTTTCTCATTTGGGGCAGCTATGATGAATGAAAATTCTGCAATCAGTATTATTTGGGCATGTTTCCGAAAGAAATAATTCTGCAGACTGCAGAATCCTTTGGAACAAGTCTACAAAAGCAAATTTCCAACAGGAAGAACAATTCTTATTCTCCACAGCAACATATGCGTTATATCGTATCACCAAATCACTATAAAAGAAAAAGAATAGGGAAGAATCCGTATAGGGCAAGTGCTTAAAAACAATTATTGTGTCGTCGATACATGTATCAAGTATTCAAAAAATCAGATTCTTAACTAATTTAACTATAAGTGCCCTTTTTATTTTAATAAACTAAATAATGAATTCATTTAGTCTCACAAGTTCATTAATCGTTCTTATAAAAACAATCAAACCATAGCCATTCAGTCTTACAGAACAAGTTCAATCAAACCAATTTTTTTATGCAGATCAAAGAAAGAAGCAAAATTTTATTGAAATTAATAAAGAGTGTAGGCATATATGTCGTCAAAAGCGTTTGCCTCCTGAGAGAAATACAAGGGGGCACTTGGTGCAACCGTGCAAGGCTTGAAAACCCAGGGGAAAAAGTTCATTGAATGCAACTGCCTTCACTGGACTGAACCCGACACCTGCCTCCGACAATGGTTGAAGAAATATTGGCTATTGCTATGGTTTCAGGAATAATTAAGTGTAGCCAAACTAAGCACACAATTCTCTCAACATGCAGGCATTATCAAAACAGAACCACATTCACAAATACGGATGAATTTAGTGCGTAATTCCTTTGACTATAAACAGGGGGAGAGTAGCAAAAAGATATGTTGCAGAGTAATGAGATATGGCACCTGGAGTATGTCCATACGGGATGGCCTTCACGAGATTCAAGCCGCACTGTTTTGGCACAGATAGGTTATACATTTCTACTTTTTCACAGCCGCTTTGTTTGATCACGGGACGAATCCTCATGTCTTTGTAACCTATCGACACATAGTAGGTGGCGTTGTGATGTTTCCATTTGCCTATTTTCTTGAAAGGCACTTCTAGCTTGCCATCATGAACTGAACAATTAGAGTACATTTTAACACTGAATACATTCGACTGAAAAATCTCATTATTATGAGAGTGAAGGTTTACCATTTGAAGTTTCTTTTTTGTTTCCCTGCAGAAAAGTAAGGCCAAAGTTGACACTAGCATTGTTTCATTCACATTTGAGATTGTCTGAAGCAGGAAAATACTAACCTTTTCTGTTGATGAAGAACAGGGTTAGCTTAACCCTTAACATGTATTTTGCAAGCTTGAAGTACACGTCTCCAACCTTTGTCACATCGGTCGCCAACACCATTCCATCCATGACTTTTCTAATTGTAGTAATACTCTGGTCGGGCATTAAAAGCTCACAAACACCTGAAAGATAAGTATACATCTCTCGCTTGTTTTTAACAACACTTTTCAATACACATCTCATATAGGATGGAGGCCCCGTGGAATAGCTAAAATCTTCGGAACCTTAATATCTTCGGCTGGAGTCATGACCATGACCTTGTACAAAGTACCTGCCATGCGAAGCTAACCAGGAGATCCAATACACATCAGAAGAAACTCTGTTCCCACAAACTGGACGAAAGGATCAATCCTCCTCATTGCAAGTTGTATACAGAAAAAGTTAGCCTAATTCATAGCAACACAACAAACCATGCATTATCAGCTACACAAAAACATTATGATAAAAAATAAATTACATCACAGTAAGTTAGCCCAATTCATAGCAACACAACAAACAATGCATGCATTATCGGCTACATAAGAACATTATGATAAAAAAGAAATTATATCGCTGTAAACTAATACATGGTATTATAATGCAAGAGATTTCATTTACAGTAAGTATTCTTCTATCCGTAGGCAATCACGTTGAAGAAATATCCTGCACAACTATCACTAACCGCATGGATAGGGGCAGCACAATCGGCTGTCTTCACATTAATCATACAACACAAACAGGCAGCATGGAGTATTAGATACAACAATGACTTCTGGTCCATCATATATGCTGTAAGGAAAGCTATGACATGAGTGGAATTCTAATTTATTAAGTAGCTATTGACAGTATATTTTGCATGACAAACAAAAACGACAGGGAGTTGTATGCTCGGGTACCATAATCTTCACTCAACTGTGGTGCACAAAACAATAAGGACCTGTTTTTGTGACCACTGCACGTTGGCAGGTAGTAGCACTGTTATGTCAGACTTGCAAGCAACATGTAAACGCACACAAACACAACAGCGTGCACGCTCACACAGAGAGACTTTCAATCTACTTAAGTAGATGTCTAATTTGATATTTGGCTCACTCAGAATACATTATCATCATCGGTCTCTACATGGTTTTATGGGGCAAAGATAAAAGATCAAAATCTTATTGGGTCGCAAGAGCAATAATGAGCAGACGAAACACTAGATGCAATGGAATCTTAGCAGCAGTACAGGTCCTCCATATAGACCTTGAGGAAAAAGATGCAACTCTTGGTTGAAGATTATGTATCCTATCATCCAGAACAATGTATTAGAAAATTAAGCAATTAGCAAAGTCAGCTGAATGAATGCCATTGGTATTGTTTACATGCAATGGCTTAAGTATTGAGTGCTAGCACATTAAGGTCGATACGATCCAAGATGTATCTGTTGGATAATGGCCAAATGTTTCCTTGTTTTGTGGCTTAAATTGCTCCATGTTTTGTGGCTTTTTCAAAGCCATGTTTTGTGGTTTTTTCAAAGCCATGTTTTGTGGCTTTTTCAAAGCCATGTTTTGTGGGAGAAGGCTTGGATTAAGAAAAGCATAAAAAGAGAGCATTTGGCAAAACAAGGATACGGATGAGAGAAGGAAAGCATCCAAAAGAGATGGTGTGAGCATTTGGCTCTACCATGGGCATGGGTGAGAGAAATCAAGAGAGTTAGAGTGAAAGATCTCTTGTGAAAGAACTCTTGGGGTAGAGTGAGGCTCTTGGGAAAATTCTGTGAGTGGGTGTACAAGGGTTATGGGATTGGGTTATGTTGATTTAACTCATGTGTAACTTGTACTGTTTTTCTCATAGTGAAGAGCAATATCTCTCCGAGGACGTAGGCAGGTTTTTGCCGAACCTCGTAAATTTCTCGGTGTCTTTATTTCTTGTATTTTATTTTGTTTAACTGTGTGTGATTTTGGTGAGGTTGTAATCTGAATCTCGGTTCCGCACTAACGAACGGGCCAAGGCACAACAATTGGTATCAGAGCATCGTTGGGGGCTTTGGTTCGTTGGAGGTCCAGATTTGTTGTTCACCATGGAATTTTCAGTTGAGCAGTTTAAAGGGAGAGGCGGTTTTTGCTCTTGGTAAAGGAGAGTAATGGAAGCCTGAAGAAATGGAAGCCGTGTTTAGGGATGCTTGGATCAACTGCGAAAGTTGATGTTGAGGAAGAAGACAAAGGCCTCTTTCTTCTTACCTCACTTTCAGATTTGTACGAGAACCTTGTGAAACTTTACTGCAAGGAAAGAAACAGTAAGTTTGGAGCAGGTGCAAGCTTCTTTGGTGTGGAATGATACACACAAGAGACCATGGATGATGGTGGGCACAAGACTGCTTAAGCTATTCAAGGTTGAAATCGTGGAAGAAAATTGGAAAGAGGATCTGAGAGAGACAGCAGGTTCGGATCCGGTTCCGGAGGCAAGGGTCCACAGTGCTACGGGTGCAAGGCCGGGTTAGCAAGTTTGTGGTGGAAGACTTTGAGTATGCCCTCTAGGTACTCGAAGCAACACTTCTCCTGGTGATGTTTAGTCTCAAGTGTTGCAGGGGTTTTGCAGTAGGTGGAGCTATGGGATTCACAGGTGATGAGAAGGTCCTGAGGTAGGAGGAAGTGTGGGAATTTTGTCTGGCTCGATGGGTTGTTGCTGGAAATAGGCACGCTGACGAGTTTCCAGGTTGCAGACAATGAAGAGGAGGAAAACCTGCTGGAGGAGACGAGGATGTGTTGAGATCTTGTCTGAAGCTTAATGGTGATTTTTTAGCTTGCAGCAGCTGCACATGCATTGGCAGTAACTGAATCGGAACAGGACCAACGAGGTTGATTCAGAGTGTGCATGCTGGTACGTAAGGCCAATGGACTTTGGTACAATTTGGCCAAGGTGGAGATTGTTGGATAATGGCCAAATGTTTCCTTGTTTTGTGGCTTAAATTGCTCCATGTTTTGTGGCTTTTTCAAAGTCATGTTTTGTGGTTTTTTCAAAGCCATGTTTTGTGGCTTTTTCAAAGCCATGTTTTGTGGGAGAAGGCTTGGATTAAGAAAAGCATAAAAAGAGAGCATTTGGCAAAACAAGGATACAGATGAGAGAAGGAAAGCATCCAAAAGAGATGGTGTGAGCATTTGGCTCTACTATGGGCATGGGTGAGAGAAATCAAGAGAGTTAGAGTGAAAGATCTCTTGTGAAAGAACTCTTGGGGTAGAGTGAGGCTCTTGGGAAAATTCTGTGAGTGGGTGTACAAGGGTTATGGGATTGGGTTATGTCGATTTAACTCATGTGTAACTTGTACTGTTTTTCTCATAGTGAAGAGCAATATCTCTCCGAGGACGTAGGCAGGTTTTTGCCGAACCTCGTAAATTTCTCGGTGTCTTTATTTCTTGTATTTTATTTTGTTCAACTGTGTGTGATTTTGGTGAGGTTGTAATCTGAATCTCGGTTCCGCACTAACGAACGGGCCAAGGCACAACAGTATCATATTCTGCTTTAACTTCATGAGAAGTGTCATCAGACCTACCAACTAATGTGGTTAAAGAGAAGATGCTTAGACATAACCCTCGAGAACTAGCACATCTCAATCAGCTTGAAACCAAGCATTTTTTTGTGATGCTTATAATTTTTTTGCTGTTCATTTGAATTTTAAAGAAAAAAAAAAGCTCTTAAAACTGTAAAAAGGGAAATATATATTTCAATAACATTGTTGCTAAATCATTCTTGACAAAAGCCTCCATACTAACAACTAGATTAGGCCACCCAGATTTACTTTACATGAACTACTAATTAACTAAAACATTTACAAAATGCCTAATGAAAGGGTAAAATTGCGACACTATCCCCTAAATTTGCTTCTTACAGTAACCTTCAAATACCCATCATGTAGCTCACTTTGCTTCTTCAAGCCGTGCACGTATGGACTCAGGGTTTGACAATTTATTAATCCTGCAAGAAGAATAGAAACATAATGATGTCAAACAACTTGTAATGGAATACAATATACATTAAAACAAACAATTTGTATTTCTAACTATAAGGACAACTCACTTGATGACAATTCCAGATGCGAACTTTTCAGAAATCCATTCTGGAACCAGTTCTAATAGCAACTTAAGCTGCTCTTCAACTTCACCTGTGAAACGAACCACGAAAAGGAACTTAGGCTCAACTGAAGCTTCCATAATTCGGAAAGAATCTTCTTTCATATATAGACTACCTTCATCAACGATATCAGAATGGCTAAAAATTAACTTCTCTACAAGATCCTCTTTTTTCATAAATGAACAGTTCATTGATTGAAATAAGAAATGAATCATGTTGAAGAGTTCAGGAAGGCTGGAAATCATCTGTTGTCGCCTCTTTGCTTGCAAGATGGCTGCATTTCGCTCCTTTGCCTTTCTCTCCTTGTCTTTAATCTGCAATGACGTATATGGATTAGTTCTCAAAATTAAAGTTCATTATGTTCATATCCAAGTAGAAGCAGAGAAATATGGAATAACCAATTCTTAGAGACTGGTTCCGAGGTTAAAATTGTCAACAATGACATAGTAGCCAAAAGCTTTCATGACTATTTTTCTTTCAACTATATGTACTCTACATTCATCCAATCATATTGTTATCCAAAATAAAAGAAAGAAAAATATTTACACTTATTGACATCTTAGAGAGTCGTACCACCAGTTTCTGCTGCATCTACTACATGCGAAAAGACAGAAAGTTTCCCAATAACGGTTTGTGTGCTGGACGCAGAAAACATTTGTTAAAATATGCTACACCATCCATCCCATTATTAAAGGCAACTGGAATAGATGATGAGAGCATATCTCTTGAATATTTATAATCTAATCTGCTTTTGAGATTTCAACTGGAACAAAAAGGGGAAGACAAAATTTTTGTGCGTGCAGGGCAAGTTATAAAAATGGAATTAGTAAGCTCCAGCAGCTTTTATAGAATCAGACATGCTCAATAAGGAGAAAGGAAAGGAGAATTCACGATAGACATACTGATTGCAGAAGACCTTCTGAAAGAACATTGGAAATGTCACTATCAAGTGATGCGGCATCCAGAACAAGTATTTTCTCCTCAAACAGTTTATTCATCACAGGAGTGTTAATTTTTAATGATCTGGAGCATGGAGGATGCCCAACCAACTTGTTTGGTGAGCTTGTAGAAATATAACCTGGGCTCAACATTTTATTCTTCACAGGAGTGTCAAATTTCAATGACCTGGAGCATGGAGGACACCTAAACACTTTATTTGGGGAGCTTGTAGAATTATCATCGGGGCTCAGATAACATCTCTTTGGCGGGTGCAATGCAGGTGTTGTGGTCATCAACCTGGCTGGTGTTGAAGCAACCTTTTCTGGGGTCGACCCAATGCTGGCACCTGTTTTGGGCAAACCATCATCATTTTCTATGTTGTCTCTCTCTTTAGTTGGAGTTGCAGGAACTTGGCCATAGGATGAAGCAGCAGTACTGATTTCCTCAGTGCAGAAAAAAACACTGAAATTTGACTCTGGAACTGAAAATTTTAGAGATTGGGTTTCAGTTCTTGTAACTTTCTGAAAAGAGTGCCTTTGAAAAGACCGGGACAGATAGCCTTCTATTGCTGATTGCTGCTTTTTAGGTGTTTCAAATAATGTCTGAATTGGCACTGACTGTGTGGGAGTCTCGTTTATGTCTGAATTCAAATCCCCCTTTGATTGATTAGATGTCATTAAATGCATTTCATCTGGAATTGCATCACCCTGAAGGCAGATTGTTGATACTGCTGCTTGCTCAACTGTGCATACGCTGGACAACACCTCACCAGGAGATGACGATGCAGGAAACTTGACCGTATCTGAATGCATGTGTTCCTTCACATGATTGAATGGATATGGTAGAATTTCTTCTGGAATTTCGTAATCCTAAAAACAAATTAAGAATTGTTAGACCACATAGTATTGGCAAAGTGGATCAAGAAATAGATTGTAAAAACGATAAAAAGAAATGCTTGGAGTCACAAGTATACTAGCATGATCTCTCTTTTTCATTTACAAAACTTGAAACTTGCTCCCCAGCTACGACAAGTGGACTAGTAAAAACACTTTCCTTAAGTCCTAATCTAATTTAATTAGATAACGACTGAGAAAAATGGAAATATAGGCACCTTGCTGCAAGAATGACCGGGAATAAAAATCATTGCCTAAAGTTCTCATTGTTACATAAATTAACTCAGTACTTTGCATTCTAAATTGCTTGCAATCAGAATTCAGAAGTATACCTCAGGATAGGATTTTGAAATATCTGCAAGCCGTTTGCGGAAAGCCTTCCTCAAACGCATAATCCCACCACCTTCAGATTTCAACTTGCCATCCTTCGGCACTGCATGAATATTCATGCTAATGTGAAGATCCGGCTTCCTACGACTGGTTTTCTCATCCCACACAACCATTTTCTTTATCTCAATTACCTCAGGTAAAATAAATTTCAGCTGAGCCAAGTGGGTATAAGTAAACCTCCTAAAAATTAGAGAAACAATACTCAATCAATTTCTGCAGCATCAAATTATATCTTTAGCAACCAAACAGAAAATTAAAAAGATTTTCTTTAACATGAAGAAAAATACCTATCCGTTAAATGCTCAATCACCGGGCTAATATTCGTAAAATTCGACTTCAAACCCTTCTTTCGCAACCTCCCAATCGAAATATCCAAGCAATTGAAAAACTCCCCCAACATCTCATACCTGCAAAAACACCCACAGAACATAATATATCAAAATCAACCCAAACAATTCAGCAAATCAAACACATATAATCAATTGAAGCTAGAAAAAAATTCTTACTTTTCCGGTAGCTGCATGGAGCGGCGAACGTGGGCCTTCAGCGGGGTTTTGTCCGGCCAAGAGGCGATCTCGTCCGTCAGTTGCTTCTTCTGGGTCGACTTAAGCAGGCTTTTGGCAGCGGATCTTCTAACTTGTACAATGGGGAGCGCGACGTTGCGGCTGCGAGCTCCACGACGGAGCTGCGGTGGCTTCTCCGGGGTTTTGGAGCTCAGCGTCTCATTTTCTCGGATTTGGGGCTCACGATTCAGGGTTTTGCTCACCGGCGTCTCGCACCTGAAGGTCTCCGCGGAGGAACTCATTAAGTAGATGAAGAGAAATTCGGATTCGGAATCGATCGAAAGGCGAGATCTTGAGGGTCAGAGTCTCACAGAGAAGGAGAAGAGATCAGCGTTTTGGGGATTTTGGTATTTACGCGAGTTCTCCTTGGCGGGAAAAGATGAAGCGGCGCTCGCCTGGCCGATTGCTTCCCGCCAAATAGATCCGTCGGCTCCCACATTCTTGCTTCGGTTGGGCTTTCATTTGGGCTTTTTTAGGCCCAAGCCCGAATTTTTTATATGCTGTGATTCTTGAGCTCCCAGTATGTCATCACAACCAAACACCATGGCAACTCAAAACTTCCTAAAAAAACAGAAGCAGCTCCAAAAAATAACCCCAAACAAACACTAATTTTGTTTCAGATACCTATTCGGGACCTCGTACGCTAACTAAACATGGTTTCGGATAATACAAAAACGATTTGGACATTATTTGTGTGCTTAAAAACGTATGTACCGACTTACACTACACTTAATTTGGACGTCCATTAAACAGGAAATTGAATTTCAACCAATATATTACAATCAAGTACTTAATCACCGTGGGTATTGATGATGGCTAGTTGTTCCCGGTGCTGCACTAGTTCTTTCTCTCTTAGCAACCCCGCTCGCTGTTCCGGAATCTGAGATTGATTCAAGATTATGCATCCTCTTTCATTCAGAAGCTGAAGTAATCGAATCGAGTAGTGAAATCGATCGATCGTGTGTTAAGCATTGACATTGTAGTTCTAAAAGACATCAGAGATTTGCACGTTGTTCAACATCCTTACGTATATGCATGTTGTTCAAGTCGGAAATTCTACCGCCAGACTTTCTCAGCTCTCAAACATGTTGCTGCCTCAGATCCCATGACCGAAACTATACTCTTCACGTGAACAACAGGTGAAATGATTTACTTCGGCGGGTGGATAATCCTGTGGAAAATCATAAGGACGATATCGAGAAGGAGTTCTACATTAATGGGAGGAGAGATCTTACATGGACTTATAAGAGGTTATGCTACTCTTTATATTGCCAATTAGTTTTATGGTGGAACCTCAATTTTCTTCACGGTATCAGAGCAGGTTGTCCCACGTGTGAAGTCAAACGGCCACACGCGCTCCATATCATTATGTGTGCTCCATATTATCTCGTGTTAGGCTTGAAAATTCGTCACACGTGAAGATGCGTATTGAGAATGAGTCTCACATTGATAAGAGGAGAGAACTTACATAAAGGTTGGACTATTTCCTATCTTATCAATTGATTTTACCGTAGAACCTAACTTTTGTACGACATACCCTCCCACCAAGAATCGTCGAACCAATCTAGAATGTTTGTCGAACCAATAATCAAGCATCAACCTTACCTTTCTTCTGTTGTATGCGCGCACACGCACAAAAGAACACCAAGATCACAAGATTCCACAATTACAGTTAGTAAGATTAGATTTGTAACACAAACGTGAAAATCAATAACAAAAGCGTAATTTTGGCTAAAAGATTCTCAAAAGCACAGGATCATTGGGAATTGCTTTATTTTATTTTTTTTAATGTTTTTTTCTAAAAAATCGCATGCGTACTTATTAATCAAAGAGTGGGAATAATACATTCCCAAAACGTAACCCTGCTGGAAATGTCAACTTAAAATAAGGTTAAAAAATGAATCTGATAAAGCAAAATTCAGAAACCTGAATTTTTTTTCTTAGAAAAAGAAAAAGAATCGAAATTAACATTCAAAACTCAGAGATGAATTTACCTTATTATATTATAATAGGCAGTAGAAAGAGGTGATTTGTTTGTTGTGTCACCGTTTTTGTTTATGGAATGTTTTAAAATAATGACGACACGTTACAAATACTAGTCTTTTCGTAAGTATTTTTGTGCATTGTAATAAAAAGCATGTACTAATAATCCGACTTGAACGACATTAATATGAGATGTACGAAATTGATATAAAGATACATTAACACTACAAGGACATGAAAATACATTGGTATCAAACTCGTTATGAGATGAAATTCAAACCTGAGAATTTAGATAGAATCAAAATTTAAAATTAAATGCACCAATTTTCTTGTTTAGTTCATAAACAAAAACATTTAGAAATTCATGTGCCTCATAAATTCAAGCCTTAAAATGTATGTACAACATTCCACAACCACCGCTATTTCTCGACTACAACCATTTTACCATGACAATCAGTGTCGCTATATCTAATCTGGTGCTCGCTCGACCAGCTGCTTTCGACCCAAGTGTTTTTCATTTACATATTGTGTGTTAGGCTAGTTGTTTGAGATAACATGTCCGCCTCCTTTACATTCTAGTTCGAATCGCCACTCGAAAATACCGCCATCGTAAAAGTGGATTCGTGGGCTCCCCTATTAAGCCCTTAACCCAAATATCACCATTATCCAGGCCTTCCTTAGGCCCAGAGCAAACCCTCCCCAATACAATTTTGGTGTTTATGTAGTTGGATTCCAACAAAAAACCAAAGGTTTGTGAAGCATCAAACGCTCCGTTCGCAAGTATTTACCCAACTCCACGTCTCCTTCCCAGTCTTTTCTTATTTTTTGGTACAATTTAACAAGCAAGCTCCCACGCAGAGAGACAGCAGAAGAAGAAAACAAAACACCCAAATGATTAAATAAATTTGAACAAAAAAAACCCAAAAGCTTTCCCTTCTCTCTTCGGTTTCTCCTCTCTGCTTTCAATCAATCGGCAGAGCCATTTGTATTTACAGGACCGTTGCCCTCCAGCTTCTTCCCCATTTTTTACCTCCACAGCTCTCTTCCCCCTTTGCCCTTTTCCTCTCACCGTCTCAATCCGTTTCGAATTGGGTGTCCTTTTCGAAACGTATCTTTTCTGTGTTCCAATCAATTTCATTGATTTCGACTCTTCTGATGATGCTGCTTCGTGGCTCGGAGGTAAAGATTCTTTCTTTAACTTTATCGTGTTGTTATTCGTTTTGGGTTTTGTTTGTTTTGCCCAAAAGAAAGATTGAATATGTTGGAGTTTTGTTCAATTTTTATTTCTGTGCATAAACATGGTTTTGTTCCTTTTCTTGTCGAATTTTTGCATTTGCGTTTCTGGGTTTTGTTTAATTTGTTTGTTAGACTTTGATATTTTCGTGGCGAATTGACTTATGGTTAAGGTAGATGATCAGATTGTAGTAATTATTCCAGCTTTCGGGTATGATTTTTACTTTGTTGCACAAAAGTCTGGAACTTTCCAAGAAAGTAAACAGCTGAAGTATATTGCTTTATGTAGGATAAAAAACAAAGTGGGTGCTAGGTTTGTAGGATTTTGTGTTACATTGCACTGGAGAGGTTCTGTGTGCGTTTCTCGAGGTTGTGCTGTTACTTTTACTCAACTGGATAGTGAAATTAGTGCCTATGTTCTAAGTTTGGTTTGTTTGGCATATTTATATACTTACTAGTTTATTTTCAATCTGAAAAAACTCGGGTTCAGCGGATCAGTTTAGTATGCTGGAGACAGTTCGTGGTTGGTTTCAGTTGTGATTTGATAATTTGATCCTCGTTAAACTGTCATTCCAATGTGATGATAATCTGAGTAGGGTGTTTTGGTTGTGGTGGGAGAGCTTATTGATTTTGTTACTGCATTATATATTTTACCCTCTTCACAAATGCTGAACTTTGTTTAGAACTTTACATGCCTGTAAAAGGACTTATCTTATGCCTTTCATCCTTACAGATACCTGCTTAACTGGTATAGTAGTTTGTGGAATGGACTGGCTGTATCTGTCCACTGTCAGCCTTTGTGAATGATGTTCCGTAGGTTGAAGGGTGTGACATCTCTTGGCATTTTGAAGTGGAAAGGCGATTCATCCTTGACATCAGGGTTGCTTAGGGATGTGGGTCCTGAGGTTGAATTATCTGACTATGGTAGGGCACCGAGTCCTGGTAGTGAGAGCCCTTCAGGGCTTCTTAATGGTGAGAGTATAAATGTTGAACCAATTGCTGATTTGGACCTGTTCTTTGAAAGGCTCTACAGCTACTACTGTGAGAAAGGACTTTGGTGTATTATTATAAAGTGGATAGTTGAACTTCTGAGCTTGGGCTTCACTATATTGTTCTCAGGATTCTTCTTATTAAAAGTTGATTGGAATGGTCTTCGTAATGCAAAATGTGGGATGGATGCATTCGAATCTGGAATTAAGCCCTGTGACCTTGCTAAGGAAGCCCTTCATCAGCACCCATTAACGCCTCTAACTCTTTCCAAAGCCATCATTGTTGGATATTTGGGCATATTTTCCATTTATTTGGTCTTCTGTTTTTTGCGGTTTTTCTCGCAGTTAAGGGATACTTTGGCAGTCCGTCACTTCTATCACAACAGGTATGTCTGAGTAGTTTGATCTCAAAAGATTTAATGCATTTTGAACTATGCCTGTTGTTTTGTACAAAATCTATGCCTTACTAGTAAAGAATAGTGATTTTGGTTGTCTTCTTGCAGTCTCCATGTCACAGACAATGAAATTCAGACCATGCCATGGGCATCAATTCTTGAAAAGGTTGTTCAGTTACAAAGATCACAGCGGCTCTGTGTGGTCAAAGATCTTTCTGCTCATGATGTGGTTATGCGATTGATGCGGAAGGAGAACTACTTGATTGGAATGCTTAACAAGGGGGTGCTTGCTTTCCCAATTTCACAGTGGGTTCCAGGTGCTGGTCCAATTGTAAAGTTTGGCACTGATGGAAAGCAAGGACGATTAATACTGACAAAAACCCTCGAGTGGACCTTAAATTGGTGCATTCTGCAGAGCATGTTTGATCGGTAGGGTGAATCTAAGTACAAACAGCTTGCAATGTTTATGTACTTCTCGATTTCACTTGGAGTCTTAATCTTATGTCCAAATGGCATATGATCTATATCATATTTACAATTATCTGGAATACATTATGATGCCTTCTTTTTTGTGTTTGTACTTTAGAATTTTTGTTCACTAAAGTGAATATTTATCCTATAAGATGCTAGTAGCAAAACTATTATGCTTTACTTTAAAAGAAAAATAAAAATTAGAAGCTATCTCTTAATATGGTCATCCCTGACTGGCAAGAAAGTATTGGGTTGAGTTGTCATGGTCTCTTGGTCAAACTGTGTTTAATATTTTTATTGCTTTTAGTTTCTAATCTACTTCGTGTGCTTATAAATATTTGCACAATTTAGGGAAAAATGATAAACTGGGACCTGTTTTGTCTACACTAGAATCTTTGGTAGGAGGTTTTATTGGTTTGAGTGGCATTGCTTCAAGGACCACTAAAGGGTAGAGTATGGCTTTCTTGATAATTGTTTATTCATGTATCAATGGCTTGTATTATGTATTTCCTTTTGAATGAAGTGTGTAATATTGTTTACAAACAGGATGCACTCGGAGAATTTTATTTGTCCTGTGTGTTTTCTGTTATAATATTCGTTTCTGACGATGTGACTCTTTCTGCAGAAATTTCTGCGTTACAAGGGACTTTAAATCTAATCCAAGAACATTAAAGAAAAGGCTTATGGTAGTTGGATTCGTAATGCTTCTCCTTTCCCCATTTCTTGTAATATTCATGCTGGTATATCTCTTCCTGAGGCATGCAGAACAGTTTTATAACCATCCAAGCACGGCATCATCTCGAAGGTGGTCAAATTTGTCAAGGTGGATGTTTAGGGAATTTAATGAGGTAATATTTTTGTTCTTCCTCTCAAGTTCAACTTGATCCTTTTCCCATGTCTGGTACTTATGCTACAGAAAAAATTGTTAGTCAAAAGTTGTCATTTAAGGTCCAAATATTATGTTGGCTTAGGAAAATCAATATTCCCCTTCCTTCCTGCTTTTTGTTTGCAATGTCTATAATTGTACAGTGTTTTGTACTATTGGCATGGTGAATGGCAGGTGGACCATTTGTTTAAACACCGAGTCACGAGCAGTGTAGTGCATGCTTCTGATTATCTGAAGCAATTTCCTTGTCCTATTATATCCATAATAGCGAAATTCATCTCTTTTGTTTCTGGTGGCTTTGCTGCTATCCTAATCATCATCGCATTTCTGGAGGAATCTCTGCTAGAGGGCCATGTAAGATATTCTTACTTGTAACTTAATGCTATATCAGGCTGTCTGTATACATTTTGATGCTAATTATTTTGTTTCTACAATATTTTTTAATCATGTAGATATTTGGACGCAACTTGTTCTGGTATGCTGCTGTTTTTGGAACTATAACAGCTATTAGCAGGGCTGCCATTACCGATGAACTGCTGGTCCTTGATCCAGAGGGGGCAATGTCTATGGTGGTACAATATACACATTATATGCCGAAGACATGGCGTGGCAAAGAGAATACTGAAAGGGTTCGGGTAGAGTTTGAAACCCTGTTTCATGTAAGTCTCATTTCATTTACTCTTGTTCATCTTAAACTGGGATTACATGTGGAAAATATTTCTGGGCACTCAAGTAGTGTAGTGTGGCTTCTGTTGAGAGTTTCAGAAAAGTAGGACGTATCTTTTGCCAGTTGGTGAAACAGATATTATAGGCCCCATTTATGCATCACATACGTGGTGGAATCTAGTGTTTTGATTCCGTCCCACTAAATATTTGATTGTTCACAGTTAATATTATATCCAGTTTTGATTTTTTATTATATTACATGCTTGAAGATTAGTTACCCTTTCCAGTTGAATTTAGCCCGAAGGAAAGAAATTAACAGTTTATAACATTTTATGATTACAAAACAAATTAAGCTGATGTTCATGCTGTTTTGATTTTTCAATGCAGTATACTGGAATGATGTTACTTGAGGAGATGGCCTCAATCTTCCTTACTCCATATTTACTTATATTTGTTGTTCCGAAGGTCAGTTTTGATCATAATTGTTAAATCTCATTTTATTTCTATGCCATCTATGCACAGTTGGCAGTTTTTTGTTCTAATATGCTATCTGATTTATTTTGCAGAGGGTGGATGACATTTTACAGTTTATTGAAGACTTCACAGTAGATGTTGAGGGTGTTGGTCATGTGTGTAGGTCGGTATTCTTCATCAGTCATTGTTGTCACCGTCTTTTCATTTGTATTCTGGCACCATATACTCTATTAACAAGAATACGAAATTTGACTGCCCTCTTGATTTCCTGGCAGTTTTAGTGCCTTCGATTTTCAAAGGCACGGTAATAGCAATTACGGGTCACTTTACAATGTACCTCGCTCCCAGAGGAGTTCTCAGGGGAAAATGGAGAAATCGTTTTTGAGGTAAGATCACAACCATTACTCATAAGATTTCTGTAAGCAGCAATTAAGTAGTTGTCAAAAACATGCAGTATTCCTAGGACTATGCAAATTAGGCACGCCCTGGATAATTGCCTTTCCGCATCTCAAATCTTATGAACTTTCCAATCTTTGTGGCAGCTTCAAGAGTAACTATCCATTGTGGGACCCAAATACTGAAGGTGATCAGTTTCTTAAAAAGCTGAGAACTTTCAGAGAGCAAAAGTTGCAGGGACAAGGAACTCGACATGCATATTCTCCTCCGAGAGGATTTGGTGACCGGAACAATCTTTTATCACGGGAAAGGCCATATCATAGCCCTGGAACTGGCTATCACTTGGGGTCTCTGTGGTTAATTGACGCAGATCTAAAGAATCACCCATATCTCCTTGATTGGTATTACACCTCTCGGCCACACCGTACGGCAAGTTATGCTGGTGAAATTCCAGAAGAACCATTTGAAGCTACTGAGCAACATTCTACTGATTGGACCCCAACCAACTTTCTACATAATCAACTGAGATTTGAAGATCTCTGGGCTCATCGTTATGATGACCGTTCACAGTCTAATATGGGGGCTTCTACGTCAGCGCCTTTCGACCGAGAGAGTGTACTTCAGCATCATGACGCTGGTACTTCCGCAAATCCAATGCGGAGTCATTGGTGGGCTAGAACCGGCCAACACGGAACACAGCCCCAGTCAAGTTTTCTCGAGCCTCCAGATTTCACCCAACACGGGAAACCGCCCCAGTCAAGCTTTCTCGATCCTCCAAACTTCATGCGCCAGCCTTCAGATAATTTTTACGGAAGCTTCGAGGAACACGAACAAGAAGAAGAACCGGAACAAGAACAAGAACAACGGTTGGACTGGAGGAACTACCAAGGCTTGTCCCGAACGACGTACGTGGGTGACCTAGACTTAGAGGCAGGAGAGTGTAATCTTCATTTCGGTGACGTGTACAGTAGTGGACCTCCTGAAACTCCGAAAATAAAGCCATAGCCACCCCTCAAGCTTGTAGTGATATCGATTACCATTTGTTGGCCTCTGGTTTTATCAAGAGGTTGTTGCTTAAGTAGTAATTTGGGTGGTCTTGTAGCAACTGTGGAATGTGATTAATGTTATTACTCATTCAAGGAATCAGTGCATTCTTTGTTGTACATAAATTCAATCGAATCTTGATTAGACCAATACTTGACTTTGTGAGGAATCTGTGTTATCTAAAGTCAGCATCCTAAAGTAGCGGAAGCTTTCAATATAGTAAGGCCATCTCCAACCGAAGAGTCTACATGGCTGAAAATAACCCGAAACTGTCTCGAACCAAGGGCTACGCCAGAGGGTTCATGGGCCCCATGGAATTTGAAAGGGCCAAAGGGCTGGTCACATGCAGCCAGCCTGGGGCTAGCCAGAAATTCAAAAAATCCTATCGGATATAACTGACATAAATGCTTAAACAAAAATTTGAATCCAACAGCTAGCTGACTAGCAATTGTATTCATATTTTTTTTTGGTTTTTTGGCCCTCGATTGGAGACCCTTTTTTTATGACAGGGCTAAAACAAGTCATATGGCCCTTTGGCCCTCGGTTGGAGACGGAGACAAATATGGCCATGTACTGTTAATTAAAATATTAATATCTTAGAGGACCAAACGAGTCCTCTAGCCAGCCCTCGGTTAGAGATGGCCTAAGAATGCTCCTCCCTAATTAGTACGTCTAGATAATAAAGAATACATGTGGCAAGATGCTAGTATATATAAGTTATTTATTGATCGTTTCAAATTTGTTCTTCAATATTCTACTAATATTACGGTTAAGCAACATTCTTCTCAATCTGTAAATAAAAAGCCTTAGATTCGGTTTACATAAATAACAAGTTTGATACTTGATTATTATGATTGGCTTATTGTGTCGGTTAGTCATAGTGAATAAAAATATTTTCATGCCAAACACGAGATTTTATTCAATAAAACTCTAACAATACAACAAAAACGTTAACAAAGACAAGCAAAAGCATCTTCAAGAGTACAACAAAGACATCGACAAAACAAGCAAAACCATAACGCCCAATAGGGCAACAAAAGTAATGAGCTCACAAGAGAGAAATTTAGACATTACTGCTAGACTATTAATAGGACAACAAAAGTAATGAGCCCAAAATGAGAGAAACTTTGACATAACTGGAAAATATCAAATAAAAGAGTTTCGTGCTTTCAGGAGATATGATTTACAGATGATATGATCCGACACACCTACCTCTACGTTCGTGAAATATATTTTACAAATGATGTGGGCCGACACACTTATCCACACAAAAAAATTACAATGCCCATGCCACTAGACTTATGCAAGGAAACCCGAAATTTTAGCTCCTAAAACGCCGCCGTTTAGGGACATCGCAGTTTTCATTGTTCGTTGTCCATCGCCTTCACTGGAACGCAGAAAGCAGTTGTAGGGTTTATGCAAAAGGGTTTTAACAAAAATCCCAAATTCACAAAAACCTCTCAACATTTCGGATCATGAGAAAATCTTCAATCTCACTCTTCTCCCACCTCACTCGCCAGAGACTCAAATCCTCAGCCCCTCCTCTTCTTTCCAGAAATTACATTTCCGACCGCCCATCCTCCTCCTCCTCCTCCTCCCCCTCTCCGCCGCCGGTCTCACCGGCCCGTTTCAGCCCCTGCGCCATAATTCAGGACTCATTCTTCACAAGTAGCCAATTCCAAGCAAACCCATCTCGAAATATGAACACCGTCGTCGAAACATCGCCTCAAATTTCCTCCAGGCAGAGAAAATCCATGGAAAAGTCGGACCTTGAAGAGGCTTTCGAGTCTGCGAAAACCATCGAAGAAATGCTTGCGGCTTTCAAGGCCATGGAGTCGGCTTTCGAAGAGAGGGAGCTCGGCATGGCTGCTCTGAAAGTCGGCCTCAAGCTTGACCAGGAAGGCGAGGACCCTGAAAAGGCTCTGTCTTTTGCTACCAGAGCATTGAAGGCCTTGGATAGAGACGATAGCGGTAAGCCCTCTTTGGTTGTTGCCATGGCTTTGCAGTTAATGGGTTCTGTTAATTATGGATTAAAAAGGTTTAGTGATAGTTTGGGGTACCTTAATAGGGCTAATAGAGCGTTGTGTAGATTAGAGGAGGAGGGTTTTGATGTTCGGGATCTTAGGCCGGTGCTTCACGCTGTGCAGCTCGAGTTGGCAAATGTGAAGACGGCAATGGGGAGGAGAGAGGAGGCTCTAGGGAATCTTAGGAAGTGTTTGGAGATTAAGGAGTTGATGTTGGAGAAAGATAGTACTGAACTTGGCAAGGGACACCGGGATTTGGCAGAGGCGTATGTAGCTCTTTTGAACTTTAAGGATGCATTAGGATTCTGTAGGAAGGCGTTGGAGATTCACAAAGAAAAGTTGGGGCAGAATTCGGTTGAGGTTGCACATGACAGGAGGCTTCTTGCAGTCATTTATACTGGGTTGGAGGAGCATGAGAAGGCGTTGGAGCAAAATGCATTGTCACAAAGGGTTTTGAAGAATTGGGGTCTTAGTTCCGACTTGCTTCGTGCAGAGATTGATGCTGCTAATATGCAGATTGCCCTGGGAAACTTTGACGAGGCTATTGAAACTTTGAAGCGTGTTGTTCAGCAGACAGATAAGGATAGTGAGACTAGGGCACTGGTGTTTATCTCGATGGGAAAAGCATTATGTAATCAGGAAAGAACGGCAGATGCAAAGAGATGTTTGGAGCTTGCTTGTGGAATTCTTGACAAGAGAGAGACAATCTCCCCAGTAGATGTTTCTGAAGCATACTCGGAGATAGCAATGCAATATGAGACTATGAATGAGTTTGAAACTGCAATTTCACTGTTAAAGCGAACACTAGCTTTGCTTGAGAAGCTCCCACAAGAACAGCACTCTGAGGGAAGTGTTTCAGCTAGAATAGGGTGGTTACTTCTGTTGACCGGAAAGGTCTCACAGGCTGTTCCTTACTTGGAGAGTGCAGCTGAGAGGTTGAAAGAGAGCTTTGGTCCCAAGCATTTTGGCGTCGGCTATATTTACAATAACTTGGGTGCAGCATATTTAGAACTAGAGAGACCTCAGTCAGCTGCACAGATGTTTGCTGTTGCGAAGGACATCATGGATGTCTCACTTGGTCCCCATCATGCCGATTCAATTGAGTCATGCCAGAACCTCTCAAAAGCATACGCTGCCATGGGAAGGTATTAATACTCTTTCTTATTTTCTTACATATTAGATTTATTACTTCATTGGATATGGAAGTTACAATGTGGTTATAAATCTTGCTATTTCCATTGTTTCCTGGTCAAAGAAAGTGAACTTAATACGATTCTGGCACTTAAATTCTATTTATCAAGCAGCAATTCATTGAGACGATTGATGCATTTAGTAGAAATGTTTAGTCTTATGTCGATTGTTATGGACAAATATAGTATCTCAGAATTTCTCTCCTGGATTTTTCAGCTATGTCCTTGCAATCCAATTCCAGCAGCAAGTAGTTGATGCTTGGGAAAGCCACGGACCAAGTGCTGAAGACGAACTCAAAGAAGCACACCGAGTTCTCGAACAATTGAAATTTAAAGCCCGTAACACATTTGCAAGTAATGAATTTACTACAAAGGCCTTACCTCTGCCCCAGACCCAAACGCATGGATCTGACAGGAGTTCAAAAGGCTGATTTCCTGTGAATTAATAATTCAGAAGATGCTCAAACTTATCCATCTGCTGCATAGCATGGACTGGGTAGCTTCATATATTGGTGAGGATCTGTGGCTGCTGGTTTTAATTTTTTCGGTAATCTTACGTAGCTAGTTATATAAACGACACAATTTATAGTGATTCCTAGTTTTGCCAATGCCTTAATTATTCTGAAGTAATCACCCTGTTGTTTCCGCTAGAAGTTGAAGATTTTGGCCAGCATTCGAGTTTAGCCTGTCTACGAAGCTTGTAATGATAACCTTGGTCCTTAATTGCTTGATTAATAAACGATCTTACGGGTCTTTTTGATACACTTATTATCTGTTTAGTAAGAATTTAATCTACATTTCGAGCGTGTGGACGACTGGTTTACGCTGGCTTGCCAGATTTTTCTGAGACATGTTGCCCTACAATATAGTAACTCTGTTTCTCTTGAACAACTTCTTGATGATGTTTGGTTAGCAAAGACATGTAATGATGATGTTGGTGTTGGCTTGGCTCATGTATGCTGCTTTGTTGTTTTGGCCCTGCTTTTCTTTTAGGGCATGTTAACAAAAATGGGAAATTGAAGGAATTAGAGAACTAAAACATAAAAAGAAGGAAAGGGAATCGGATCAACTAGTCACCTAGTGGATTTGATTTCCAGATTTTAGGCATTTAATTACAGATTTCAAGGGAAAGTTTTCACTTTTTTTATTCCTTAGTTGTAAGTAAACGCAGGGAAAGTTAATGAGGGAAATGATCTCAATTTCTATTCCTTGTAACTAAACATGCCTGTATGGAAATGATTTTCGTACACCGTTTTCTCATCATGCATACCGTTGCTTATTTTTGTTCTTTGAATTGAATAGATCAAAAGAAAACCTAGAGACAAAGTTAAACATGAATGGACATAAAAAAATGCTGCTTATTTTTGTTCTTTGAATTGAATAGATCAAAAGAAAACATAGAGACAAAGTTAAACATGAATGGACATAAAAAAATGCGTGTGCAAAAATCATACAGCCTTCTTTTTCTTTCCTCTATATTCATAAGGGCCAAAGAAATGAGTAATGTTATTTTTATCACAATTTTATACCACATTTTTTTACCATCTTTGGTGGTAGATGAGTTGGACAAGCTACATCATTGAATTTCAATCTTTTTATTAATTAAAACACTTAAATAATCTTAGGTGGAAGAAGGAGACTCCTCGTATACCACAATCGTCATTTAATTAACAATCTTTTATTATTTATTGATTAACATTTTGAAATTAAATGCTAATTAATTTAGATGATGTGGCTGTCCATATCAGATGATATACAATTGTGGTACAAAAATATGGTAAGAATAGTATTATTGCAAAGAAATAGCATTCGTATAATTAAAATTAGACATAATGAATCCATTAAGGCTTTCAGCACTCACCAACATTTGCATAATTGCTTCAATATAAAAATATGTCAAAAGTAATCATTCTCATTCATGAAGAAGAAGATGACAAAGCTAGAAGCAATGATTCTCAAAAACCCATGCCAGGGTTTAAGCAAGGAATCTCTAATGTCTTTCATTATGTCTAAAATTAACCCAATGTGACCCCATACATTGGTTTATCTCATCTTTAGCTTAGTTGGTTAAGATAATTCACTTATACAAGGCTCCAAGTTCGGATTCCCCTCCCATTGTCGTTCCAAGATAGTTAAGAACATTCACTTCTGCACCTGATGTCCTAAGTTTGACTTACCCTTTCCCAATCTTGCGCCAACTGTTTACAGCTTAGTTAAAAGCATTCATCTATACATCTCAAGTCCTAAGCTCGATTCCCCTCTTCCAATACCGCTTGTATTAAGAAGAAAAGGGTACAAAAAGAAATTCACATGACAACTCACACTCAACAGGAAGGGAAAAACAGACCTGAGTTTTTGACATTCTCCGTCCTTCTTGATTCATAACTTCTATGTAGTGCTATGAGTTATGACTTGTGTAGAATCATTGCTATGTTGTTGCCTAGGCGGAAGTATGACTCCATCTCCTCCCTCCAATTCAATCACTACAAAGTCCACATCACTACCGATCGAAAACAGCTCCGAGTCTTGAGGCGAAGAGCTCGGTGCTATGGCATGATCGATCGGACAACGAATAGTACCCGAAACACTTGTTCTGCAAAGAGGGCAGTTGGCATTGCTTTGAAGCCATACATCAATGCAGTCCAAGTGAAACTCATGGCTGCAATTGGGAAGAACTTTTAGTGTGTCTTGTTCTTGAAACTCCTTCAAACAAACTGCACATCCACACACACTTCTCTCTTCATCAACTTCTCCTCCTTTGAACTGAACAGTTGGGATTCCACGAATGACTGATTCGTCAAGGCCGCGGTTCCACACTGATGGAGAGAAGGCCGTAAGTAGCTCCTCATTTTGTCGAGCTCGTGAGGTGGTCGGAAACCTCATGATCAAGAGATTGAGTTGGTGCCACTTTGAGCAAAACTTGACAACAATGAGATAGTAGCTCACTAGCAAGAAAGCTGAGGCCATGAGGCTTAGTAGAACAATAGCTAAGGTAGGGAAAGAAGAAGGTGGGCTGGGCAGAGGTGGTTGATATGTGGAGTTTACCTGGTTTTTGATGGTTAGGAAGACAGTTTGATCACCAAAATTGTACCAGTTGTTGTGCTTTGGTGCCATAAAAAAATGGAGCTGAATGTCAATGAAACATGAGAGTTTGTGTTTCACAGACGCTGATATATAAGATTTTGACCAATAGGTTTAGAGTTTATTTTTTTAATTTAATTTATCAAATCAATGAAATTCAATAAAATAAATTTTAAAAATTACATCAAAGATGCCTGCAAGACACAAATTTTAACAAAAATGCCTAAACAACAACATCATATATAAAAGTTAAAGCGGAACTAGTTTGGTAACAACATAAATGTGAATGTACAAAGAATTGGAGCTCAATTACAAATTTCTAATTGAAAAAAAAAAAAAAAAAACTAAATCTACAGTAAACCGTATATAAATCACAACTTAGTGGCCCCTTATTGACGTCTTGGTGTCTCTCGAATTTTACTTTTAATTAAAAGTTGTAACTTGTTACATATATGTATATTTCCATACAGTTGTTGGAAGATTGGTTAAACATGAAGGTGGTTCTGGGCCACTCTGAAATTATGGTTTAGAATGGAGTTGGCCTACTTCTTTGGGACATAGTCCCTCCCTACAACATCTTCTTACAACCCATTATGGTTTAAGGGTGATGGTTTTCGCATTTCTTTTGAAGTCATCTGCACTTCAAATTAGATATGTTTACAATTATTTACAATCACTTGCCATCTAATACTAAGGGTTAGATAAGGCATAATTTTAGATATAATTGGTGATATATCACATTATCTCTATCTCTTTCATTATTAGATTTTGATCTTATGTGATGATATACATACTTGGTTACAAGTAGAATATGTCCTAAATTGATGGATTTGGAATTTTGGAAAGCCATTGTCAACTGTATGCGTATCTCACCATTTGGAAAAAGAAATAATATTAAATGTTTGCATAAAAAAAACATATTTGGAAGAAGAGAAAATATAGTTTAACTACTAAAATCTCCACTAAATAAGGAAAAGTGCATCATGCAGATAAAAGGATAAATTCAAAATTTATTTTAATTTTAAAAAATAGAGGTGACTATTGGTCAAAACACTTTAATCAAATTTTAAAAATGCACATATGTTTAATCTAAATGATATAGAAAAAATATAGGGAATTCTAATTTTCCCTAAAAAAATATTGTTCAAATAGAAGCCTGTGTTTGCACTTCATAACCAAGGATGCATGATATATCTCCTAGTCATGCCATAGTTTCTTCTTTCCCTGAAGAACACACAACTTGTACAGCGCTGCAACTCCAAGTCAACAACCTATATATATTTTTTGTATGCCAATCACTAGCAATAAAGCCCATGATTTGGTGTTAGATTACATATTGATTTTTAATCCCTCGAAATATATTTTTGATAAAATTCATATTTTATTTTTTATTATTTAATGTGTATTTTCATTTCATCTCTCCACATTAAAATTTTAATTTTGTTAATATGCACATTTTAGTTCTTCCAATTATAAATAAGTCAAAATGAGAGAACATTTAGTGACACATAAG
Source organism: Pyrus communis (assembly GCF_041283825.1). Lineage (NCBI taxonomy): Eukaryota > Viridiplantae > Streptophyta > Magnoliopsida > Rosales > Rosaceae > Pyrus > Pyrus communis. The sequence continues at coordinate 10,709,432 of NC_142569.1, forward strand.
AAAAGTATGTAAATACATACGTGTTTGTACCATACTTGACCAATCCCGAAATTACTAAGCACCGGTCAACAGCATACCGTCAAGGACCCACAAGACTTTTTCTCCAACCAGGAGGCCAATCACAACACGACACATGTTGGTATCAGAGGCCAATCCCAGCGCAACACGTGTCGATATCAGAAGCCAATCACAACATGACACGTGTCAATGTCAGAACAAAGCTAGAAACTCTCTTCTATGAAAGGGGATCATTCTCCCACAATAATCTTTAATGTCATTTGTACTAAACTATTCACTAGAACTCACTAAAAGAGAGCTTGAACCTATGTATTTGTGTAAACCCTTCACAACTAATGAGAACTCCTCTACTTCGTGGACGTAGCCAATCTGGGTGAACCACGTACATCTTGTGTTATTTGCTTCCCTGTCTCTATTCATTTACATACTTATCCACACTAATGACCAGAGCAACCTAGCGAATGTCACAAACTTAACACTTTCTGTTGTACCAAAGTCCTCGCCGATTTTGTGTATCAACAATACGTGTACAGAAATAATTGTACCAAAATATATTAAATTGGATTGTTTTATCCAAAAATGTATGTACCAAAATATTTGTACTTAAATATATTATGATGAATTAGTGTTGTTGATGCACAAAATCGGGTCGATCTTGGACCAATGTAAATCAGATCGTAAATCACACAAGAACACAAAGATATATCGTAGTTCACCCCAAGTTGGAGCTACGTCCATACTGGTGTCAATTCGGTTTCACTATGTAAATGAAGGTTACAATGTACATGGAGGCTATAGAAGCTAGGGTTTGCTCTCTTCGCCATCCCTTGCTCCCCCTTCAAGTGGGGGTGAAGGATCCCTTTTATAGAATAAGAGTTTCCTTCACCTCTTACATACATCATGGGCTCGATTATGAGACCCAAATACTAAGGCCCAATGTATGGTACAACAAGTGTAACTAAATGTTAGTACCGAGCTATACTATAATGAATCTGTGTAATTAAATGTTTACTGAAATATAAAGTATAGACTAAAAAAAATGACATAGAATATAAATGCTAGCATTTAAATAGAACCAAATGAACTCAATTTTGGAATATTGTACGAGACATTATTCTAAACTTAAAACTGAAGAGATCATTCTAAACTATAACTCAAAATATGTGGTAATTTATCTTAATTGGCGCGCGGGTCACATGATTAGCTCCCCGAGAGGCTTAAAACCTTCGACAGTTCCTCATCATTGGCAGCTTTCGATTTGAAGTATTGAAGGAACTCTGTAAACGTCATGGATTTGTACAATGGTGGATTGCACAGAGCTTTTGCAGGTTCTATAACAGTCTCATTAGACGGATAAATAAAGTACGCAACCGTTGTCCTTGCAACTCTTGAATTTGTCACGGCTCGATGGTCAGCGCCTTTAAACTTTGAGTTGCTGATCATCTGCATTAATCCACGCCATCAAGTTAATGTTCGGGAGATCACATTTTTTTGTATATAAAGATTTAAAGAGTATATATTAAGGGGGTTTTACATATAAACTTTAATAACATTACAATTTAGTTAGATACGTACCTGCATGATGTAGCCTATGTTAACAACAAAGCCACTAGAAATAGGCTGAACACCAATCCAATTCCCATCTTTGAAGACTTGGAGTCCTTCTGAATCTTGCAGTAAAATGGTAATGAGGCTTGGATCACGGTGTTTCGGTAATCCCAAAGTTAAACTAGGATCTGGGCACGGCTCATAGTGGTTGGACAGCAGCCGTGGATGTTCACTAAGTCCACCATTGAAGAACTCTTTGCTCAGTCCCAACCCTTCAGCAAGCATCTCCAAAATCCTAGAACCCAACTTTCTTACCTCCTCCACGTATGGCTTTAAAACTTCTCTGCAAATACACGAAAAAATCAAAATCATCATTAATCTACAATCGCATGGAATTAAGCTAATGAGTAGCGATTTTCACACATCTGTTTGTCATAAAACACTCATCGCCTTCAAGCTCTTTGATTCTCCTTTAATTACTAGGACATAAAGGAAGAGTGTAGCGAGAGAAAAGGAAATGCGGAAATCATTCTGTTTGAAAAGGATACGAGCACTATGTACCGGTATTGAGTAGGATTTTGAGGCCAAAACTGCATGTTGTTTTCAGAAGGATGAGCAGGGTGAGTCAATGCATCTCTCCAGTAGTGAAGCTCTTCATTCGCATAGTTTTCACTGCTTGTGTAGAACTTGCATCTTCCAGTGGGGTCCTTTGAGCCTTCGATTATCTTGTCTTTTCGGGGCATTGCATGAAACTCCTTGGAAACACTCATTGTGTCATCAATCAACTTCTTGGAAACCCCATGATTGATGACCTGAGAAAATAACAATATTGTTACTATTAGAAATTCTCTGAGCAAAACGTCGTTCCCTTACTAAATAAAAATTAAAGAATAGAAACAGACATGCATCAATAAGGAACTTGATGACACATTATCAACAACATTTAAACAATTTTTTTTTGATAAAGAACAGATACCTATTCAATTGCAGACAACTTTCGTTTAGCACAAACATAATTGAACTTTAAACTTCAATGCAAATTTAAAAAAAAAAAAAAAAAAAAAAAAAAAAAAAAAAAGATGAAAGAAGTGTAAAGTTGATGAAGGTGCATGACTCTTTTCAAACCTGGAAAAATCCGAAGTCTTGGCTAGCTTGGAAATTTGTTGAAGTGTGTGACTGCGATCATCGTTGCCAAGATCAACTACCGGAATGTTCTTGCAAGGAGGAACGCCGATAGTGTTGCCAGGCCGCTTTTCTGGTGGGTGGAGATAGGTTTGGGGAACAGATTGAACATCAAACCAGCTTGAAGCAAGCTTCTGGTCAAATGTCTCCATATCAACCTTCGAAACACAGTAGTAACAAAAATCGTTGCAAGTTGGCATTTTATAGGAAGTCATCTACCCTATTTCACATGCATCGCCGAGTTGTGGAGATGGAAATTAAGAAATATGTTAGCATTAAATAACTTTCCATATTTCAAAATTAATGAATAAGTTGCTGTTCTTTTTTTTGGTAAGAAAATAAAAAGGATATGGTTCAAATTTTTTTGCCGGAACTAGAGAGTGCCAATCCCTCTAGATTTGTGAAGCTTCCGACTAGGGTAATAAGTAAAACAAATCCGTTTCCATAATTATTCAGCATAAATAGTGTCAAGTAACGTTATCAATAAATTAATGCTAACATGTGTATGGAAGTCATATTTAGCTAAATTGAGTAGAAATATGTGTTTTCTCTCTAAACCAAAGTTCAAATCCTCCTCAACGTCATTTAGATTAGGTGTAATCAAATAAAAAAGCATGTGTATTGATTTATTAATGTAATATACTAGGTCCATAATTTATCGCTAATGTTGTCCGACCCACATATAACACACTAATAACTAACGTCACACCAAATTTTAGAGACCAAGAGCATATCTTTGCAAGAATGAATCAATTTATTCGAATTTATTTAAGGTCCTTAATATGCATTCATGCATATATACTAAGATGCCAGCCTACATTCGCATTTACACAATATTTTCAACTTTCCCTTACCGTCAAATATTTGCTTGCAGCTGTAAATAAACCAACAGATTCTTATGATCAATTAATAACTATATATTGTGTTCGACCCTTTTGGGAAGAATGTCAATGAACTACCCAGCTTTTCGAATTGGTCGAACTCGAAAATTGCGAGATCAAAAGTTTAATTGACTTATAAAAAATCGAATCCTGTTATAATTTTAGGAAATAACTGGCCCGTTTTTGGGACACTGTTTGCCACTACTTCTTTGATCTTTTATTTTCTGGTTTTAGTGATTGATTATTTCCTTTATTTTCTCTTTGTTTTCGCTTTCTGACGTTTCCTTTTTGATTGGGAAGCAATTTCACATTTCACATTTTAAAATTGATATAATTATGTATAGTTTGTCTTCCCTAATTCGTCACTGTATTTTGAATGAGTTTTTACCTTCAACTTTCTCTATTTGTACTAAAATTGTTATTACACCCCACATACTGTCTAATACTACCCTCACACTCCATACTTTCTACAAACACTTACACTATGTTTGGGTGAAGAAATTTAAAATTATTAAGGAATTTAAAAATGACGGAAATTGAAATGACGAGATTTTATTTTCTAGAATTTGTAAATTTTCTTGTTTGGTTAACCTAAAAGAACAATGGAATTGAATACGGAATTTGTTATTTTTAAACTGTCAATCATAGAAATTGAGAAATGACACCTATTTACATGGAATTTGAACTTGGGATTTGGAGGTCCCAAATTCCAAGTTTTTTTTCCACGCGGAAATTCTAAATTTCTATGTTTATGAATCCAAACAAGAGAATTGGTGCCTGTCAATTTATAAATTCTAACTTTTACCAAAATTCTATGTTTATTTCCCTCATCCAAACATAGTGTTACAATCTCCACTTGAACCCCACATCAGACTCTGGTCTATTTAAATATAATAAAAAAGGCCCACAAACTCATCTTTTTCACCTCGAATGTCAATTTTAACGTATATTGATGATAGATTTGAGCTAAAATTTTTGCCTTTAGACGAATCACCTCTAATTTAACATTCTTTGATATTTAAATTTGAATGCAAGCCTTTGCATTAGTGGCTGCAAGGATTCTTGTTGAAAAAATTATGGGTGCCTTGGATTAATTTTGGAAGGGAATAAACTAATATTCGATTCAAGAATATATACTATACTGTTATTATTTGTTAATAAAATCACATCGGAATAATGGTAAGTCTACTAATGATTAACCTAACTTGTCCACGACCTCCTGTTTCATACCATTTCATATCCTTCCACCACAAACTAAAGAGTAAATTTGGCGATCACATTGGCCATTGAATGTGGATAGGGAAAATACTTTGAGTGCTTGCAGAAAAACAATCTAATACGAATTCAAAATAATTTTGGGTGTAATAATCTGTCCCTAATTTTACAATTTTATAAATTTTAAAGGAGTGAATTGACGAAAATGTCCATTGAGGCGAGTTGTTGACCTTTGTTGATAGTTAATTCATGACATGTACAAGCTACTATTTTACTGTATTCTCGAAGTACTCGACGGTACGAACACGTAGGCGCAAGCGGAATCGAATTCAAAGTTACAATAAAGATTTTACGGAATTACAAATCCGAAAAATACTTTTATAAAAAAAATTATTATTTTCTATTTTTAATTTTCTATTATTTTTTAATATTTTCTGATTTGATAATTTAAATATTTAAATAATTTATTTTTGGCTCGTGGGGCCCACACATCTCAAACTCTCTACTATCTCCCCGCTGCGTGTCCCTCTTCCCTTACTCTCCCGTACCTCCCTCTCTCTTCCCTCCATCACCGACAAGTCTACCCTGACGAGCACACCACCCACAAAACTTCCCCGTCACGAACTTTGACCAGGCTGAGGCATTTCCCTTTCCTTTTATCTCCGGCAGTGGCACCATCACTGTTCATATATCTCAAGTTTCCGACGATGGTAAGCTCCAAAAACCACCCAAACTTTTTGGATCATGTTTTGGTTTATGTTTCTAGCTTTTCTAAGGTCTTTGGTGGGGGTTTTAGTTCAGAAACGATGCGGGGGAAAGTTTTCCAGTTTTTCGGTGAGGAACTTGGCCTTTACAGGCTTTTTCCGACCGATCCCGACCACAACTCAACCTCATTTTGGTATACTCTTGTTCCTGATCTCCTAACCTTCATTTTGACTTTTATTTCATTGAAAATAGTTAAGAATCGAGCTCGACTGGAGCTCGAGAAGTTTCTCGACCAAACTCAGCCCAGTCCGGCCTTCTTCTTTGTTGGGTTCGGCTGACCTACAAGCCCAAACTGGTCAACCCAACCCAGGAGAGAAAGGGAAACAAAAAGGGGGCACAAGCCCAAACCCAGCCTAAATCTTTGGGTCGTTGACCTTATATGGCCCATTTCCTAAAATGGATATGGAATATTTCTTGTGTTGACTTTTTCAAAATTTTCTCGAAAACAATTAAGGCTAATTTTAATGCCCCGAGTCCATTTTTGACATCCATTTAGTGAAATTCCAAAGTTTTAACGTAGTTGACCGCTGGGGCGGCGTAGTTGACTTTTTAGGGTTGACCATTGACTTTCTCATTAACTTTTTGTAAAATTTGTCAAGGACCCTTCTTTGGGTATTTTGACCCCTTGATTTCAAATCCGCACTCTGTTTTCCCAAATTTAATCATTTTAGTGGAGTTTTACGAATGGTCCTAATATTATGCTTAGGTGCAGTTATTATCATAGACTCCAGTTTTCCTAGTTCGAATGGTTGCGACTTCGCAAGTATTTGTGAGTGGGCATTTTCTTTTATATAGTACATATATACTTGTTTAGTTTCCATATATACATCTAATAACGAAGTTCCTATGTGATTGCCATAATTAAATTAACGTTTATAAGAATCGTTTGATTGTTGGGAAATTATGAAATAATCCTACGGGATGCACATGTAAGCTTACTATAAGGGGATGTCTTAATTAGATTTACGGCTATGAATATTTTTATGTCGACTAGAATTATCGAATTACCGTGCATATTTATATTTACGTTATCTGCTTATCATGTGCTACAATGGTATTTGTACTCAGCCGGGCAAGGGCCATGCTTCACATATATGTTCACATCGTACCGTACGCTCACTTTGGATCCACTGTAGGTGCCAGTCCTATCTTAGATTGCTATAGGCAATTAGGACTCGTATGTTACGCGCATAGCGCTAGTCTTCACGTGATTGTAGTACTAGAGCGTAAATCATTATTACACCCAGTCCTGTTCATGTCAGAATACCTCTGCATGAACTCGTGTGTCAGCATATGTTGATGAGCACTCGATATGATATGTTTGTTTATGCGAGATTATGTGACTACCGGATGTTAAGTGTTTATATAAGAAATATTGTGATGTATTAAATTCTTGAGATATTACAGGATACGGTAAGTATTTCCATAATATACATAGTATGTATATTTTGGAAACTATACTTGTTTTATAGCGAGTGGTTATTATGTTTTCGAAAAAGGTTTTTACAAAACTTTGTTTTTAGGCACACTCACCGTTTTTTTTGCCCCTCCAAGTTTTAGTAGCTGAGCTTTGTGTCGACAAGGATCCTTGACAAATCTTGGTATAGGTGGTTACCTTCGATGATATAATTCTCATTATACTTTTACTATACTTTACTTATGCTTTGACATCACGTGTAAAATGAGTTCATTCCTGCTCACAAGTGCACTCTTATATTTAGGCACTTTTAGGTTTAAATTTATTCATATTTTCCACATCACTACACTTTATGGCTTCGTCACCCTCCGAGTGTCAGCCAACACAGCTCAATTTGGGGTCCAAGTAGACATCCCGGGTCGAAGTGTGTCATTGGGAGTATTAAGAAAATAATTTTCTTTTTAAAATCTTACGTGGCCTAAATAGTCATTTTATTTGAACATTTCTTATCTAATAAAATAAAATAAATAAATCTCTCTCGAGAACTTGTGATAGGGAGAGAAGTTTAATTTTTATTTTTATGTATTTAATTTTTTTTTAAAATTAGAGATGTTAAAGTCACCTATAGGTGAGGTTTAGACAAAAAACAGCAAAATTTTGTTTTGTGAAATTACATTACTATCCTTAACTTTTTTATTGTGATAGAAGATTAAATAATCTTCTCATCCTACTTTGGTCGAGAAAGTGCGTTTTATTAATACGTAGTTTATATAAGTGTTGATAATGGTGTTAAAATAAGAGTTAATAGATGTCCACCTGTCAAAATCTTAAGGGCCGGTAGATTTTTGGTACAAATATTTGGGCGCAGAAGATATGAAGGCGGCCTAGTTTAGAAAGCTAATACAGCGATCTTACATTCGAAAATATGAGCTTCAGGAACTTCTTCCTCGCTCCTTTGACACTTGACAGCTTCAATACCTTGGACAACCACTGCAACGGGAGCTCACGAACTTCTTCGGAGAAAATGGTATGTACAACAGGCACAGTGCTTCAGTATAAACTATTTTCACAAACGTTGGTGCGTAGTGTTCATCTCCACCACAGTTTTGAGACATTTGAACTAGTGGGGTACCGAATATTATGTGCACAACGTTCGTGAAAATAGAGTGCTGGTCCTAAGTGTAACAAACTCAAATTTCCGACCTATCAATTCCAGTGTCGTCCTCATTCTCTGAGTCGTCCCTTCTAGAAATTATATTGATCAAGTTCCTAGTGGCTTGGCCGACAACAAGGTCGTCTTTGCTGCTCCGACAACAGCGGGTTGCAAAGAGATGATGGGAAGGCTTGCCCTCTCCTGTATCATTGCTGTATCATAAAATATTGATAACAATAGTTCAGAATTCAGTGGAAAGCCTTATTAAGAAGACAATCACAAGACAAATTTCTAACCAGAAGCCACAGAGATGGAGCTTAAAACGTAGACATAGTCTGCTGCCGTGCAATTGTACCAATCTGCAGAATCCCAGCTTCTGCTGCTTGAACGGCTTGAGTGGATTTGCTGACGCCATCAGCTATCTCTTGACTGCATGGAATGGAAAACAAAGCATGACATACTTCATCCAATTTAAAAGTTTGAAGAAAAATCTGATGTGAGCATATATAAAAGACACAAAAATTGAATTTCAAAGCCTCAACAGATATCGTTGATAACCAATAGTGTTGTTAAGTAATTCCTCCTATCAAACCTGGTTTAGGGCTGGTTTGGTATTGCTGTGCTTTGAAAAAAAACTGTTTCTGCCGTGCTGTGAGAATAAGCAGCTGTGAAATAAAGCAGTAGAGTGTTTGATAAATTTTTTTGTGAAAGTGTTTTTGGAAAAAAAAGCAGTATTATAGTGTTTGGTAAACTTTTATGTAAAACAGTTGTGATCGTGTGAAATGATAAAAAAAAAGTATAATACTTAATGTGCCATTAATTTAATTTTCTTAACAAATAAAGGTGAATTACTAAAATTTCATCCATCTTCAAAGTAAAGCACATTACAACACCGAAACACCAAAACCTCCCAAATCCGCCCATTCAACTGTCAATGCACTTGAATCCCCTGCAAACCCACAACCAAATCCCAAACAACACGGCCCAAACAAACAAGTCAAGGATCTAAACAACCCAAACATGCCTCCTCCAAACTTGCTTGGCCTTTTGGCGGTCACCCGAATGCAAAAGACCACTCTTTTGTGTTGGCAACAAAAAATCTCTAAACCCGCCGCCATAGCATCATCGCACACATCCACCTTCTTCTCCATTGCAGTCACATCTTTGCAAAGATCGCCATTAACCTCCCCAGATAACCTCCTCTTCTTCTTCAACCCTTCGCTCGGATTCTTCCCAAGCAGCGGTGTCAGCACCATTTTCTTCCCTTTACTCGCACCAAAGCTTAGATTCTGACTGGCTGCCGGCGAATTGGGCAAGTCCGAGGCCATTACTTTTCAAATAATTGAATCAAACTGAACTTGCAAGCAACTGGGGGCAAAATTATCCCGAACCAAGATAGACCCACTTCCACTAACATCCTCAAAATTGGATTTCAACTGGTTTAAGAACGAAAGCGCCTTGGAGTCATCGAGATCGGCATCGCAGATAGCGAAATACACAAAAGGTTTAGAAGTGAGATGCCAGAGCAAGGAAGAGAAGTGAGACGCGAGGGGTGAGGGTAGGATCTCCATTTGAAAACTTTAATTAAACCATACCGTTCACCCGTGTTGCTGTGATAAAAAGCCGATTTTTGAAAGCAGCAAATAGCTGCTTCCCATTTCCAGCTGTTTCTCACAGCAGATTTGGAAATAAGTGCTTTTTTGTTGAGTTACGAAGCACAATATTGAGCTCAACTTTTTTTCATCCCAGCTTTTAAAAAAATTTAAGCTGTACCAAATCAGGGCTTAGTGTATTTCTGAAAGTAAACACCAGTGTATAACACACAATTTTCCAAGGGAAAAAGAAAAACAGCTTAGATTGAATTTTTGCCCCTTAAAACCCCCACTGCTTAAGCAGATGGGTATGTATGCATGGACTTGATTTTGAGTTATGAACTAGCAGTTAACGGAAAGAGATGAGTCTAACTATGAAGAGAGACTACAAAGCAACCGTGTATGACATAAGAAATGAATCAAGGACTCCAAAATGAAGATTTAGTTATCACCTAAGATCATTCAGTTCCAGCGTAAGATCACTTATTTCCATGCCTGAAAGCCTAACGGCAGCCATAGTACTAGGGAGCTCTTCACAAGCTGTATCCGCCAGCTTTGAAAGAGATATTGCAGCTTTCCCCATTGCCTACAGAACATACCAGAAACAGCTACATTGGAACCTCAATTTGGACAAGACCTCCATCCAGTTTAAACAAAGAAAAGGGCACCTAAATCTGCGAACTTGTCTTTGGAAAAAAAATAATATATATATTTATCAAGAGTTGCAGTTCTGATTTTCTTTTGCAACCAAGACAAGAACTTTAAAGGCCAAGAGTCCAAGACGATTAAAGCCATGAAAGAAGTTATTACACATTCCATGGCATGCAAGCAGTAGAAGATGAATCTTCCGACCATCCAAATAACATTTCAGCAGCCCTCAAACTCTTCAAATTAACCAATTACAATCGTCTAAGGAATGGGAGGGGACAACCACTAGCAAAAGCATCAAAGACCCGATAACCAGCGGAAAGATATACATAATGAATAGGATGTGATTCGGGGTTTAGGGTTCTTGCGAAAATGAAGATTCCATAGCAAATACAGAACTCCCTAAGTTTTAACTTATTATCTAAGCATTAACGAATTGCTCTATCCTTTGAATTGATATATTAATTTGAGCAAGCTTTAAGCCAAAAAAAGACAATAAATTTGAAGAAAAGAAAACTTACACCTAGACCCTCTTTACCCAATTCGATGCTCACTTAAGCCCAACAGCGATGAGATGCCCTTTTGGTCTATCAGAAAACATACATTCCTCGTATGAATTCTATTGTTGTGCACTTACTCAGACCAAAATGACGTTGTTTTAGACCTAAGAATTTTTTCTCCTTCATATCGAACGGCATCCAACATTTCGACATAATAATAAAATAAAATAAAATGATAGCATAGACTCGTCGATTTGGTACGTTCATAAATCTTTCTTCTTTTTTTATTATATCCTCTCAACATTGCTAGAGGATTTCGAAGAATGATGACATGGTGTTAATATTAATTTCTTTGTGTCATTTAGTATTACAATCTAATGATATTTCTCTTCATTTGTAAGTGAGGAGTCTTAAGTTTGATTCTCACTAAAAATAAATTTGAACCATATTATTATTATTTCATCTTCATTTTTAGGGTAAATAATAACTTTTGTTCAAAAAAAAAAAAAAAAAAAAAATATAACTACCACTCATCCCCCATTAACCCTTCACGATCCGTCTTCTCCTTGACCCTAGACCAAGACAAATCCTTTCTGTTCTGCTGCCGCCGGCTGCTCCTTTATTCTAGACCACTTCTGTTCTGCTTCTGCCATTGGTCCAGCAACCAGGTTGCCAGCTTAGTCCAACTTCCAAGCCATCAGTCAGCCTGCCACACCGCCATCAGCCCCGGTCCCCACCTATGGGCACCGCTAATTTTAAGGTAAATATCTAATTTTTTTTTAATTTAAATTTCTAATGGATAAAAAAGCACTTCTCTGACAGTTCCTAATTTCGCCCATTTTGCTAACAATTTCTGGAGCATCGTGTATTCCGGAGTATCTAAGAATATCCCATCGAGGGATTGACCACAAAGTCGTTTGTCTTAATTATTGAAAAGTATGGGAAAACTGCCAATTGGTCCTTGTGAAGTCGAGTAGATACTCTCTAGTGGAGTTCTGTTTATCGGAAAAGGATTTTCTTCGAATCTTTTTTATCAAATTTTTTCCATCAATTAATTCGGATTATTGAAATTTGATTTAACGGTTAATTTTATTATAATTTTTAAAGTAATTCTCTATTTTTAACCATTGAATCAAATTTTAAGGACCTAGATTGATTGATAAGGTAGATTTGATGAAAAGGATGTGGAGAGGATCCCTTTCCCTGTGTATCCTTGCTTGTATTCTTCAGCTCGTAATGATACCCGACTTGTTTGTTATATATCTTTCAATTATTCTTTTGGCCTTTTTTTTGGTTCAAAGAAAAATAAAATAAAATTTTGAAACACGTCTAGTGAATAATGTCAAGAAAATGATTTATGCACGTCTCTTTTACACATTTTGCACACTCCGTTTACTTGTGTCTTTCGATTGTATTTTTCTTTGTTCAAAACCAAGGTTAGAAAAAGTAAAAGTGTATAGAAGAGAAAAATGACGTGTGAAAATCATTTCAATCAATCATCATGCTTAATCTCTTAGAACCCAATCTGCGTTTTACTTCTGAATTTATTTCCCTCAAATTCATATTTTCTGGTATCTAATTTGACTTTAGGTGAATTTGGGAAATCCTTCGTACTTTGGGAGCCGTCATAATTTCACACACGATATTCTTTCTCAAACTCAATGGCATAAGGAGAGCACTCGCTATAGCCTATAGCGAACGTGGCTCATGGATCACACTTGTGGTCTTGTTTATAAATGGTAGCCAAGCTGCCAGAGATTTTACCATATAACCAAGTATATACATCCCGCTGTTAGTATCTTTCGTCACAGCCCCTCGGTCACACTAAAGAAAGTCCCTCAATGTCTCTCACATGGCATCACATGACAATACGGCAAAACCGACACAGTTGGCACCCTGTTCGCTATTTATGTTTTATTTAAAGTAGACTGTGTGGAGATTGGATGGACGGTTGATGCAAATTAAAGTATATTATCGTTATCAAATTGCTACAGGCCTACAACAAATATATATTATCATGCACTACTTTTTGGTCTTCAGTCATCGCCGGATCAGATTCACATTTGGAGCAAATGGAGAAGCTTGTTTCAAGCTGGTACAAGGATGGAACCTTGCCGGAGAGTTTCATATGGCCACCGGATTCAAGACCCGGGAAGCTTGCTGCTGCTCCTTCATGCAAGAACATTCCAGTTATTGATCTTGGTGGAGCTGAAGGCGGTGATCGTGCCTACATCATTCACCAAATACTCGAGGCCGGTCAAGAATTCGGATTTTTTCAGGTTCCTTATCAGAACTCGAAGTTCTTCCCTTAATTGTCGATATTCTAGTAAAGTTAGATAATGATCGTTACAGCTGTTAACCTTCTGTTAAAATTGTTTACAGTTTTGTTAGAGTTGGGTATTCTGTGTTTACGCTAGCTTGTGTACAAGTACAAACTCTGTTAATTAAAGGTATCGGTTGAATGAACTATCGGATTTTCATCAATGTGATTTCCAAATGTTGCAAAGCAGGCAATCAACCATGGCATCTCAGATACTCTGTTAAGTGACACAATGAGTGTGTTGAAGGAGTTCTTTGAGTTGCCGCTAGAGGACAAGGCAAGCGTTTACTCTGAGGACCCCCAAAAAAGTTGCAAGCTCTTCAGCAGCAGCATAAATTATGATGGGGAAGATGTTCATCTTTGGCGCGATGTCCTACGACACCCTTGTCATCCATTGGTGGAATGCTTGCAAGATTGGCCTCAGCAGCCAGGTAGATATCGGTAAGGCCTGCAGTTTCATGTTCAGAAAAATACCATTGTTTGTATGCATATATTTGTCAAAGATTCATATGAATCAATTGTTGATGATTTCAGAGAGCTTGTTGGGACATGTTCTACACAAGTGAGGAAACTGGCTCTGAACATTTTGGAGCTAATCAGTGAAGGACTTGGGCTCGGAACTGGGTACTTCAGAAACGAACTTAGCCGAAACTTGATACTCTCAGTTAATCATTACCCGCCTTGCCCCGACCCAAGTTTGACATTAGGATTAACTAAACATTGTGACCCAAACGTCATAACCATCTTAATGCAAGAGGATCATGTAAATGGACTTCAAGTTTTCAAAGACGGGGAATGGGTTGGTGTGGAGCCTATTTCACATGCACTTGTGGTTAACATAGGCTATCAGTTACAGGTATAGATCAGCAGATTCAGTACCCTCTTTACGTGGAAAAAAAAATTATAGCGTATCGGTCTTCTTAATCACCAATTTTTGTTGACGTGGGATGCAGATCATCAGTAATGGGAAGCTGAAAAGTTCTGAACATCGGGCTGTGACGAATCCATGTAATGCTAGGACATCTGCAGGATTTTTCGTTGCGCCTTCTGATGGTTGCGTTGTAGAACCTGCAAGAGCTCTTGTTGGTGCAAGCAATCCCCAACTATATAAAAGTTCCCAGTACAAAGAGTTTGTTCGCAACTTTAATACGACGATATTCGAAGGTAAAAGCGAATTTGCAATGGAAAGCCTTAAGCTCCAAACTTAGCTGATGATGACCAACAGTTGATTACGATGGAGCGAAAAGTAAATGGAATGCAAGAATTTAGATGGATCTGAGTGTTGTATGTGGTCGAATATCCTAGTGGATAGGATGCGGAGTTTCTACTTATATATGCATGCTGGGTTCTAAACTACCCCTCCCCTTAATAATAAAATTTGAGTGTTGTTCATTTGAATAAATGTGTTTTTGCTCTCTGTGAAGGCAAAAACCGAGCTGATTGAAGTTTACTTTTATTCATTGTAAGATTATAATAAGATTTTTTTAATGAATGATCAAGCTTAATTGCTTACATCCTAATCCCCCTTAAAAAAAATGATTTCCTTTCATATATTCGTCTTTCCAACTTGGTTTTACTTCTTGTAGGATGTAATGGTTTCATTTGTCTATACACGAAGTAGAGTTGAGATGAGTTTTGCATGTGAAAGTTGAATAAGGCATGCCTTACTACTCCTCTCTAGGATTCAATCGTGTCATGTTCCAATTATGTTCTGGAAACCTTAATTTTAGATTTACTCGACTTGTTTATGAGCCCGTTTGTTAATTGGAAAGGAAACTAGCCAGAACTGCATTGACTAGCATAAATATAGGCCTCAACTTAGTTTCATTTGAGAATGAATTCCACATAGATGGGAAGACGGATCTTATATGGACTTATAAGTAAGTTAGGATACCGTTCATATTTTCAATTGGTTTTATGGTGAAAACGTCAACTTTCTTTATGACCAAAGCTAGGTTATCCCATATGTGAAGTCTCAACAGCCACGTGCTCCATGCCACCCAAGTTGTGTTGTCCATATGTTTGGCTTAAAAATTCACCACACGTGAGGGACGTGTTGAGAATGAATGCCACATTGATGGAAGAATGGACCATGCATAGACTTATAAGTAAATTAAGCTACTCTTTATATTACTAATTAGTTTTATGGTAAAACCTTAACTTTCTTCAGTATCCTCAACAAACTCATTATCTTTAAAAAAAAATTTCCTAGAGTTGATCAATACTTTAGGAGTTAACATGTGATCATTGTTTGTTCTCAAGTGACATTTAAGCTGATTTTAATGATCAAGATGGATTTCCAAACAAGTCACAAGTGGATGGAATGGAAGCCTAGAATATGAACAAGGGAACAAGTTTCTTTTTTTTTTTTTCCTAACAAGGGAACAAGTTTGTGAGGTCTGAAAGCTGCTACTTACCTACCAGCGGGTTGAAGCCAATCAAAACCAAACCGACGGCTAAACAAAGCGAAGAAGGATTGGAAGAGATACCGTGCCCGCTGGCAGCTCCAAGAAAGTCCCGCCTCCTAACTCAACATCAAATAACTTAGGTAATAGAGTTTGCTCTAGGGTGTTCTGTATCCCAGTCGTACTTGATTTGGAAGCAGTTTCCCCACACCATGTTGAGAGACAGCAAACTGGGTTAAGAATGAACGTTAGGCTACCAAGAAAAGCATACAATAAAATCTAGATTTTGGTGTTTAATTTGTGCATTTTATATGTACACGTATATAATGTTATGCTACCAACACACGCACATGTATACATGGGTCACAATCGGGGGACACATTTTGTAGTGTATTTTAACGATCCAATTGTTTATCTTGTACATCTTAAAGATCATGTCTACTAAAAATACCTAAATTCGAAACTATATGACCAGTGAATTAAACAATAATCATTTTAGTGTTTCTTTGCAATCGTATTCGTCTATTTTCTTCATTACAAAACATGTGTGTGTGTGTGTCAAAAAATGAGTAAAAAAGTTACGAAGTTGATAAGGCCAGTTGGACAAAATAGTATGCTCAGTGCTCGACACCAAGTTCAAATGCCATGTAAAAAGTGATTGTGCTCTAAAGTAGTGTATTTAGCAAATGAACAGTTGTGCTCTAAATTTAAGTAGAATGTCGTTTACAATATCATTTGGAGATGAATATTTTTAATTTAGCTCTTTAAAATACAACTTCAGTTAAAAAAATAAAAAAAATATTCTGTTACAAAAAACAAATGCAACTTTAGTTGCTTTACAGCATATCTTGAACAAGAGATGAAGAGATGCCGTAAGCACTTACATGATGCTACGTGCGATGTTACAACTGGGTTCATGCAGTGTAAATGAAACATGTGAGATTATATATGTTAATTAATTTATAAACCTACTCATTCTGTGATCTCATCGATTAAGTCACTATACTTATTTGCACACACCTTCAATAATTAGCGTAGTATTTTAATTTATGTGAAACAACGTCCTTGATTACGAGAGCAATTAGTGTAATTTTATAGGGAAAATGATCTTCGTAGGATTTTTTTTTTGGGGATTCAGGTGATCTTGTAATCGTGTTCATTTGTCGTACATCGTGCGGTCAGTTTTCGTTAGGTACTATTTATATTTAATTTAAAATTTAAAATAATTTATGACCGCACGATATACGATAAACAGATACGATTACAAAATTCCTTAGATCCCAAAAAGAGGATCCGTCCTAAACCAAACTTATTTTTTGGATGGTCTGGATTAAACTAAACCCACTTGTTAATATACTACTATTAAGCACTCTAAAAGAAGCATTTGATGACCTCATGGATTTGGACTTTGCCTAATTTACTTCCTCCCCTCCTTTTTCCTGAAATCAAATCAATTAAAAAGATGGAGATTGGGAATTAAGATTTCTGACCGTTGGAAAAATTTCACTATTATCTAATTTTAGCGTGCCCAAGAAGCAGTGTGGAGATTAAAAATAACCTAAACAGGCCAAAACCATTGCATTGCCTCGTTCACTTCATCAAATGTCCCTAAAAGTATACTATTAAGACCAACTCTAGTGAGTAAGTTAAACTTAAAATTAAGTTTTAAACCCAAAGATTCTACAATCATTTGGTCAAAAAAGGTTTCACGTTGAAAGTTATTTTTTTGCCAAATTTAACTTAGAAAATTAGCCAAGGTTAGTGGTTGGGACACAGCGGCGAGACTCAATTGTTTACGCTGTCAGCCACTTGCGAAAGAACCAAAGACTATTTTTTTTAATAGGACAACCCACGTGGTTGGAATCAACCAACAATCCAGATTCAATTTTTTTTTTAAAAAAAAATCAAAATTATAAATACATTAAATTCAATGGTTGAGATTGAATATAAGCAAACTTACCAAATTTAAATCCAACGGCTAAAACAACTAAAAAAATTGTATACATCAAAATTCACCAAAAAACTCTATAAATATCTATGTATTTGTTCAAATATCCACACAAAATTCACTTTCGTCAAACAATTTTTCTTTTTCTTCTTTCTATTCACCTATATATTTGTGTTTAAGAATGGGGTAGGCCCAAGGTGGTTTAACCATACAAGGTCTACTAAGTCTATTTAATTTTTTACATTATTCAATGTTTTCTGTATTATATAATTAGAGTAATGTTATTCATATCATGTTTTTGTATCACATTTTCATATCACCTTAGATGGCATTTGATATGGATAGCCATATCATTTGAATTAATTAGATTTTTAAATTTAGTTCATTATTTAATAAACTAATAATTAAGAAAAATTAGTTAATTAAATGATTATTGTGGTATACGATGAGTCTTTCTCCTTCATTTCCTTGGGTTTTGCAAATTTTTCAAAAGATATGGCTGTCCATATCAGATACCACCTAAGGTAGTATAGAAATGTGGTATAAAAATACGGTATGAATATCATTACTCATATAATTATGGATATTGCTATGGAGACTAAAACAAAATTTGCACACTAAACGGTGTGTCACCAGTAAAAATCAATCATCAACTTCCGTGTAATTTAATTTACAAATTTTAATATACAAATTTAATTGCCCCCAGCATTACACTACAAACTTTTTGTATAATATAACGTGGATAATCTCAGTAAGCCTTGTATGATTTGTCCTTGCAGCCAGCTACTTAATTGTATTTTGGGGACAATGATCCTCTCCGGATCCCTTCCACCTAATCCTCTTCATCAAACAATCCGGGCCCTTAAAATTTGATCCAACGGCTAAAGTTATTATAACATTTAGAGTGGACCCGTGTTTTTAGCCGTTGGATCAAATTTCAAGGACCCGAATTGTTTGATGAGGAGGATTAGGAGGAAGGGATCCGGAGATGATCACTTTCTGTATTTTGGTATCTTGCTCCCAGGCTCCCATCTCACCAAGAAAAGGAGCAAACAAAAACAAACATTAAACATGGCACTACATATTGTGCTTAGGATGTTCGCTCTCTTATCGTTTGTATACTAATTCGTAATTACAGGATTTAAATTAAGGAGGAATTGAATTAAGGAGAAATGGGAATAAGGAGAAGGTGGTGTAGTAGGGTTGTTGGGGTGGGTTGGTAGTGGGTCTTGGCAGTCTAGAAGGTGGTGCGGTGGTCTGTGTTCTAAGGGGCGGGGATGGTCTGTGTTCTAATCGTGGGAGGCAAATGGAACGAGCTGCATCTGAAAGGTAATTTCTTCCAAAATTCAAATACCTCATCCAAGTCAGTATTCGGGGAATATCAAGGGTTTGATTACTAGTGTTGGATGGAGCCCACTACTTTTTTCATTTCCAAATTTAGTAAACGCGAAAATCACCTAAAGAATTTGATTTCCTTTCTTCTACCTCAATTCCAATTTTGTAAACACGCCATAAGGACTTCCGCTTGCTGATTAACAGTAGCATATAATCTTGCCGATTTAACAACTTAAACGCATGCAAGATTGTCATCCTTATTGTCTGCAAGCCAAATGATCTCGCTTTTGAACAAATTTAACATATAATCTTTCTCCTAAGTTTAGGACTTGTCTTGATCTATAAAGTCATCTTCAACCAATCCGGCCAGAGGGTTATAGGACTAAAAATAGCCCAAATGACATGAAAACCGTCTCACGACCGAAGGCTAGGCCAAAGGACTCGTGGACCCCACTAGGCCAAAATTGTACAATCAAGCCAACCGGTTGGCCCAAACTAGCCAGCCAGCCAACCGCGAGCTGGCCCAACATTCAAACCCCAACGGCTACCTGGTGTTAGCCTGACGTCATCTAGCAACGGCTAATTGACGTCATGCTAATGCCAGGTGATCGTTGGATTTGGATTTGGATTTTTTTATTTTTATTTTTTGGATCAAAATAAAAAAAAAATCTAATTTTTTTTTCCTATAACTACCTAAGTCATTAAACAACATTAAACTTAAACAATATTAAACAATATTAAATAACATTAAACTTAAACAATATTAAACAACATAATCTCTATAATAGAGATGATATCTACATGTATTGACAGACCGTACCTCTGTTCAAGAAATAGTGCACATGATAGTACAAATAAGAGGTAAGTGTAGCATTTGACTACCACCTTTCATGCTGACCACCCAAAAGCCACCCACGTCTATTGCCACAATGTGATTCCACTGACGTTCTCCATCTTTTCTCTCTTTTCCACTTTTTCGTTCTCATGTTATCTCTCGTTCTTTGCCACTCTTATTCGACTTGGAACCAGATGGATGGCTGGATACACCTGAGACTTGTCACTACTGACATCCGATTTAAGATCCTTTCCGTATGTGTTGCCATCGACCTCGAGTTAAGACCCTTTCAGTTTAATTAACCAAAACCCAAATGTTTATATAACTACCATTTTGAAGGAATTACGTAATCTAAAAATTATGACACTGCCCTATTTGAAATTGGGAATGAAAATACCAAAAAATAAAAAATAAAAAAATAAAAATAAAAAAAGGTTCCTGTCAGATACCCTCAAAATTGACCGCTTCTTGAAAGCCATCATGCACCTTCCATCTTCTATTAATTTGTCATAATACTTTGCACCTAATAAACAATCTTTATCAAATGGCCATCTTGGTATGATTTGTCAACTTCTACTTATACCCAATTAGTCACGTGTCCAAAACCCAATATAAATTCAAGAGTGAGGATTCACTAGTTTCACTTTACTAGGCCATGGAAAGAGGCGGCAAAGATAAAGAAGAGAGACAGAAAGATATTAAGTATAGAGGTGTGAGAACAAGGCCGTGGGGGAAATTCGCAGCCGAAATACGCGATTCGACGAGGCAGGGAGCTCGGTTGTGGCTTGGCACCTTCAACACTGCTGAAGAAGCTGCAAGGGCTTATGATAGAGCTGCTTTTTCCATGAGGGGTCCTCTTGCAATCCTCAATTTTCCAAGTGAATATGATTTGAAAGATGCTGGTCAGTCTGCTGCTGCTGCTACTACTTCCTCGTCAACTTCTTCGTCTTCATCTTCTTTGTCGTCGTCTTCAAGACCCCATAATGTGACCAGGACGGAATCCGGAAGAGAAATCTTCGAGTTTGAGTGTTTAGATGATAGCGTTTTAGAGGACCTTCTTGATTTTGACGATCGTACCAAAGCTAATGAAGAAAAACAAATTAAGTAGGCATTCCTTAGTATTCTGGTTCTGTAAATTTAAGCACCCAAATGGTTCCACACTCCATTATTACAATGTGCCTTGAGATTTTCTCAGTTGTTCCATAAACAATGCAAATGTAACCCGAGTTTCTTTGTTCCGGCGGCGGTGTGGGTTTTGAGTCGTTTAGATGAATGATATAATGAAAGACTGCTTCCGTGTGAGTACTAAGAAAAGAAGATGACATGTGTTATCAATCTATTGATCAACTATTTTAGTGTTTTTTCTGGGTCTTAAATCCAACAATTACTTTTGTTACCATACAACGTTGTTTTACACTAATAGGTACACTTTATTAGGCACAGTCACACAATAAATCAAACATAATTTGATATTAAATTTGCCTCTCGCAAGTAGAACTCAAACCTAAAACCTACTCGTGACTACACTATATTTGAAGCCTTAATGTCATAAATATAATTAAGACCTATTTATACCTACGTCTCTTATAACTCGATTAATATCACTTTGCCTTTATAACTCGAAAGTTTCCACTTTACTTCATGAAACTCAAAATTCGCTCCATTTTGCCCACTAGGACTCGATTTTGATACCATTTTGCCTCGTGAAACACAAAAACTGTTGTAACGTCTCATCCCCGAAATATTTATTTTCGAGAAATTATTCTAATGATAGGCCCGATTTAATACTCTTGTTTAATTTACTACCATTACACATTATTCTTTAATTAAAATTCCTTAATTACTCACAAAAGTGTACCACCAAAATTACTTATAAAAAACATACGTTTAAATTTTTAATTTAACACCAATTTTTTCTCTTCACTCTAGTTCCCAACAAGAGGTCGAAACTCGATTATTTAAGGCTGCATCTGACCTGTTAGACTGCCTACGTACCATTAAGCAGGATCAAACCTTTCGTAGTTCACCATTCATCCTTTTATCCATTTCCGAAAATACTCTAATAACGGAAATATTCAACATTAGTTTTCATAATCGAATCACACCAAATGGTTACCAAATACGGGTTTTAAAATATCAAAATCTGCATGATACGACAGGGTCGGCCCACTGGCCACGCGCCTCCGCACGCGCCGCCGCAGGTGGCAGTTGGCCGCCCCAACTCGCCTGAAAATTTTAACTATTTCCAAAAATAACCAAATTTTACAGGAAAGTAGATCTCAGTGAGGGGAGAAATTTTCATATCTGTGGCCAAGTCCAATTCGGCCGGGAAACTCCTCAAATTGCCCACAAACCGCCGGAAACCCTTGAAATGGGTGGCTTCGATCCGTCACCTCCGGTGCTCCGATGCCCCCAAGGTTGGTTGGGCTTTGTTCTCTCCCTCACCAGGAGTCGAACTATGGTGGTAGTCGACCGTTTTACTTTCCCAAATGGCGGAATTTCCGCCGTCCACCCCGTACACCCACCGGTGCGGTTTTCACAAATACCAAGCCAATTTTCATCAAATTTGGGATGGAAATGGTAGAGGAGAGGTTGGTTAGGTGTTTCGTAGAAGTGTTAGACCGTGATTCGCCGGAAAAATGGGCGGAAAACCCGTCGGAAAATGCTCTCTACGCGGGTCGGGTCGCGGTTCTTCAAAGGACCCGATTCCCCCTTTTTGTTTCTCTCCTTTCCCCTCCTTTCTCTTCTTTCTGATTGGTCCTTCTCCCCCTCCTTTCTCTCCTTTCTCTTCCTTCTGATTGGTCCTTCTCCCCCTCCTTTCTCTCCTTTCTCTCCTTTCTCTTCTTTCTCTTCCTTTCTTTTCATCTCAGCCGTCCACGTGTCATCATAGATAATGGCTTCAGAAATCTCGAGCCTTCTAGATCAAACCAAAATTACAAAAATGTCTCTAACTTTAAACGTTAATAACTCTTTCGTTATAATTCTGTTTCACTAACGGTTTGCACTTACATGTTCGTGAGATCAAGTTCTATTAAAAATATAAATCGTGACTTCGAACGGTCTACGAATTTTTAATAATTAATTTCCAAACTTCACTCTTCGTAACTAGTTTAATTAAAATCTAAATTCAAATGAATTACTATAAATTCTCGAAAAATAATATAAAATCTCAATAATAGAAATACGTAAATTATGATAATTTCCGGTAACAAAATTTTAAAATTCCTCAATTAAATTTTCATAACCATAAATCGATTTATTTTCGATTTTCTCCATATATTCATAATTATGAATATTCTATTTCATATATTTAAATTTCAGGGTATTACAACTGTCATTTTACTCTATAAAACTCAAAATTGCTCACATTATCTTATTTCTGTTAATTCCGTTATGTGTGATTTGATTTGGATGCACAAGGCTAATCAATTTCTTTTTTATTTTATATTTTTCATCTCCGCAACTCAAGCACAACAACCCAAAAAAATTTCAATTCTTAATTTCTTATTTTAAACTTAATATTTCTTATTTATTGTTGAATGTTAACGCATGGCAAAAATTTATAATCAAATTCATTGGTGCATGTGGATTGGATGTGTTTCAGAGGCCGACTTTTGAGTTTCAAAGAGAAAAGAGATTTCACAAGTCAAGTGGAATGAATTTTGAGTTTGAGAAAGTAACGTGGTGACTTTTGAGTTACAAGCGGCAAAGTAAAATCAAAATCAAATTTCAAGGGACATAGGTAAAAATAAGTCTATAATTAAAATCAAAAGTTGGGACTCTTTTAATCATCTCTTCGCATGTACCTGTAGTAGCGTTTAAGTAAAGCCCTTTGATTTCACCCATTTCAGTCTGTGATGTATAAATTGCTATAGAAACTAGAATAGTAGAGTCACTTACTAAGAATGTCTAGTGATATCCCTTCACTTGTAAGTGAAAAATTTTAAGTTCGAATCTCGTGGATAGCGAGTTCGATATCAATTTATTCCCACCAATTAATGTGAATAGAAATGTTAGGGAGACCACATTTTTATATCATATTTCTGGACCATATGATGTGGCAAGTGATGTATAAAAGATACATAACAAAATAGAAATGCTAGGGAGCCCACATTTTTTTATCATATTTCTGGACCATATGATGTGGTAAGTGGTGTGCACATGTCATGTCAATTAATAAACTTATTTCATTGAATATCTGATGGTATGCATCACTTGTCACATGTGACCCTACACCAATATAATATATGTAGTCTCCTAACATTACTTTAATAAAATTACATACAAAGGTTTTTGTGTCAGGACTTAGAGCATCTTGGATCATACTAACTATTTTTATATTAGGGTGTATTCAATTGAGAATTTAAAAGACTCTAATGAATTTATAAATTTATGAATTTTTATGGAGTTTAATTGATTCGTAGAGATTTCATATAAAATTTTGATTCAATTCCCTCGAAATCTCATGAGGAAATGTGAGATTTGTGGATGCTTAAAATACACTACTAAATCTCTCTAATTCCCTCTAATTCCTCAACTTTCTCAAATTCTTGAAAATCAATTTCTAATTGAATACACCTGAAATATTATAAACTTCTTTAAACTTCTAATTGAATACATCTGGATTTCTAAAGATTTTAATAAATTATCTTAAAATTCTAATTGAATACACCTAAAATTTCAGAGAATCACTTAAAAGAATACCCATAGATTTATTAAAAGAATTAAAATCCCTCAAAATCCCAATTGAATACACCCCCTAAATTTTAGCTAAAACAAAAAAAATTTATTTTAGACTTTCTATATTTATTTTTTTTATTCAAAACATGCTCCCAGTTTTCAGAGTCATAATTATTATAAGCAATAACAATAGGGAATTGTTATTGGCACTCCAAAATTCTCATTCTACACTCCAAACTTTCTATATTTAGAAAGAAAAATACACTTGTAAGGAGTGTAGAATGAGATTTTTGGAGTGCCAATAACACTTCCCTAACAATAAAGTGTTTGTTGTTTGTTTTGAAAATAAATATATTTATTTATTGAAAAAAATAATATTTGGCTACTCAAAAGAGACGACTAGGAGTTCTACTCAAAATCGTTTATGTCCATTTATAAAACTTTGTATTTATGATCAGAGCTGTTCATATTGTAAATCACTCTATAAAGGTCGCCTCTGCAAAAAATCAATTGAAACTAAGATCGTTTAGTCATCAAATAGTATAAAACAGATGAACAAAATTGGTAAAAACTTTACGAACCATCTATGTATTTACTATAATAGATTGACAAAACGACCTTAGTTTTTAATTTTTTTTTTTTGTAAAGATAATCTTTACAAAGTAATTTATAATATGAATAGTTTCTGATCATGAGCACAAAGTTGTATGATTCGAACACAAAGAATTTTGAGTAGCCAAACATTATTCTTGAAAAAAGGGCATTATAAATATATATTATGAAGAATTCAATTCCAAAATAGTTCTTACAAACTAGATCTAAACATATTACAATACAGCACCACCAATCGCAAAACAATGAGTAGATTTCAAGTGCTTGTAGAAAGTCGAGCTCATCAGGAACTGCAAGATTGCATAGATCGATAAAATCATTAAATCTCGTGTTACACAGCGATCATGTGAGAACAAAAATCTCAAATCAAATTGGGACAGTGAGTACGATGCCCATGAGCCGCCACAATCTCAGAGCACCCAGTGAAGTAGATCTAAAAAAATCAAACAGCTCCACCCTTCACACATAGATCCAAAAGAGATGTAAACCAAAACAAAAAATTAAAATGAAGCAACTCTCCTATAAAGAGAAATCAAACTAGCAAACTCTCCCTAAAGAGAAATCAAACCAAACTTCAAGGTAATTCTTGAAAATTGTCAAACAAAAACAAAATAAAATGATAAATTTATGTCGCCGCTCTACATCCTCCATGGCAAGTAATGCATACGATTAACATCCAATGAAATAATTAACTGACGTAGCACACACCACTTGTCGCATTAGATCGTAGACTAAGGTAGTACAAAAATATGATATCTCTAACATTTTTCTAAATTTTTTAATAAAATGTATTCAACGAATTGTGGTGTGTTAATAACTTAATAAAACTATCATTTGTATGTTGTCTAGGATGAAAATTTGTTGGGATAATGGACCATAGGAACAAGGGGTTCTCAGTACTTTGTCTAAGATGAAAATTTGCAGTGCATCGGTTAGCAAAACCCCTGCTTTATCAATTGGGCAGCGCATTAGTTTGGCACTAAAATCTTCTTAAAACTATTCAATATCTCATCTTTCAAGATTATGATTGTACTCCGAATTAAATCAACCAAATAATAATTTCTTCGAAAAAAAAATCAACAGCAACAGTTGGAGACTATGGAACAAATTCAGATGATGCAAATTAAAAGTACCCCTTATTTTCAATTTTTTGGGTGTAAAGAGTTAAATAGGAAAACCCCAAAGAAAGAATGCTAAATATCAGTGAATTCTTTCCTTATTGTGTTGGTTACCCCTGCCTATGATGATCTTCTTTTGTATCAAGAAGGTCCTCCAAGAGATTGTTGTCCAAATACTCAAACTCAATAACTTCGTCTTCTTCTTGGACTCTTCCAAAATTAATACTCCTTCCAGGGTCAACGCCCGGAAATAAAGATGACGAAGAAGCAGAAGATGAAGACGAAGATAAAGTGCTCAAAGAGCTTGAAGGGTTGTGATGTTGGTAGTCATTTGGAAAGTTGAGTATGGCTAAATGGCCTCGAAAGCCGAAAGCAGCTCGGTCATAAGCCCTTGCTGCCTCCTCAGCTGTCTCAAATGTGCCTAACCATAGCCGTGCTCCATTTCTCGAAGGATCACGAATTTCAGCTGCAAACTTACCCCACGGCCGCCTCCGAATCCCTCTATACCGGTTTTGATCTCGTACCTTCGGCTCCCTCTGCTGGTTATTATTCTCTGGTCCTCTCTTCCCCTCCATACTAATGTTTGTTTTTGCGACGGAAAAAACACTTTGATGTCAATTTTGATGGTAAGATACGGCTTGTGGCATGCAGGATATATAGTGCATGGTGGTGTGCTATAATAAATTAGTTTGGTCTAATCTGATAGGTGATGTGTTGGAATGTTTTCTTTGATTAGGAAGAAAAAGCAAATCTCCATTTCGCCATGAAAAGCGGTTTGAGCATTTTGTGACGATATATTGACGTATTTTCATTTATTTTTATTTATAAATAAAGAAAGTTGAGATTTTTTCCATTATTTCATAAAAGGTCTCTTCTTTTCTGTTGTTGAATTCAAACTCTCAATACATCCTTTACGTGTGACGAGTTTTTAAACTCTCAATACATGTCCTTCACACATGGGGCAACATTCTCTGAGATCATGAACAAAATTAAGATTCTATTGAGAAACCAATTGGCAATATAGGACTTTCCAACCTCTTACAAGCCCTTGCAAGGTTTCCCCTTTTACCCATGTGGAACTCGTTTACCTTCACATCCTCACATGCCCTTACGTGTGGCGAATTTTCAAGCCAAACATGTAGACAACATAATTGGATGATGTGGAGCACGTGTGGTTGTTGGGCTTCTCATGTGGATCAACCTATTTTGATACTATGAAAAAAATTGAGATTCAACTATAAAACTATTGAAAATATAGAGAATAATCTAATTTCCTATAAGCACATACAAAGTCTTTATTATCTGATGTGAGATTCATATTCTCAATAATATATACTTTGATGAAAGTGATACACAAATGTATTGAAAATCAAATACCAAATTTGTGATACAAAGATAAAAATACGTACTTATTCGTGTGAGCTACAAGTCTTTGACCACTATTGTTTACTTGATCCGGTGGCGATTGGACAGGCAAAGCAAAAATTATGGAGGTGCATGCATTTATGGGAATTATTTTGATGTAATGTGTGAGGTGACGAGGGTTTTGATGGCTGGCCAGCCAGCCGGCAGAGTGAGGTCATACTACTCTATTGTCCTAGTGGTGGCCGGTGGGTGCCAAGCCATCTTTGGCTTTACTTTTTAAGACATTGGTGGCCGTCAATGCCCCCTTGTAACGAACACTTTATAACCCTAATTAATAATTGTCCATATCCAGATTTTATTGACAAATCGAATTGCATACATATCAGGACCAATGTTAAGAAGCAATTGCAAACCTTTCACATGCACTCAGAAGACAGAAGCCCAAACCCACACTTGGAAGTTGAGATTAGCCCAACTTAATATGTTTAAACACTTAATTGTGATTGGTTTTTGATAAAGAAGTTAATTGTTAATTAAGTTGCAGCCCACCCCAAAAGCTTAGGAAAATATCTGACAAACCATACGCAAGTGGTCCTACCCATTCTTGTAGTCACTATTGAGAGTGTAAATGACATATTGAAAAAAAAAAAAAAAAAAAAAAAAAAACTTGCAAATAAGGTGTTGGGTTACGGCTTTCTCTATAACCAACTAGTTTTAGGGGTAAATATCAACTTTCTTTAGCAACACTTAAGTGTCTGAAGAGTTTCAGAGCATTGTTACTTACATGATATGAGAACATGAATGAATGAGGGATTAGGAGTGGAGATGTGAATGATTAGATATTGAATGAACAAATAACAATCTCCCTTATGTTTAGGATTCCTTCAATTTTTAGGTATTTCATACCCAAAATTAATTGGTCTCTAGGTGTTAATAAAAGAAGGATTGAGAATCAATACGCATTCATTCACATTTCCATACATGATAAGTAAACGGACTTTTACTTCTTACGAGCTTTCCAAGTGGCTACCTCAATGTCTCATTGGTATAAATAAATAGTCCTATTAAGGTTGTCCCTGGGCAAGGGCGACAAGTGCAATGGCCCAAGGAGAAGGACTTACATGGATAGGGTTCGTTGCTATATTGAATTCCTTGTCCAACAATGCATTATCGTGTGCAAGTTTCTCTTCACATGACAATGTATGATTGGGTCAGGATGCCACGTAGCTGTGAACTCATTCCATATAAGTTATTATCTAACCCAAGACCGTATCTCAAAGAGGGCTCCTAAATTTTTATCTATTTGTATATCTATATGAGAAACACAATTTAAAATCAAAAGTGTTATTTTTACCATCTATTTGTACTATCTCTCTAATGTAGATGAGACTCATATGCATTGGTAGACCATAACTCTATTAGAGAGATGGTACAACTGATAGGGTTCCAAGGGAAAAGGGGAAAAAAAGATGCAGAAGCCTCAAATTCGGGTGAGGAGAGCCGCAAAGGTGCTTGATTTCCACTATGGCACTAGTTCTCCTTGTTTTCCTATAAATTATTATTGTAATTATAATTGCACATTTAATCATGAAGAATCCTAATTGTTCAAACAATTCTTCCATCCTCCTCATCCTCCAACCACAACGAGATTTATTCTTGGCGTAGGTGACCGTAACATTATCCTTTCAAACACATATCTGCCCTTTCTTTGGACTCCCTACCACAGCAAACCCTTGTCTATGCTCACTCCGGCACATGCCTAGATGCCCTTATCGGTCGTCTTTGAGTGGCTTATGAAGAGCATAGGGTGTTGAAGTTTGTTTTGAATAATCAATTTGTAATTTTGGATTGAAGAATAAGAAAGATAAGCCACACAATTTATGTAAAAGGAAAACTTTCCATTCATTGTATGCGGCTGCTTAAATCATTGCAGAGCACATTACCAACATTCTCTTACATTCCTTTTAGCACAGAATCCAATCTTAGCCATACAAGGTGACACTTGGCTAATACAAGGACATAAAAGTATTACATAAGAGATTGAATCTAGACCTTACACTTATCCTATGAGAAAATGACATAAGCCAATAAAGAAATTTGCAAACAACTTAATGATCAACATTCCCTTCTAAGTTGTTTACTGATTTCACACCAATGAGTAAATCGACCTTTAGGAATGGCTTTAATAAAGATATCAACAAGCTGATCTTCACTCTTGCAGTAAATAAGCTTAATCACATTCTATTGCAGAGCTTCTCTAATAAAATGGTACTTTCTGTTGATGTGTTTGGACTTTCGATGGAAGACTAGGTTCATGGTCATGGCTATTGTTGATACGTTGTCACACATAAGAGGGGTAGCTTTTGCCTGCATCTCTCCAAAATCCTCTAAAGCAAATCTCAACCAAATGGCTTGAGTTGTTGCCTTAGCTGCACTGATATACTCAACTTCTATAGTTGAGAAAGCAACACTATGTTGTTTCACAGAAGCCTAGGAAAACACACCACTGCTAAATGTGAAAGCATATCCAAATGTTCTATTCATATCATCCTCACTCCCACTCCAATCACTGTCATAATAGTCAATAAGAATAGCTTGCTTCCCTTTCTCAAATTCAATTTCATAGTCAATGGTCCCTTGTATATACCTCAGAACCCTTTTGGTTATCTCAAGATGCTTCTTAGTAGAACAATGCATAAATCTTGCCAAGAGTGATGCATCAAACGTAATGTCAGTCCTAGTAGCAGTTACATACAACAAGTTGCCCATAATTTGCCTGTAAACTCTTTCATTAGTTGAATCACTACCATCATTTTTGCAAAGTTTCTCATTCGTAACCAGTAAAGTGCTTACTGGTTTACAACTTTTCAAGCCACATTTGCCAAGTAGTGATACAACATATTTCTTTTCCCCAATAAAGATACCATTCTCAGTTTGCAGGATTCTCATGCTAAGGAAATGATGCAACAACCCCAAGTTAGTCATTTCATACCTATTCATCATATCAGACTTGAACTCTGTCATCAATTCTTTACGGCTGCCTATGTAAACTATGTCATCCACATACATTGTAATGATTATAATGACAGTGCCATCCTTGACCTTAATGTATAGAGTAGCCTCACTAGGGCTTCTTTCAAAATCACATTTGAAGAGATATGCATCAATTTCCTCATACCATCTCCTTGGTGCCTATTTCATTATACATTTTCTTTTGCATTTGTATCACAAAACCCTCAAGTTGGTCAACATAGACTTCCTTATGAAGGATTCCATTTAAGAAAGCAAACTTGACATCAAGTTGAAATATTTTCCTACCTTTCTATGCTGCAAGTGCTATCAATGTTCTAGTGGTATCCATTCTTGCCACAACGGCAAATGTCAGATAAAGTCCATACAAGCTTTTGAGCATACCCGTTGGCAACTAACCTTGCCTTGTACTTTTGTATAGAACCATCCGCAAAAATGTCACCTACCAAACTTAGTATTCATAAAGATTCCAATCGCGATATCCAGAGTACCACCTTACTCCAGTACTAGGTATTGATATTAAACCCATAGATTACCTTTTCATCCGTACTTGTCAAAATGCATTTATCGAATTAAGGATGAGAAAACCTTGAATGAATTGTAGAAATAACTTGGAAAAAATATTCTCACTTTCTTATCTTGCCCCACTTTCTAGACCAAGGATTTAAATATTTGCAACGTGATGCTAAGGTAGCATTTCCTTCTTAGTTCGAATTGTTTGTTTGTCTCCAATGAATCTTAAACAAAAATTCTTTGGAGACTTGATAGCTTGCAAGTGGGTCGAAACACCTTTAGAATTCTTTTGGGTTAAAACTTATTTTTAGGACAAACTTAGCCCAGAAAATGAGCTGGGACCAATCGCTGACGTTGTCGGCCCCTTTCAAAAAGACTAATGACTATTTTTTTTTATCAAACGACCCACGTGGTTGTACATTTGGTTCAACCAACGATCCATATTCAATCTCTTTTTAAAAAATCAAATTTATAAATACATTAAATCAACGGTTGAGATCGAATATGAACAAATTTAACCATAAAAAACGGATCTAACAACCCAAAATTAAATCCAATAGCTATAACAATTAAAAAATTATTTGAATCAAAATTCACCCAGAGCTCTATAAATACCTATGTATTTGTTGAAACATCCACACAAAATTCACTTTCGTCAAACAATTCTTCATTTTTTTCTTTCTACTCACCATGTACTTGTGTTTAAGAATGGGGTAGGTTGTGTGGTTTTCCACATTCTTTCATGTGGTTCATATGTGTGAGAATGAGATAAGTTTAGTGATTTTTCATTATTTATCAAAATTTAAATATTTTTTTTAGGTTAAAGTGTTCATAAATATGATAACCTACATAAAATTTATTTTTTTTTAAAAAAAGTTAGCGGAAAAAAATTAAGTTAAAATTATTCATTAATAATTTCGGGCTAAAATTGTAAGCCAAAACCATAAAAGTACAAAAACTGTTTCTGAGTTAGAATCTAAATTTTCTGCACTAAAAATTTGGTCAATATATGCATATAAATTATATAAATATATATATCTATATACACACACACAAAGGAAAACCCAAACTGATCCAATGTTTCAAAAACTATTAGTTGAGTAAATTATTAAAAAATAATAATGCCGTACATTTATATAATATGGCCACACATCTAGATAATTCTTCTCTATATAGCTAGTATTCAAATTTGGCGATTGGTCTATCATTCATACATTCCTGTTGAATTAAGCTCATTCAACTTATATTCAAAAGATGTGGATTTCAATTTTCTTGAAAATGTGCTAATAAAATATATTTCTAATTGCAAGTTGCAAATATTGATTGTTCCATTATTTGGGCAATCTTGCAATGACCAAATGACATAAACCCCAAAAAAAAAAAAAAAAAAAAAATCACTGTCTCTGTCTCTGTCTCTGTCTCCTCTCAAGAGTGAGCTTCCAGGAAAGAGCTAGGGCACGTAAATAGTACGCATACCACAATCTTATCGATCAACGGCTTAATTTTTATGTCATTGAAAATTCGGGTAGAGCTAGAAGTTTGCTCAGAAACAATTTTTTGTTTTTTTTTTACCAAACGATATTATCTATATTAAGAGAGAGGAGATGAGCTTAACCTCATAATAGGTTAGCAATAATATGATTCAAATTTGCATTTGGCAATAATCGAACCTAAGACATCTTACTTATAAGTAAAAAGAAATACCACTAGACCGTAGTATAAAGTGACTATTTAGAAACATATTAGAAATTAAGTAGAAATTAAAAAGAGACATAAAGAGAAGTTCTTGGAAAGTACTCAAGCATGCAACTTGGAACATTATCTTGATTAAATCCCTTAAATTAATATAATTAAGAAAAATTGTAAATCCGCACATGCTTAAATGAAATGCTAAAATATTGAGGTAGCTCATATGAGTGACAGTGAGCTAGTGAGAGCATGCGATGCATTTAGCCCCGTTCAGTACATTTCAGGGCAAAAAGAAGCATAAAATATGGATTCCTTATAGTATATGCTTGATGAGATTAGGGAAAAATTATATGTCGAATATTAATTAATTAATAAAATCAAAAACTTTTATGACGTTCTTACATCATGGTCTTAGCTAAGTAGCTTCCCGCACTTATGACTTTTTTGGCAAGTGCTTCTTGCATTCTGCCCATATACGTATAATCCATCAGCTCAATTTGTCTTCTTAATTTGTATTTTGCATGTGTGATCTTGTTGTTGGTATAGTTAACTGAAATGGTCATGGAATATTTCTTAATGCATTGTCAAATTAACTTCCAAATCCACCAATTAGCATTGATTAATTTCTTTCTTGTTCAAATCATGTCTTATGCAAGTGTCACTTATAAGACTGGAGATACATGCATTTGCTCGTTTTAATAACAAAATCACACGAGGGATAATCATGATTTATTTTATACAACCACCATAAAATGAAATTAGGGTTTTCTTAATCCACATACTTTAAAGTTTCACTTAATTCGAATACTTTTAAGGTTTCGTAGTCTAACGTTCTTGATCAGAAACTCCTTCATAAAACACATTCTTATCGCACGTTCTAAATGTCTCTTATCATATGGTTCATGCACCCAACGAAGAACTTCGATCCAAATACACCATATGTGCCCCAAAAGTGTGGTGGTGATTATAACAATATTACTCACATCTACTAACACAAGTTGAAAAGTTGGCCGCCGCCCGATACCCATCTGGATTTATTTTGGACCACACTAAACTGAAACTACAAACGATTTTTTTTAATTTGTGTTTAGTTTTATTTGTTTTTTAGCTAAATCGTATTTAAGAAAGAATAACGTGCCGACAGTGAAACTTTAACAAAAAAAAATATGTTCGGGGATTTGACACATAACGTTTGATTCGGTAGCTTACGATGAGCAAGTGGATGTTATTATATTCACAGGTTGGGATTTAAGGGATCTAATTATATATTACAATAATCATAACATAAAGAAATGTAGTCATCATAGCCCAATTCAACTGTCACAATATTATAATAATCATAATATAAAATCCAACTGTTTATTTTTTATTATTTATTTATTTTTTATTTTTTTATGAGTGAAATCTACTATCATTACTCTTAAAAAAAAAAAAAAAAAAAACTATAACTTTAAATTAATTGGGTAAAGTACAAAAAAATAGCTCAACAATTAGGTCACAACAGTTTCATACCTCATCTTTGAAAATTGACAATGTCGTACCGCATCTTAAGAATTTGTGACAATGTCATACATCCGTCAATTTTTCTGTTAGTTTTTCTGTTAAGTGCTGACGTGGCAAGAAACAGAGACCACTCACTAATCCAGCTGGATTAAAAAATAATTAAATATATTTTTAATAATTAAATATTAAAAAATAAGAATAAACAATATATATATATCTTTTAATTTTTTTTTCTTCTTCTTCCTTCTTCCTTCTTTTGGGTTGCAGTTTGGGTTTTTTTTTTTTTTCCTCCTCCTCCTCCTCTTCTTCCTTTTCGCCTCCTTCTTCCTCTTCCGCAGGCGGGCCAGGAGGGGGGTTGAGTGGATGGGTTTTCTTCTTCCTCTTCCTCTTCCTCCTTCTTCTTTTTCTCCTTCTTCTTCTTCTTCCTTCTTCTGGTGTTTTTTTTTTTTTTTTTTTTTTTTGTGTTGCAATTTCCATTTTTTTTCCTCCTCCTCTTCTTCCTTCTTCTTCTTCTTCTTCTTCTTCTTCTTCTTCTTCTTCTTCTTCGGTTCTTCCTCCTTCTCCTGGGGGGGGGGGGGGGGGGGGAGCGGGCCGGTGGGGTTGGGTTTTCAATTTTTTTTTTTTTTTTTTTTTTTTGTTGCGTTAAAGATTAAGCAGAAGAAGATGAAGATGGGGAAGAGAGAGGGGGAGGGAAGGGACGACTAAGGTTGTTATATTTTATTTTTACTTTTATTTATTATTTTAATATTTAAAAAATATTAAATATTTTTTTAATTTTTAATAATTTTTTAATAGAAAGTGGTTCCAGTCTCTTGCCACGTCAGCACTTAACAGAAAAACTAACAGAAAAATTGACGGAGGTATGACATTGTCACAAATTCGTAAGATGCGGTATGACATTGTCAATTTTAAAAGATGAGGTATGAAACTGTCGTGACCTCAATAGTTGAGGTAATTTTTTGTACTTTACCCTAATTAATCTAATGTTGGTCAACACGTGACGTCACCAATTTCATGTATATCTAACATACCCTGCCTTCGAGATATATGCAAAGCACAACTCACAATACAACTGAGTAGTGATTTTTCGTACACTTTATGGTTGCATCTAACCTTCTTGTTAGACTGCCTACATACCCTTAACAGGGATCAAGCCATTCGTAGTTCACCATTCGTCAAACTCTAATTTATCACCTTACCATGCACGCAAGTATGCCATTCCCACACATATGCTTTCCAATTCATCCATCATATAAATCACTATGTTTCAACGTGATATTGCAATTCACATCATGTATCATATCAAAGAACTGAAGAAGCACAATACCATTCTTTAGCCATATTAATTAACTAATTTGACCGAAATAATAACAATTATATACATACCTTCTAAATTCATACTTTATGAAATCATAATCGAATCACTGGAAATTCCGAATGAGTTACCCAGACGTTTAACAGCTTTTCTAATTCAGTTCACAAGATTCTCAAAACCATTGTTCACAAATACACTAAAAGCTAAGACTAGAGTGACACAGTTCAATCAAGCTTACATCTCCAAAGAATGAGATTTTAGACCACTCAACGAAATCCAATAACATCGGGTTCCGGACCACTCAACGGAGCCAAATTAAAATATAATCGCCTATCAAATGTACCAAGTACAACTAATCCTCATCACCCCTAGAATGCGTATGGTCCCCCATCGCGGATATATCAAGCATGATCACCCCTAAATACGTATGGTCCCCCATCGCGAATATACCAAGCAGGACTACATCCTAACTTTAGGTAACGATCACCCATCACGGATATACCAAGCTTGATCACTCCTAGAATGCGTATGGTCCTCCATCGCGAATATACCAGGCAGAACCATAGGCATAGTCTAATAACGTAGGCAGTGATCACTCATCGTGGATATACCAAAGATGATCACCCCTAACAGTCCCCCATCGTGGATATACCAAGTAGAACTGTATCCTATAACTTTAGGTAGTGATCACACATCGCAGATATACCAAACATGATCACTCCTAGAATGTGTATGGTCCTCCATCGCAAATATACCAATGTGGACCATATGCATAGTATAATCGTGCAGGCGATGATCACCCATCGCGGATATACCAAGTATGATCACCCTTGAAATATGTATGGTCACCCATCGCAGATATACCAAGTAGGACCCTCTAAGTACCACTGCAAATTGGTGCAATCAGTTCAGCACACAATCTTCTCCTACCTCAATCCCTATGATTTACAATGTAGGTGCCTACACTATCAACTTCTCATGAACAATAACTATCCAATCATACAAGCATAAAAGTTCTGCATAATACTCATAATAAGATTCTAGGTTCACATCATCATAAAAACAATCATACACATCATACCGATCATACAAATCAAACCACATTTCATAAACGTTTCCAAACTACAGTCGAATCACAATTAATAAACATAGATCGATGGCTAAAAATACAAAATAACAATTCAATAGAAATCACATTTAATGAACAAGTATAACTCAATATGGCGCCACTAGGACATAAATCGAGACACACGTCAACCAAGGAAGACACGTCAACACAATGAGCCCACAAGCTCCCTAAGTTCTCATGCAACAACACTCTAAGATAAACGACATGCTAGAATAACTCGGTCTAGTTGACTAAAAAGTCAACCGTTGATCAAGATCGAGAGTAGGGTCTACAACCCTAGAAATCTAAACTAGAAGATCCACCTATCAGATTTCTGATCCATAACTTGCCAAAGTCCTTATGCTTCTAGAATAACATACTAAAATTTCATTGAGATCCAACGGTCGGATCTCCATCAATCACGAAATCAAGAGTCAGTCGACATTTGGTTTTACAAACTTAGAAATCCAATTTGGGAAGATTCGTACGTTGGATTCCCGATCCATAAATTCTTAATATCCTCAAATATTATGTACAATTACGAATTTAAGTTTGGCGCCAATCCAACGGTTGAATCGTCAATTCATATAATGTCCAAGTGGCGGTCCATATCAAAACTATGGTCATATGACGAGTTTTCATCAATCGAACGTCACATATGGAATCAAGGTATCTAAATTAGTCTAGGAAGGGCAGGTAGGGTCTCGCCTCATATGCAATTGCAACTTGCTGGAAAATTCAACTATTTCCAAAAATTACCAAATTTCACAGAAATGAAGATCTCAATAAGTAAAGCAAGTTTTATACCTGTGTCCAAGTTCAATTTGGCCGGGAAAAGCCCCAGTTTCCCTCGAACTCGTCGGAAACCCTAGAAATTGGTGGCTTCGATCCATCACTTCCGGTGCTTTGCCGCCCCTATAGTTGTTTGGGCTTTGTTCTAGGCCTCAAGAAGAGTGTTTTGGTGGTGATGGTGGTCGACGTAGCTTTCACGATCGGTGGATTTCGATTGTGGCACCCCCGAAACTGACGGTTTTGTTCTTCACGATATGGGGCGAAAACCCCAACAATCTTAGGTGTAAACTAAAGAGAGGATGATGGTGATTGATTTCCAGGTGGTGACGAGCCTTGGATTGCCAGAAAAACACCAAAATTGACATCGGAACTCACAAATTTTTGTCGGGTTCGCGGGTCCATTTATGACCTAGCCTGCTAGGCCATTTTTTTTTTTTTTTTAAAGAAACTTATAACGTCCGTAACATTTCCTTTCTCGTCCCGATTCACGAACGGCCTTCGCCTATTCGCTCGTGGGGTCAAGCCCAATTAAAAAATATATATTAAGAGTGACCCTCGAAGGTCTACGGATTTAATTATTTTCAAAAATTCAAACTTTGTAATTAAGTTATTAAAATCTAAAATTAATTTAAATTCACGAAAATACCATAAAATCCCGCGAATATGAAATACGTAGATTACAATAGTGAAATCCAGGAACGGGATTTCACAGTAGTACTAAGTGACCCCTCAAAATTCTAAGGAAATTTTATTTGAACCCATATAACCTCTTTTTACACCCAGCTTACTCTTTGCACCCATATTATTTTTAATTAAACTATTAATATCTCTTTAAACTCAAATTTACTACCTAAACTACCCTTACCAACCCAATTCAATATATAAATTTATCTTTACACCCATTTTAAAATAAAAAATCAAAATCAAAGCATTCTCTCCTCAGACCTTATCTCTTCCCAACAGTTGTTTTTTATAGAGTTTCCATCATCCATCATCCTCTACAGCATTGCTCTTGGTAAATTCTAGGTTGCTTTGCGCCAACTATATAGATTTTCAATATTTTCATTAAGAAATAACTGCAGGCAATCAAATAATTCATTTATAGGGAAACGTATACTTGACATCTGATGGTAATGGTATGAAGTAATCTGTAGTGCCATGAAACAAAATAATAGGAGGTAGGACAGAAGCAGCATTTCTAACATTCTGGTCTTGAATCATGTGTTCTGGAGAAAAAAGTTGCAAAGATTGTTCTTCTTCCATTATGTTGTGAGAGGTTTTGAAGTATAAGAGAATATGTATGGTCAACATTTAAGAGACCAAGAAGCATGTACCCTAAAAAGATTAAATCATATAAATACCTCGACAGTGGAATTGATCCACTAAGTTAATCAAATTGTACCTGTTTGAAATTAGAAAACTCAGAAGCAACAAAAATACACGAGAAGCAATTCGAAGGAAGATAGAAAATCCAGCTGAGAGCTTTATTTGGTGAGAAAACTTCTTGTTTATTTGTAATTGATATTGTCATTTTTGGTGTAAGAGAAAGAAGCATGTACATAAACATAAAAATTGTATTGCTCATCATTTTTTTAATAACATGATATGTACGGTGCTATCAGTTTTTGTTAGGGTTTGATTATTGGGTGTGCGTTTATTGATAAACCTTATTTTATGGGAACTGTTATTAGCACTTAAAAAATCTCTCGCTCCTCACAAATATATTTTTCTTTCTAATTATAAAAAGTTTAGAGTGCTAAATGAGATTTTTGGCGTGCTAATAACAATTTCTTATTTTTATTTATTAATCGTATCTTGTACTTGATGGTAATTATGCAATAGGATTATATTGACATTTCATATATAAAGTTTAAATTGAGAGCAAAAAGAAGTTATATGGATTTAAGTAAAAATTTTCAAATTCTAATTTGAATACCTCCCGTTAATATTTTTTGTATTATTTTATTTTCATGGATATCACCGGCAACAGAAGTTAGAATTAACGACCTTTTAACGACTCAAGAAGTTGTTTGACTAAAATATGTTAAAAGAAGTAGAAACCCAGTCGAAATAAAATATCACCATGCACAACGAAGCATTGTAAGACATGAACATCCGTGCATGAAATGCAGCAAGTCAAAAGTCAATTGACCGACCGAGTCCATATAAAATTCTCCACTTATGGTATTTGAATAAATATGTAAAAGATAAATTATCTATATTTAACTATTGTCGAGGAGTTTTTATCGCTACAAGAAACGTAAATCATTTGGTTCATTACTTTATGCGTTATAATAAAGATGGGTTAAAAAGATAGTATGCCTTACTATAAGTTATATTGAACAAAAACAAAAATTTATGTGTTAACTATGTGTTAACAATACGTAGCCGTGTTACAATATACTTAAAATTACTTGAGTGCACATGATACAAAACCACAGATCTGTAAAAAATTTAAGAATCGAATTTTAAAGTGTCGGTAATCTTAGGCATTATTGGTCTGTAACTTTAATTACCAACACCATTTTTTTTTTTGGAAGCTGGGGAATTCATTACCCGGGCAAAGATGCCAATCAATACAAAGAGAGCCTACACGGAGGCAAGCAAACAACACGGAGGCAAGCAAACAACAAGGCAAAGAAAAACTATGGACAGTAAAGGGATCGCACATCTCCACACACCACTGCGACGCCAACAAGTCTTCCACCATGTTGGTTGATCTTGGGATCCAAGACCAGCGACAGTCCTGAAAAGACTCCCCTAACCATTTAGCTTTCACTAGGGAAAGGTAGGCCTCCCATATGCCAATCTCAAAAGAATTCGAAAGAGGGCAAACAGATTCATAGGAATTAGATTCCACAAATACCTTTCGAAGTCCCAAAGCTAAATCAAATTCACAACCTTTAAGGATAGCCACTGCTTCCGCAGCACCCGCACTCGAAGCCCTGATGGCATGCCGGATTGCAGCAACAAAAAAGCCATTGACATCCCCCAGAACAATTCCCACAAACCTGGAGCACGTCGGCTCATACCAACTGGCATCAACATTAATTTTTGTAAACATCGTGGGAGGAAGAGACCACCTGAACTCACGAACAGCCACCGCTCCATGTTCTGGGAACACTGAGTTCTTTCTCACAGCTTCGAAAAAAGATCCAGCCGAGTTGGAGATAGCACATATGACCTGTGTGGGATTGATTTGACTATTATTGTACAAAAGATTGCATCTGCCTTTCCAAATGTGCCAACAAGTAAAGGCAACATACAAAAGAAGGGCCACTCTATCACCAGTAGAACCGCCATGCGCATTTGAAAAAGAGAGTACCCACTCCACCCAGCTCGAAACCTCACTCCTATCAATTTTGAGGTTAAGAGTTCCACCAAACCATATGGGTTCCACCCAGGGACATATTAACAATAAGTGTTTGATCGATTCATCCTGGTTTTGGCATATCGGGCAAGTCGAATTAGGGTTTGAACGCCTTTTGAACAATTCATCCATTGTCGGAAGAGCCCAATAGAGGGTTTTCCACATGAAACTTTGGATCTTTGCCGGCATTTTAAGCTTCCAGATAACCTTCCAAATCCGACTCGGGATAACATGGGATGAAGAGGGACGATAACACCTGGGGGCTGAGTCGAGCTTGCTCCCTGTGGTACCCGATCTTCACCGAGTACTGCCCATTCTTGGTCTCCGGCCAAATAAGCTTGTCAATACTTGTGTAATCAAACCACATAACAGACAAAATTATATAAAAATGTTTCCACTTTAGATTATTTATGAAGTTAATGATGTCGAATTACTTTGAAGTTATTTATGTTAGATTATTTTGAAGTTATTTATGGCATCTTATATGCATATTTAGTTAAACTTATAGGGGGCGTTTGTTTGCCCTCATTAACTGGGACTGGACTGGACTGAACTAGCTATTAGTCCAATACTGTGTTTGTTCCATGCTGGGACTAACATTAATGAGACTAAAGGGGACTAGCATGGACAAAACCCTTCACTAAGAGGTCTTAGTGAGACCCCCCAATAACCATGGGACTAGCTAAGACTATCCTCTATTTCTCGTCCTTGTCATGCTCAACGACCACTCCCGACAGACTCCTCGTCATCGCCGGTCACCTAGATCAATCATTAACTTCCCGACTCTCTTTCAGATCCATTTCACAACCAACTTTCATATAAAATATACCA
The DNA here is from genome assembly GCF_041283825.1 of Pyrus communis. Taxonomy (NCBI): domain Eukaryota; kingdom Viridiplantae; phylum Streptophyta; class Magnoliopsida; order Rosales; family Rosaceae; genus Pyrus; species Pyrus communis. The sequence continues at coordinate 10,751,120 of NC_142569.1, forward strand.
AATTGAAGCTGGGAGTGACAAGATTACAATTTTACTTGAATCGAGGCCAAAATGTGGTCGAATGTGGCCGGAAAATGGCCTGGAAGTCTCTGCCTGTTTGGGCTTCTTCAAATCCATGACAAATTCGAGCATGCAAAGCTAAGATCTCGATCCAGGGATGGTGATGAATTTTTTGGCGGTGCTAACTTCATCCAATTTAATGAGGGTTGGCCAAAAAACACATCGAGAAACCTGCAACTCGTCTGGAAAATTGGAGCCGTGAGGTTCCGTTCGAACAACGCATAGCTAAAAGGGAGGGAGGACAGAGAAATAGTGACTGGAATCAATAAGGAGTTTGACCAGGAATGAGAAAGAGACATGAATTGAGAGGTCTGAGAGGAAAAAAAAAGGGAGAGGGTGGGACGATGAGAGAAGAGGAAAAAAGTGGGACGGAAATGGTAGGAAAAGATGGAGAAAAAGATAAGATCATAATAAAATATTAATAATTTATATATTAAATAAAATAATATTAGAATTTGTTATTATCCGGCTTCTTAGTCCAATACTGCACCAAACGCTTCACTAAGTTAGTCCAGTTTAGTCTAGTCTAAGTCAGTCCAGCTTAGTCATTGAAGCTAATCCAGTCCGAGATACTCTGGCGCAACAAACGCCCCCATAGGGTTTTATTTATGGAGGTGGATTGTTTGCCCTTTCATTTTCATACTCTCTTCATGCCCTCCTGTGATGTGTGGTCACGGTTAAGCCACGTTAACATTTTTTATTAATTTTTTTATAGAAATAATAAAACAAAAAGTAATAGGAATATAAAATGTTGATGTGACTTAACTGTGGTCACACAAACAGGAAGGCATGTGGAGAGTATAGAAATGAGAGGGCAGACAATTCACCTCTTTTATTATTTATTTATTGGACAATACTTAGGCATTGACTGTTCAGTACCACAAGTATACTGGCTATGACTTGTCCCACTAACAAAGATACACGTGTATAATTTACATATATTAAAATTATCAGCTATTCTTGCAACCAAACATCTCTCCTCTCTGACCTCAACGATGGGGAAGCACAGACCCCTTCTATACCACTTTCATGTCCTTCCCCATCAGAAGCCAGGTTTCGATCCTTCCTCTTTGTTGCCCATATGCACCATCCATCTCTTAACAACCTCTATGGCTATAGATCTCAGTACTACTTATTAATTTTTCCTTCACAAGCAATAAGGTATATTTCCAGATCAAGGATGGAGGCTACGAGGTCTCCGGCGAAGGGAGAAAAATGCTCGATCGACGGTGGGGATGGGTTTTCCTGTCTCTATGTTTGTGGGGTTAGGAATGGAATTTATGAAAGAGAATTGGAGATGAGATTGGGGTGGGGACGACAGAGATGAGGATGGTAGTGGATCCACGGGGGAGGGGATTTGGTTGGAATGGTGGTCGGAGGAGGGGTTTGCAGGATGAGATTGACGGAAATAGGTGCGGACACGGGGCCTGGGAAGAAGCAAAGAAGAAGTTGAGTGTTTGGTTATGGGTTTAAGATAAGCGGGGTGTTTGGTTAACAAGACAACGAGTGTTTGGCGAGAGTGTAAATGACAAGTGTTTTATTATTGCTGGACCATGTCATTAGGTTAGTGTTTTGGGTACTAAACAGTCAGTACCCAAGTATTATCCTTATTTATTTATTTATTTTAATAAACGATAGCGTTAGTGTGTTAACTTATTAGTTATTAAGAAAAGAAGAGATCGGTGGTGGTCAACTCCGTACCAGAATGTAAAAACATAATTGATTCCTGCTACTGCAATAAAGCGTGCTATAAATTTACGGTACTCAAAAACCAAGTTTTGAGAGAAGGCAAATTCAGATAATAAAAATACCATCAATGTTTCCTCCTAAAGCTTTTTAAATACTTAAATGATGTCGATGGATCTTACATGTATTCATATTTTGATTCCTTACACAAAACCCAATTTAGTGGTATATAATTCGTCCATACATCTGAAGTCCTATGTTTGAATCTTCTTTTTCGTAGTTTAATGAATTTAATGTAAATTACCTATCATTTGAAAAAAAAAAAAAAACAAAGTACAAAAAAAAAAAAAAAAAAAAAAAAAAAAAAAAAAAAAAAAATACAACAACAACAACCTACGCCCATGGTTTTAGGGGTAGTAGGAGGAGCAGAAATTGCTTAGAAATGATAAGGCGCAACAAGCATTCAAGATTTTAAATACATAAAAAAACGCTTTTAATTATTTGAATTATACAAGTCTACAACAAAAAATCAATAATGGAACTAATCATGTCCTCTTTTTTATATAATGGATGACTAATAATTGGTGTTAGATTCTCTCCTATTTTTTTATTTTTTTTTCTAAATGGAAGGAGAAAAATCCAGAGCCCTAATAATTTCGTTAACCCTTATAATGTTTGTTGTTCGTTTAGCCGACTGGCCCCCATGGCCACCTGCGCCACTCCACAACTAAATTCCTTAGATATGAAACAAACTGTTTATTTAATTCGTTATGCAAACCGACCCGATTACAAATATGGATTACCATGATGCCACGGCAACATCACAATCATATAATTATATGTAATTTGTTAATTTACGTCAGACCCCGCCGCCGGGCCTTATTTGACCCACGTGCCTAAAAGTACGGTCCTTGTTATAAACAAAGAACACATACTTCTCTAGATTTTGGTGGACAATCCTAAAACATCCTCCTTGACCATAACTGGTAGCTTTCATAGCTTAATTTAATCATCTACATTATCTAATATCTGCCCTTGTAATCTTATGGGGTGTCTTTAGTTCAAAATTCAAAAACCTTCTTATTTTTCTTCATGTATATATAGGACCTTGGCCTATTTGGTACCATAACAAAGAAACACCCACACCCTCAAGAAAAAGAAGGAACAAAAAGAAACCACAAATTTAGACACCCCTTCAATCCCAACCCACATGGAAATGGAGTCTGCTTTCTTCCAATTTTCAAGTCCTTCAGATTTCTCATCGGATTCCTCCTTCGGTTCACTAGACTCATTTTCATGGGATGATGAATCACTACAACTTCCTTTCAATAGCCATGAGTTGATGAATTTTTCACCGTTTAGCATCAACGACTCCCAAGACACGTTGCTGCACGATGTGGTGGCCAGAAGCGCAAAACAGACATTTGTTGCACAGAACGAGGCGAACAACTTCAATAGGGTTAAAGAAGAGGAGGTGACTTCAGCCAACAACCAAACCCTAGAAGAAAAATCCACAAAGGAGAAGGCTTATAGAGGGGTGAGGAGAAGGCCTTGGGGAAAATATGCTGCCGAAATAAGAGACTCAACAAGGAATGGAATTCGGGTTTGGCTCGGCACATTCGATAGCCCTGAGGCTGCTGCTTTAGCTTATGACCAAGCTGCATTTGCGCTGAGGGGTTCTTTGGCTGTGCTTAATTTTCCAGCACAAGTTGTCCAAGAGTCTCTTCAAGAAATCAAGTATAGACACGATGAAGCGTGCTCACCTGTCATCGCACTTAAGAGGAGGCACTCCATGAAAAGAAAGTCGATGCACAAAAAGTGTAATAAACTAGTTAGCCAATGCACGGATCAAAGAAAAGTAAATGAGGTTTTGCCACAAAATGTAATGGTATTAGAGGATTTGGGCGTTGAGTATTTGGAAGAACTTTTGGACATAAGCTCCAGTGGAAGTAATAACTGGTGTCTGCAGTAAGAAAGAATCATAATATTTATCTTTCAGATATCCCTTTTTTTTTTTTTTTTTTTTTTAAAATTAATTATTATGTTAATTTTCTTTCCTTCACTTTTGACCTTCTGTTTCTTTCCTCGTTAGTTTGACCTTTGGATCAAAGGTTCTAGTTAAGAGTTGAGGGTTCACGATGCGGTTTAGATCTACGGCCTTAGAGAATTCTGTTAACTAATTCCCTCCTTTGTAAAGTTGAAAGAGGCGTACTGTACAACTTGTGGATTAAAATAATTTTCTGTCTCAATTATTGCAGTCTAAAATATTACATGGAAACCTATATAATCTTAAATATTACAAATATTTGCATGGTGGCCTTAAAATATATTAATGTTGTCCTTATAGTATTACATGGAAACCTATATTATCTTAAATACTGCAAACATATACATAGTGGCCTTAAAATATATTAATTTTGTCCTTTATCTAAGTTAATGGATTAGGAAGCAAAAGTGTGAATGATCAACACCTCCTGGCCTCTAGAATCCAAAATTTTACTTCATCATTATTTTTAGAGGTCAAAGCTGACAGCTTATTTAGATATTTTTCATTTGTATTATCATTAAATTTAACATTTATAATCTGCATGTGACACAGAATGATATCGTATTGTTTCCCACTATGTTTATATATGAATTTATTTATGCAGTTATTGTTACTTCGTGGCAACACAAACAAGCCAAAGATGTACAGAATTTTAAAAGAACCCTACTTTTAGGTGTTGATCGTTACGCTCCAACACTCAACAACTTGTGTTTCCTACACTTTGATGCTTTGCACTCAAAATATTTGACCATGTCCCACTCCCCACTATTTCATTTCAATTCGAACACATATGGGCCAAACAGCAAATGGGAAGACATAACGTCCCAATCCAAGGAGAAAACTTTGAAGTGAGTCGTTATTGATACTTAATAAAGATATAGTGTGTACAAGAAGGAAAAAAATTTCATAAAATTTGACACACTCTTTTAATTCGAAATGTTTATGTAAAACAAAAAAAATTTGAGGTCCTCTAATTCTCCAGCACGTAATAAAACTTTGTAGTGAGTCGTTATTGATACTTAATAAAGATATAGTGTGTACAAGAAGGAAAAAATTTTCATAAAATTTGACACTCTTTTAATTCGAAATGTTTATGTAAAACAAAAAAAAAATTTGAGGTCCTCTAATTCTCCAGCACGTAATCTTATAATCTTGCCAAGAAGTTATAGACGTGATATTCGCTTGCTACTAGAGAGATGTTATCTTTATTTGCCACTAGTGAGAGGGGTATACCTGCAAAAGACATTTTAATGTTTACAGTGCTAGTGGCTTGTTTAAATAGTTAAAGAGTAAACTTTGCTAGTTTCGCTAGTAACATAGTTGCCAGGAAGGGATCATTGAGGGTTTTCTTGGTCATACAGTACACTCGTGCAGAGCAAGGTTATATTGAATCGACAAGTAGGGGATCAGACGGGGTATGTAGCGGCTAAATGAAAAAAATTTATGGTCGCCCCCATCATCTTCACCTTGTAGGAACTACGTGAACACCCCGAGGATCGATGGCTATGACATCCACGACACTGCCATTCGAACTGAATATGATAATTGGAGTTGTCAACCGATTCATAACTTTTCAAACACAGACACGCACGAAAAAAAAACCCCACACTTTTTTATCTCCCATTAATGGCAGAGATAACATTCTAAACTACAGAGGGAGATGATAAATATAGACTTCCGATAAGTGAACCAAAATCAGTTGGTTCTCGATTATAGTGATTTCCTTGGATCATGGAGAGCCAACTAATATTAATCTACCTTCCATTCTGTACAAACATGTCAACTAGGAAACAATTTGTATAGGTTTTAATTTAGGATCGTGTTTACTCTCTGTATTATATAAAACCCCTTTGTAACTATTCAAGGAAGGTGAGCCTGACCAAAATCCCTATCAGCATAAAGAAAGCCCAGTTCTAAATATAAACCAAACAACTTAATAAGTCAGCCAGGATGGGTTTAAAATGGGCGCAGGTGGAGAGTGATTCATCAAATTCAATTCCTGCTATTAACTTGGTGTAGGGTTGAATGGCTCTTCACTTGGTTTGATTGCTGAAGATGTTAATGCCCTTGCGGCAAGTGTGAAGAACTTAAGCTTTGCTTATGGTCCAATATCCTAATCGATAAGGTGTTGAGTTTTTACTCATGCGTCACATGCAAGATTCCTCCATTATTATACGGGATGTCCGTCTCTAAGATTATACTAAGTAATCAATCAAATAAAGGCATCGCTCATTTTCAAACAAAAAAATATATATAATAAATAAAATAATTGCAGAAGAATTACTCGTGAAAAAATAATTTCATGAAGTACAACAAACAGAAACATCATGTGTTATCACTACAAAAAATCTCTTTGGCAGACAGAAAATTTTCATCAGCTAAAAGGACGATTTGTCGCTGGAAACTTTACTTGATGGAAGTTCGTCGGCATAGAATAGTCAAGCACAAATCGTCGTAGGGCCTTACACGGTGTATAAACTATTCCATTGGGTAAAAGGAAGTCAATGTGACGAAAGACATCGTCGGACGAGAGTGTATTGACCCAATTTACCTCGACGGAATCTACCTCATTGGTTAGACATAATTAAAAAATGTGGTGGGCTTTACCTGACAACACAATCGTTGAGTAAATTGTACCAAGTAAACCTTACAACACCTCCAGTCGGGTAAAAAAATTTTAAATTAAAAAAAACTTAAAACTATTAAATAATTTATTTAATTCTAAAAGTTCAATAAACAATAATTATTACAAAAAATGAAAAAATAAAAATATTAATTTCAAAAATTTTAAAAACAAAAAGTATTTTAAAAATGGAAATATAATATTTACAACCCAAAACAAAATTGTTCGTACAAGTATAGGGGTTTACCCAACGGAGGTTCGTCGGGCAAAGGTTGTGTGAGTGGATTTTTCAAGACACGTGGGTGATTATTTGTGATGCGTCAAAAATTGGAAATGGACTTTTGACCGAATATGGGTTTACCCAATGGAGTTCAGTCTGGCAAGGCTTGTGTTGGTATATTTTTCTAGACACATGGATGGATAGTTATGGCACGTCGAAAATTAAAATTGGACTTGTGACCACATAATAGGAGTTTACCCAACGGAGGTCCGTCGGGCAAAGGTTACATACTTGTAACAAGTCGAAAATTAGAATTGAACTTTTGAATGTTGACTACTAGTATCAGCCTTGAAGCATATGCAAACATATTTAAGGATTGGATCGTAGAAATTAGTTTCGTAAAATGCGTTATTGTTTTTTCTATACTTTCATTAATTAAAATGTAAAGTTTTGTGAACAAAGGCTCAGCCGTAGTTTAGAACTTTAGGATCCATTACAAAAATGCTAAGAGGGAAAAAAAAAAAAAACAAATTTACATGATACCAACCAATGCTATGGTATAAGACAAATCCGATCACGCAATGCCAATGCATTTGTTGGGGATTACAAAACATTTAAATTTTATTCTAACTTAAGTACAATGAAAAAAAAAAGGCTTAGGAATAAGATTTAGAGATTTACAAAAAAAGCTCGGTTGTGGACTCCCAAGTAAACACTTTTAAATCCAATTTCGGCTGAGCTTTAGAAATAAGGTGAAGCCTTTTGTGAAAAAGGGCTTAGCCATAGGATTTAGGGCTTTGAACCCATTACAGTAGTATCCTCTCCATGTTCTTCCACATGCAAGACATCCGATAACTTTTGTTCACCACTTTTTCGGCATTATGGTGGTATCCTCACGGTTCTTACGCATTACGGTGGTATCATCTCCATATACTCCCTAGACCTCCGACCACAACAAACATGTCTTTGTTGCTAGTGTGTTTTTCATGACATACTTAGGGACCTTGTGCAAAGTAGTGAAATGGTAGTGTTTGGGTAGTGGGAACTAGGGGTATTGAAGCAAAGAAGAAAGGGAGAAGGGAGAAAGATGAATAGGAAGGCACAGAGTAGAAAGAGGAAAATGAAGGTAATGAGGAGACAAAGGAAGAGGAAGGCACTAACTTATAAATTGATGATAAGCTTTTACCCTACAAACCGCTCCGTCAGGTAAGTAATAGGTAAACGTCGAGTAAAGGTTATCTCGATGGATATTTATCACACGTCATTACTGGACTTTTGACCACCGACAGTACACTTAGTTGACGAACCATGTTGTCAAGCGAATCCTTCCTAGCCGACCAATTCTTAATTCGCCAAGCAAACCCTCTGTTGTGGTGTGCCATTTTTTTTTTTCATTTTTGCGCCAAAAGTTTGCCCGACGACATACTACTTGCCCTTCGACAATAGTCCCTCATGCAAAGGGTTTGAGTAAACCTTAAATGTTGATTGTCTTCGCCCTACCAATTAAAATATCCGTTGCACAAAGTTTTGTATGACAAAACCCTATTTTCTAGTAGTGTATATAGATAGGATCCTCTCTCTCTCTCTCTCTCTCTCTCCATATATATATATATATATACTTTTTGACTAATAATTTTTTTAATTACTGGAACAAACATAACAAAAATGTGACGTTTTTATCGACGTAAACTACCTGCAAGGAATAGTGTCTAAGACGCAAGAAATAATGTAATATTCTAGCATAGACTTATAAAAAGTGTTTTATTACTAAAGGTGCAATGTTATTTGACACACAAAACCGACTTGTAACAAAGATATGGTTCTCTGGCTAATAACTCATTCTAATCTAAAATTTATGCGAAGTATTTGAATCGTGGCATATTGTGCAACAACTAAAAAGAGAAAGTTGTTGAAAGATGATTTCAGCATATACTTTTGCAATGTAATTGGAGCCTTATCACCTGCAATAAGTATGTACTTCATCTCTTTTCTGAGCTGGATTTATGCGACTTGAGGAAACCACAGCTACATATCTACTCCAAAAATGAACAAACATGCAGATGATATGCTGCATCAAGTTTTAACATGTGAGATTACTGCATGTAGAAAGATTACCAAAAGAAAGGTTCTAAAGGATATTCAATGAGTACAGCACTACAATACCACAATAAACCCAACATCTTTAATTGAAGGCTCACTTCTACAATATCCCTTCGTGGGGAAGGTATGTGGAGCAAACGATGATTTATGAGTTAACTAGTACAATTATTGACGAGACATCATTTACAAGTTTTTCCAATACTTTGTGCTCAACAATATATTCTCTCAATATTTTTCTTAATTTTTCTAAGAACACTGTTAGCAATTCTCCCTTTGTTGATTTGCTTGGTGCATAATTAATTAGGATGCTATATTGTTATACAAGTAACCCACTAAACCCACTTCTACAGATCAGGATGGAAAATCTTCTTTATATAGCATTTTCCTCCATTCATAAGCACCAAAGTTTGTTGTACCAAATCTAACAAGGGATGAATGTTAATCTGATTTGACTAGAGTTCCTCATATGTTTTATAAGACTGTAGTGTCACAAATAAATAAAAAATCAAACGATAACCTTAAATATTAGAACTCACCAAACATGAAAAAACCTCAAAGTTTAAGTATAAAAAATATAAAATTTAACAACCTTATCTCATCATAAGTTTTTTATTTTATACCGTACCTCAAATCTAGACTCGCTAGCCCTAATTGGAAACACAATACGAAATAACAAAATTCTGAAAATATCTTTAAAACTTAAAATCCCGTGTTAACTACAGAGCCAAAATACTATGCTATGAATTTGCCACCAATTTTGCACATGTCAAATTGTTGTTTGATCTACTGCGTCACCTACTGTACTATTTGATAACTATAATATGTGCATGTGTGTGAGGTATTTAAGTTGTTTAGGATAGTTGGTTAAGATTCTATGTGTTGAGATTGTGACAAGTGTCGACATCTTGAAAACCTTGTATTAGCTTAGTAGCTAAGCAATGTAACTAGATATATACATAGTGTATAAGTGTAATCAGTATTCATTCAATACAAAAATATACTCTCTCTCTCTCTACAACTATACTTTCTTCTTCTCCAAGATTGTTGCTTCTCTCTCTGTTTACATGGTATCTTTCGCCTGAGAAGCTTCGGCTTGACGGTTTCTTGATCTTGGTTTTCTGCTTCAACTCACTATTTGCAATCACTAATCGGTCTTCTTCTTTTTCTTCTTAGGATCTTGATTGCTCTTTGCATCTTCGACTGGGTGCATCTTCCTCTTTGCACACCAAGTTTTGTTATAATTTCTCATATTTTCATCTGGGTTTCTTCCTTGTTCTTCTACAATGGTGACTTCTGCTCAACTGCAGATTCTTCAATCTCTTATAACTTCTCTCATATCAACAGTCTATTCTTTTGTGACTGTTAAACTGGATTATTCCAATTATCTTACTTGGAATTTCCAGATCAAATTGCTTCTTGAAAGTCATGGTCTTATGGGTTTTGTGGATGAGTCTCATCCCTGTCCTGTTCGACTCAATGTGCCTACTTATGGGGATTCAACTGTCTCTTCAAGTGATGTTTCTTCTTCAATTGAAAGTGATGAGTTCAAGATCTAGAAAATGCACAATCAGGCATTAATGCAATTACTCACAGCTACTTTATCTCCTTCAGCAGTTTCTTGTGCAATTGGTAGTTTAAGTGCCCGTGAATTGTGGCTGTATCTCAAAGAACAATTTTCAATTGTCACTCAAGCTACAATCTTTCAGATGAAATCTGAGTTACAAAACATCAAGAAAGGTACCGATTCGATTTCATTATATCCATAATGCATTAAAGAAGCTCGTGATTATCTGTTTGTTGCTGGAGTTCAATTTGACGATGATGATATTGTTATTTTGACCTTGAATGGTCTCTCTTCTGAATATAATACTCTGAGATCGATTATTCGAGACCGTGAGGATGTTATTTCCATGAAAGATCTTAAATCTCAGCTACTTGTTAAGGAAGCCATGGTTGAAAATGTTCCCATTGCACCTTTCTTCTTGTCTGCCATGGTTGCTCGAAATAATGGCAGTGACTCCAAGCCTTATGGTGACTCTTCCAAAGATGAGAATCATTCGAATGGTAATTCCTATGGTGGTTCTTCTTAGTCAACTTTCTATTCTTCTGGTAATTCTGGGTTCAAGCTAAACTATAGTAAAAACAAAAACAAGGGAAAATTTCAGTACAATTCTCAATCTTGTTTTGGAAATTTCAAGTCCACCTATGGAAATTATAATGTGAATCCAGCTCCTGGCATTCTTGGTACTTCTCCACCAAGGCAATATGGATTTTCTAATACATCTTGTCAAATTTGTGGCAAGTTTGGACACCTAAATACTGTCATTTTAGGAACTCTAACATTTCCATTCAAGCTCCAACGGCTATGCATGTTTCTCCATCACAACATCATGAACCAATTGCTCTTCCTTAACAACTTTGGCTTATTGATTCTGGAGCATCTTCACACATGACTGCTGATTTGAGTAATTTGTCATTGGCATCCTCATATCCTACCAATGAAACCATTCAGACTACGAGTAGTGCAGGTTTATCAATATCTCATATTGGTTCCTCCACTCTTCATACTTATTTCAAACCCTTGCAACTTAATTCAGTATTTTGTGTTCCTGGATTATCTCATAACCTTTTATTTGTGCATAAACTATGCTTAGATAATAATTGTTGGCTGATATATGATGCTTTTTGTTTCTGGATCCAGGACAAAGCCACAAGAAGGATTCTCTTTCAAGGCCAATGCAGTAATGGATTGTACCTAATACCACTTCCAGCAAGGAATAGTGTTGTCCCTTCTCAGGCTCGGGCTGCTAATCTTGGGCATCAAGTATCTTCTAGTCTCTGGTATAATAGATTAGGTCACCCCTCCAACTTTGTGATTTCTTTCATGTTAAAGAAGTGTAATGTGTCTATATTACCTGATTCATTGTCTGTGGTGTGTCATACATGTCTGGAAGGCAAATTTTGTAAATTACCTTTTGTCAATTCTGTGTCTAAGTCTCTACACCGTTTTCAAGTCCTTCGTAGTGATGTGTAGGGTCCATCTCTTTGTAATTCAATAGATGTTTTTAGGTACTATGTGACATTCATTGATGAATGCAGTAGACATTGTTAGCTGTTTCCCATTATTAATAAAAGAAATGTTTTCTCTACTTTTGTTGGTTTTTATAATTTTGTCTCCAATCATTTTGCCACTTCCATCAAAACATTATAGAGTGATGGTGGAGGAGAATACCTTAGTAAACCATTTCAAAAGTTTCTATTGGAAAAAAAGAATCAAACATCAAATGTCATGCCCTTACACACATGAGCAAAATGGTTTAGCAGAAAGGAAGCATACACACATCATTGAAACAGTTATAACCCTATTGGAAATAGATTTCTTACCCCCAGTTTTCTGGTCTTTTGCTTGCCAAACTATTGTCTACCTTATAAATCGAATGCCCTCACCTACACTTCATAATAAATCTCCTTTTGAACTGCTGTTTAATAGTGTTCCAAATATTCAACATCTCAAAATATTTGGTTGCTTAGTGTTTCCATTATTAAAACCATATAACAGTACCAAATTACAACCCAAGATAACCAAATGCATTTTTCTAGGCTATGCTTCCAAATACAAGGGGTTCATTTGTTATGATATTATTCATACCAAGTTTTATGTTTCCAGACATGTAGTGTTTGATGAGTCAAAATTCCCATATCCCACCTTATTTGTTAAATGTCATGTCTCCATCAAATCCACTTCTACATTTGTGGTCTCATCATCATCTCCATCCATATTAGTTAATGGTGACAACCATATAGTGTCCCTTCCATCATTTAGGACACCTATTATGCCACCTCCACATTCTGATCACAAACTGGTATTCTCAATTCATTACAGTCCATTACTGCATCCACAGGTCAACAATCATCTTATTCATTCCCTGTGGCTCCTGAGATTCCAAATGGGTCATGCTCTAAGAACTCTACTGATTATAGTTCTGAGATTCTTAGTGACAATGGTGTTGCCATATAGAATGAGTTTCAACTTGACAATTTGCAAGTTATTCTTCCTATTCCTCCTATGAACATCCATTCTATGCAAACAAGAGCTAAAATTGGAATTTGATATTAAAGATTTAGGTCCTCTCCATTATTTCCTTGGGATTCAAATCACACAGAATGCAAGTGGAATGTTTCTCTCTCAATCTAAATATGTAAATGATTTGTTGGTTAAGGCAGACATGTTTCATTCTAAACCTTGTTCAACACCTTGCTTACCATATAACAGGTTATTGAAAGATGATAGTCATCCTTTCAATAATCCCTCTCTTTATAGGAGTAATATGGGTGTTCTTCAATACCTCCGTTCATCAGGTTTGTCAGTTCGTGCATTGTCATATGGATTCTCATTATGCTACTGTGAAGAGGATTCTCAAGTATTTGAAGGGTACTACTGAGCTTGGAATTCAGTTTGGCAGAGGAGACTTCGATTTTCATGCATTTAGTGATCCTGACTGGGCTGGAGATCCTGATGATAGAAGGTCTACCACCAGTTTAGTTGTGTTTCTACGGCCAAATCCGATTTCTTGGTCCTTTAAGAAACAAAATACAGTATCTCAATCATCTACAGAGGCTGAATACCAAGCACTCTAAAGTACTTCAGCAGAAATTGATTAGATCAAATAGCTTATCCAATTTATGCAGATTGATGCTTCTTGTCCAATAACATTGTTTTGTGATAATATATCTTCCATAACCTTTGCTTACAATCCAGTTATGCATCAGAGGACCAAACATATTGAGGTTAATGTACATTTTGTCCAATAGAGGGTTGCAAAGAAGCTTCTGCAAGTGCAGTTTGTTTCCTCGAATGAACAATTTGCTAATATTCTTACAAAAGGTTTGTCTATTCCTTTGTACCAAACACATTGTTACAATCTCAAACTTGGCAAGCCTCATTCTAAGATTGAGGGAGGATGATAACTATAATATGTGCATGTGTGTGAGGTAGTTAAGTTGGTTAGGATTCTATGTGTTGAGATTGTGACAAGTGTCAACATCTTGAGAGCCTTGTATTAGATTATGACAAGTGTCAACATCTTGAGAGCCTTGTATTAGCTTAGTAGCTAAGCAATGTAAATAGATATATACATAGTGTATAAGTGTAATTATTATTCATTCAATACAAAAATGTACTTTCTCTCTCTCCAACTATACTTTCTTCCTCTCCAAGATTGCTGCTTCTCTCTCTATTTACACTATTAGGTGACATGTTTTACTATCTGGTATGTTGGATGCAGTGGACAAATAACATCATTTGATATATTGAGTTTTTAGCTTTGTTAGAAGTTTGTTAGGTTGCTCTTAATGTGGGTTATATATATAACTAGTGAAAACTATTGTATCAGATAATATCAATTCAGGAGCCTTCATTGTCTTCTTCAATCTCTGTCTTTTTTTTTCTCTCTCCACCATCTTCTTTTGTACCAATCTTATCTTTTGCAATGTAGTTAACATCTACATCTTTATATATCATGTTGCCTCCCTCTAGATGATATGGTCACAACAGTACATTACTGTTGATCATCTCCATGAACCTAGGGTCACATATTGAGAAAAGTTGGGCCGCCTTTTATCTCCAGACAAAAATATCTAAGTGTTCTGTTTGGCCACCAATTTTCACGAGTGTTTTGACCAAGAAATAGAACAATATACAGGTCCATCAACTATATCGAACACCTAAGGTTTTGACCCCCACCACATGTGTGGACTGATTATTCAGCACCTAATCTCAGGTTCTAGCGAGGGGGAATTCGAACATAAAACTCGAGTGCAGAATTGAATAGCCTTAAAAACTTGAGTCACAAGTCTCTTGCAGTATCTATTTCTTAGACAAAATTATCATTAGACAGCTGAAAAGACAAATATGTAGTGGATGCTTTTTTCAACTTTTAAGATCATATTCAGTGCATTTGCCTTTCTCAAGCCAGAAGGATGTGCATCAGCCAACCCAGGTGGAAAAAACATAAATCATGGAGCAAAATCCACTGCATCACTGATATAATTCCTAGCATTACCAAGCAGTCAGGTCTGGGACTTTCCAGGAACCACAAACAATATCAAGTACCGACTAGCTAGGGCTTGTTAAAAGGGCAAAAATTAACGAACGATAGGGATGGATATTGGATGAATAGCATCATAGCAATATTGGTAGTTGGGCGTGATAATGTTGGGTTCACCACTTTTCATTATGTTCCCCCCACTAAATCCTCTGGGCGTGGGCACCCAACACTGAAACAAATTAAACTTTGAAAGAAGAAATGGCACTCCAATTTGAAAAATGGAGTCTTTTAAGGTGAAAGTGGGAAACTTTTCACTGTGTGGGGTTTTGATTCATGGTGAAGAACGAGCGATATATAAGAAAGATGTAGGAAGGAGGCTCTACTTTAAACCATAGCCCTCAAGAATGACTTCCTTGCATGCATGGCCATACCAAAATTGTTTAAAAAGTCTAGCACGTGGATGCAGAACATCTTAGTGGGGGAGTTGAAGGTCACATATGAAATGAATGTAGCACTCACAATAATCACATAAAATTAATAATGATCTGCTTTATTGCAGCCTTCCCTTGATTTTCTTTTTGTAACCAGTAACCATTTCATAATTACAAGGATATTGGAAGTCTAGTGGTTAAGATATTCATCTCTACGCTGGAAATCTTTGCTTCGATTCTTCATCTCTCGATATTTTATGTATTAAAGAAAACAGTTTAAAACTTTTCTAATCTAATATACACCATCAAATTACTGATGAATCCACATAGGAGTCATATTATATGCAAGTGCCCCCACCTCCAAGTATTATGCTAATTAAGCATGAAGTTTCACAATGCTCTTTGGATATCCTCTTCTTAAGCATAGCTATTGTGGAGACAAGATGCTTGACATATGCTTCAAGGTGGCTCAGATACAATAAGTAGTTAAGAATAACTAGCCAAATTGTCGTTCAAGCTTTCAAATTTTCAGCAACTTAATATGAGAAGAAAAATTCATATATAAATCCGTCATTGAATACGATCACATCAAGTACCAAATAATGTCCAAAGTTGGGAATATCATCATCATGGTCACAACTTACAAGGTTAAAAATAGGTTTAGGTGCTACTGATTGCGATGCAGGATGGAACTTAGCCTCTGGTACTTGCAATCGCAAATTTATCTTTCTATAAGGAAAAGGAGAACAAAAGTAAAGAATATGGTCAAGTAACTTAAATTAATCGTTAATATTATAATCTTTCTTTTTTAAAGAGAATAGACCTTTTAATTTTCATTTTAAGAGACGTTACGACTTGATCGATCAAAACTAGTGGTTAATCAACAGAAAAAGTAAAAGCGAAATAAGTATTCTCATTCTTTGAAGCTGCCTATAATGAATAGGTCCATTCCATTGTGTCGAGATATACATTTCTTATGGCTTATAATTATTACTTTGAAAATTAAGTTTCAAAGTTGAAGGCTCGTTCGATGATCATATATATGTTTTAATTTTTTGTTTTCACGTTTGTGCTAGAGATAGATGTTAAATATATACGAAAAATGAGGGATGTACTGTACATTCTTTACCTGGGCAGATTTACTCCATACTGTGCATGCTTCTTGCAAGATTTATTCGATTTCAAGTTTCGTCCATAGATAAACACTGAGCCCATATGATAATCAAGTATTATCTTTGGATGAGCAATACCTATATTAAAAACTAGGAAATTTAATGTTTTCTTTGACTTTAGATTATAGCCTCATATTCTGTTATATATTAATATTATTATGAAAATGATTAGCCCGACTCATCCTTGTGTATTATTTTTTGTGACTGAAACCTGCTTTATTATTGGAGAAATTTTTAGTTGCAACGGAAATACAAGTGGTACACCACGTGTTTTAGTATAAGTGGTGAAAAATTTTATGTTTTAAGTTATTAGTTTTTTAGCACACATATTCCACCATTTGTATAGTAACATGTGATGTACCATCCCGTGTACCGATCACATTGAAAAATCTCTTCTATTATTGCCCTCTAAACTTTATGACCATATTATTTAATGTATACGCTTCGTTCATATCATGTAGTGCATGTGAAAACATGTACGTTTGGTTGCGTGTTTAAGTGACTCTTATTTTTTTATTTATTTATTTTTTTTTTTTTGAGAATTGAAATATCTTTCACGGGTAACTACTAACCCAGGGCACAAATACAAGATTTGAAAGTGAAGAACACAACCCCAATAGATCAGGGTTGATGCAATAATATAGAGAAATATGACGTGGGTTTAATGGTTTGATTTCTTTTTCAAATCATTAAAGAAGAAAGACAATCATATCATGTGATTTACAAAATATGGTCTAAAACATAACTATCTAGCATTTTTCTAACAAAAAACATCATTTAAAAAATAAATGGTTAGAAGCCACCCAGTAAGAATGAACCAGCCGGTTGGTATTTAAAACCAGCTCCAATTAGAGTGGTCTCTTAGGGTTGGCAGGTGTTTTTCTGTTTTTTCTTTTTGGTTAACCTACCTAGCTAGCCAATTAGTAAAATGCTAATTGCCAAACTGATCACAACCGTGGTCTTAATCACGTAGATCGAGCATGTATCACAATGGGAGTGACTCACACATTCGTGCTCATGTCAGCTCAAAAAGCGTTATGAATTCACCATGTTTCTTCCTGCACAAAGTTTCTTGGTAAATTACACAAAATTAATTTTAATTATAAATCGAACCACAATTTTATGCCTCATATTTTAAAAATTACAATAAAATACCTTATTTTACAAATTTGTTGCAATATTAAACCCTTTTTAAAAAAATTATTAATTTGTTTGTTAATTGCTGATGTGACCGTCAGGACCCTCTCTCTACCCAATTGAATTAAAAAAAATTAAATATTAAAAAAAAAGTAATTAAATATTAAAAATTAAATATAAATATTCTCTTCCAATTCTCTCTCTCATCTCTCTCCTCCCTCCCTTCTGTCGACGGCGAACTCGAAGAACAAATTGAAACCTCACCGGAGGTAGCTATTCGACGGTTTTCCGCTGAGTCGAAGGGCAAACCCAAACCCCCCCCCCCAGGCCCGCAAACCCAGACGACGGCGTGATGCCGATCCTAGCGGTGCCGTTATTCAATGCGATCGACGCTAGTCGATAACAAACGCAATCTAAATCTAACAAATCGAGGAAATAAAAATGGATTTGAGATTTCAACGGACAAATGGGATCGATATGCGACGGCGAATCTTGAGATTGATCATCGAGGTGCCTTAGATTCGCCGGAGGAGACACATCGTGTTTGTGTTTCAAATAGGGGGTACAGATTGCAGATAGCAGGTGGTCAGGTAGGCGCGGGTTTGCGATGGGTCAAGCAGCAGTAGGTGCGGATCATGGTGGTTCGGGATTGGTTGCGTTCTGGCAAAGGTGCAGGTTGTAAGAATTGCAGAAAACTTAGAGACGAAGAAAGAAGAAAGAACGCAGAAGAAAGAAGAAGAAATGAGAGAGAGAGAGAGTCAGGAGAGAAAACAGGTTTAGAGAGAAGAAGAGACTTTGCTATTTTTCCACACTTTCTTTACAGTTTACAAAACTGTTATATGTAGTTACAAAACCTTCTTACTAAGCTAAGGACTAACTGCTGTCTAACTACCTTATAACAAACTATATAGGATCTTGACAAGTGTCATTCATTTCTACCATAGATTTATCTTTCACTTGGAGGTTGGTTTTTCTTGCTTCACTATTCTTACATCCCCCCTCAAGCTCATGCGTGTAGGAGCTGAGCATGAGATTGCCACAATGCAACTGAAACAATGGCGCAGACAAACCCTTAGTCAAAATGTCAGCGGACTGATCAGATGAAGAAACATGTTGAATCTGGAGATCTCTTCGTGTGACTCGTTCTCGCACAAAGTGGTAATCGATTTCAATGTGTTTGGACTTAGCATGAAACACTGGATTGGTGGATAGAGCGATGGCAGAAACATTGTTATAATGTATCATGGGAGGCAAGGACAAAAGAATGTGAAGATCACAGAACAATTGGCGTATCCAGGCAAGCTCAGCTGCAGTGATGGCAAGAGCTCGATATTCTGCCTCTGTGGAAGACCGAGAAACAGTATGTTGCTTCTTTGAAGCCCAAGAAATTGGATTGGAACCAAGAAACACAATGAAACCAGATGTAGACCTTCGATCGTTGGGGTCTCCAACCCAATCTGCATCACTATAGGATTGCAGATAGAGTGGTCCTGGTTGAAATCTAATACCATACTCCGAAGTGCCTTTGAGATACCGAATTATTCGTTTGACTGCAATGACATGGGATTCCATAGGATTGTGCATAAACTGGCGAGCTTGATTAACTGAAAACGCGATATCGGGTCGAGTAAACGTGAGGTATTGTAGTGCACCTACAATACTACGATACTGGTCAGGACCGTGATAAGGTTTCCCATCATCCTTGATCAGTCTGTGATAGGGAAGACAAGGAGTAGCACAAGGTTTACAATCTTGAAGGTCAACCTTGTCAATCAACTCCTTGGTATATTTGGATTGAGAAACAAAGAAGCCATCAGAAGTGTATTGAATCTGAAGCCCTAAGAAATAGTTCAGAACTCCCAAATCCTTCATATTAAATTCCATAGTGAGAGCTGTAATAACATCTGAAACCAACTGGGAATCACTCCCTGTGAGAATCACATCATCCACATAAAGCAAGAGAACAACCGTGCCCTGTGATGTATGTTTAACAAACAAAGAAGGATCGGCTAGAGACTATTGAAACCCCAATCCAGGCAAAAAACTTGTGAACCGCTCATTCCAGGCTCGAGGGGCCTGTTTTAGACCATATAGAGATTTTTGAAGCTTGCATACATAATTGGAGGGATGACTAGAACTTTGAAAGCCTTGAGGTTGTTCCATATACACCTCTTCATTGAGTAAACCATGTAAGAATGCATTTTTAACATCCAGTTGTCGAAGAGTCCAATGAAACTGTGCTGCCAATGCTAGGATTAATCGAATGGTTGTAGGTTTAACCACTGGACTGAACGTTTCACCATAATCAATGCCTTCCTCCTGACTGTACCCCTTTGCAACAAGCCTTGCTTTGTATATCAAGATGGAACTATCTGCATTCCTTTTGATTCTGTACACCCACTTACATCCAACAAGATTTTTATGAGGTGGAAGAGGAACAAGAGACCATGTTTGTTGAGAATGTAAAGCAGCAATTTCCTCTTGCATAGCAGACTGCCACTCTTTCATTTTTTCAGCTGCTTTGAATGTTTTGGGTTCTAGAAGTGGTGAGGGGAGAGCCACGGATGCAGAATAAGCCTTTCTTTTGACAATGCCACTTTTGGAACGAGTCTGCATTGGATGCAGATTCATATGAATAGGAAGATCAACAATTAGTTGGTCTTGTTGGAAATCAGGATCATCAGGGATAGGGAATTATGTAACAGCATGAGGGCTAGATGCTATGGGTGAAGAGGGTAACAGTGACATGGAATTATGCAGTGAAGAGGGTTGAATAGACTCTGAAGCTGTACATGATTGTGGTTGAAAACACGCTGAGGTTGTAGATGCAGGCAAAGAATCTGTGGCACTAGATGAAATTGGACTGAAGAACTTTGAGGCTTGAGATGAAGATGAATGGAGAGGAGATGATGGTAATGTGACATGATTATGCAATGAAACTGATGGTATGAATGGTGCAGATGAATGAAGTAATGACTTGGATGTGGATGGAGGCATCTGAGATATAGCAGATGATGTGGTGGAGTATGGGAACTATGTTTCATCAAAGAGAACATGTCTAGAAATATAGATTTTGTTTGTGATCCCATCTAGACAGATAAGGTTTTAAGAGAGGGTAACAAGCACACCCAAATATTTTGAGGTGTGTAAGAGGTGGAGATTGACCAAACAATAACTGGTAAGGGGATTGCATTTTTAAGGAAATACAAGGCATTCTATTTATCAAATAAATGGCTATGGAACAAGCAAAGAACCAGAATTTGGAAGGAAGTGTAGCTGTTTGCAATAAGGTGATGGCAGTTTCCAGAATGTGCCTGTGCTTCCTTTCTGCCAATCCATTTTGCTCTGGAGTTTATGGGTGGGCAAGATTTTTGATGCAAAATGCCTTTGGTTGTGAGAAAATGTTGAAATTGATGACTGATGAATTCACTACCACCATCACTTTGGAAGATTTTAATATGAGCAGAAAACTGGGTACTTAAGTAGGTAAGAAACTTAACAAAGATTTGAAAAACTTCTGCTTTATTTCTTAATGGAAAAATCCATGTGTATCGAGTACATTCATCCACAAAACTAACATAGTACCTATACCCTTCAAATGACAGCACAGGGGCAGGTCCCCATACATCATTATGAATAACCTCTAATGGAGTTACAGACTTAGTTGCAGGAAAAGAAAAAGACAACTTTGTAAATTTGCCTTCCAAACAAGGAGTACAAATGCTGTGACAAGTATCTGTGAATGCAGATGGGTTGATGTGTTGGAGCATTGCAGAGGTGACTTTATTGGAGGGATGCCCTAAGCGTTGATGCCATATACTTGTAGTAACTGGTTTGGCTAGATAACATGCATGTAATGTGGATGATGCAGGTGGTTTCTGTTGTGGAGACTTAAATGGAATGGGGTAATAGCCAGCTTTACACAGCCCCTTGAGAAGAATTTTCCCTGTGATTTTGTCTTGAACCCAAAAGGAAAGATCATCACATATGAATCTACACTTGTTATCATTGCAGAGTTGATATATGGATAATAAGTGTTGTGAAAGTTTAGGAACGTGCAACACATTGTTCAGTGTAAAGATATGGCTAGGAGCTTGCAGTGTAGATGTACCACTATTAGAAATTGTCAAACATGCACCACTGGCAGTGGTTATTGTATCTGTGCCTTGGTAATGAGTAGCCATGTCAAGATTCGCAAGCTCTGAAGTCATATGAGATGTGGCACCAGTATCCGTAACCCAGAACTGTTCAGATGATGGAGAAGGATTGTGACTTGCTTGCATCGCAGTGAAATTAACTGAGGGTGGTCTCCCTTGATATGCAAAGTTGTTTCTGTGATAACATTGAGTAGCAGAGTGTCCAAACTTCCAACAAATTTGACAGTGAATAGTTGTTCCATGCCCAGCAGTTGATGTATTATGCCTTTGAAAGCAATCTGCAGCCACATGACCTTTTTTGTTACAGATTTGACAAGTGGGAATCGCATTTGGATGATCAGGACATGTGTGTTGAAAAGCTTTTGGGGCGCCAAGAATTCCAGGACTAGAATTGTATGGTAGAGAGTGAAATCTAGGACCATTGTTATACTGAAACCTGCTTCTTCCTTTACCTCTGTAATGTGTCCCCTTGTATCCCCCAGAAGACATTGTATTGCCATAATTGCCATTAATATTTTCAGAGCCATTTGGAGAAGATGACCCTTGTCCAGAGTGAAATCCATTAGAAGTAGATCCGCCATTGAAACTGTAGCCTTGGCTTGAAGACCCAATGTCAAATCCCTGAGACTGGGATGAACTGTGATCAAGGCTAAGAGCTTTGCCTTTTTCAGATTGAGTGCTTACAACCATTGCAGTTCCAAAAGACAAGGAAGATTCACAAGACTGTCCAATTATAGCTTCTTCAGCAAGAAGCTGTGATCGAAATTCTTTCAGGGAAATCCCATTCTCTCTACCTCTAATAACACACCGAAATGTATTATAATCAGCAGACAACCCTTTTAGAGCAATGATGATTATGTCATCATCATCAAATCGAACACCAGCTGCAGCAAGATGATCTCTGGCATCTTTGATCCTTTGCAGATAGACAGATACTGAATCAGACCCTTTCTGTATGTTCTGAAGCTCTATCTTCATCTGAAAAATGGTAGTCTTTGTAACTGTAGAAAACCTTTCTTTGAGATTTGTCCACATTGCATGAGAAGTTGTACTGCCAAGCACACAAGAGATCGCAGTAGATGACAATGTAGCTATGAGAAGCTGCATAAGAGCCCGATCATGCATTTTCCAAACCTGATAGGCATCAGTTTCAACCCTTTCAATATTCGCTTCATCAAGAAACCTTGGTGGACTTTGCTTGGACCCATCAACAAAGCCAAGAATTCCATGACTGTCGAGCAGAAGATTGATCTGAAAACTCCATACAAGATAGTTTGAATCATCCAATTTGACTGTAACAGAAGACGACACAGTAGAGATGAGACTTGTAATGGGTGATTGCACAATATGCAATTGCGTTGCGGTAACCATTGGTGCAACAACAAGAGAGTACTTGACTTCGAACTTTTATCGAACAGTTGGTGGGCAACTGTGTAGGAGACGAGGATCTTGAGTATCAGGACTTTGATGATCCTAGAAATCTCAGAAAAATTAACAAATCAGAGGATTGAGAGAAAGAAATATATGTATCAGATAGTATGCAGAAGTTTTGGATTCACCTACGGCGATGATACCATGTAAGAATTGCAGAAAACTTAAAGACGAAGAAAGAAGAAAGAACGCAGAAGAAAGAAGAAGAAATGAGAGAGAGAGAGTCAGGAGAGAAAACAGGTTTAGAGAGAAGAAGAGACTTTGTTATATTTCCACACTTTCTTTACAGTTTACAAAACTGTTATATGTAGTTACAAAACCTTCTTACTAAGCTAAGGACTAACTGCTGTCTAACTACCTTATAACAAACTATATAGGATCTTGACAAGTGTCATTCATTTCTGCCATAGATTTATCTTTCACTTGGAGGTTGGTTTTTCTTACTTCACTATTCTTACACAGGTTATGGGCATCACAGATCAAGTGCGGCAGCAATGGGTCATGCAAGTGATGGGGGGATGCAAGTGGTCTGGTAATGAGCAGGTGCGACGATTGCAGTGGCGAGTTAGCAGGTTTTAAGGGTCGGGTTTCACTCGGTGGCTCGGGGAAATAGCGGATTGGGAGAAACGAGAGCTGGAGGGAGGGAGAGAGACTTTTATTTGTCAAAATGGAGAGAGCTAATTAGAAGAGATTTTTTAATTTTTTTAATATTTAATTAAATTTTTAATTCAATTGGGCAAGAGAATGGAACTGTTTGTCACGTCAGCAGTTAACAGATAAATTAACAAAATTTTTAACAGAGGTCTAACATTGCAATAAATTCGTAAAATAAGGTATCACATTGTAACTTTTAAAATATAATGTATAAGATTATTGTTCGATCTATAATTAAGATAATTTTGTATAATTTACTCAAGTTTCTTCCTGCACAAAGTTTGCTACCGTACCAATTACTCCCTTAGGAGAGCATTTCTGCTAGGACCAAACGTGTTTCCGCAGCTATGTGCTTGGAATTCCAATAAAGTAGTCACATACGGGAGAAAAATACTCACAAAAGACGGCCGACCTCCTTTTAATTTATTTGGAGCAACAAGTTAGCAACACGAGACGAATCAACGCATAAAAAATACACATATAATAAAACCTTGGAGTCACGTAGTCGAGTTAGGAATTGTTTATGGTTCAAACGGACAAAAGTATAGGAAAAGATAAAAGAATAGTATACGAGAGTTAGTTGTTCATGTTTTGTAACTATTCCTACACTCTTCTAAAAAGTTTTGAAAATGAATCTCACATTGGTGAAAGGAAGAATCTTACATGTGCTTATAAGTAATTTGACTACTCCCTATATTGTTAATTGGTTTTATTGTAAAACCTTAATTTTCTTCTTCGTATCAAAGCAGGTTCCTAACGGCCACACATATCACCCGAGTTGTGTTGTCCGCGTGTTAGGCTTGAAAATTCCTTATATGTGAGGGAGCATGTTGAAAATGAATCACACATTGATGCAAAAAGAGACCTTACATAAGCTTATAAGTAATTGGGCTACTCGTAAAGACATGAGCAAAAGAGGAAAAGTTGGTTCCAAATACCAGGTTAGGTTTGGGATACTAAAACTTATATGACTATACAAGCGCCATAATTGAGACCGTCCATTCTTTTTATGATCATTTGTAAAAGAAAATTTGTTTCATTGAAAATTGTTTATTTACTTGTTACCATAATTGTTGTTTGTTGGTACATGAATGGCTAAACCGGTTTCTAAATTAAATGAAATTTTCAAACGAAATCACTAAATAATAAAAATAAAAAAAATGAACAATTATGGTATAACATTTGTATAAAAAAATGATGTCAGATCGTCATAAAATGAGGAATGACTTATGTCATGACCTAAGTCAAATATTTTCCAACTCAAATTTGGAGTTTCATTTTCATCAAATTCGTGATTAGTGATTAGTAAAATTATGAGTAAAATATTATATAAAGAGGATTATTGATGGGTCCATATACAAATGAAGAAGATTGAGGATTATATAGTTCCTTAGTGGCCCTATAAGAAACGAAAAGAAAAAATAATTGTTCCATCATATGCATGATGGCGCGATCATGACAGCATTATGTTAGGACTACGAAGATATTGGAGACTTGGGAATTCAATGGACAGCAAAACATCGAATGAAATGAATCACATTGATCGCAATTTATTTTTTTTAGCAAATTAAGCTGCTCAGTTTCAGCAATATAGGACAGCCACAGTAAGAGACTCAAAGTCTATAGGGAATTTTCAAAGCATGACATATCACACAATGGACAACCAACAAGTAGTAGTTTGCAAAAAAAGATTCACTTTTCCATGTGACACAAACAAGCAACAACTTAGGCAGTCCATACATTTTGACAACTATAGTTATGGCTGAGAAAATCGTGAACCATTCCCTTTTGAAGTAAGTTCTGCTTAAAATTTCAACCAGTGCATCCAAGAAGACAAATCAAATTCAATTATGGTCAATCTTGATGACTTAACGGATTAGATTGCATTCTTACATTTTTAAATCTTAAAATAATTCGACCTGATAACGGATTTCCTTCTCAGAATCCAATCTATATTATAAAGTACAAAAAGAAAGTTCCAAATATAAAACAGCACCTAAGGAAAATTATTGAATATGGTTTGTTTATTTCAATCATTTTCGACAATATATGGAATAGAAAAGCAAAAAGAAAACTATAGTTGAGGGTTTCCATGAACACAAGCATCGTGTTATTATCTAGGATGAGGACCATGATTGACAATTGACACACTCCAAAAGATTGAACCTTTCAAAATGTTCAAGGTAAAGATTTGCCGTTCTCACAAGCAAGAGCTCTAAACATCCAGGATGAGGACTGTACTATTGGAAAGGATCCTCATCAGATCTTTTTCCTAGGGATTCCGGGGATCCCGTGATCGTGATCGTTCATCGTATATTGTACGGTCAGTTTTCGTTAGGTACTATTTATATTTAATTTTAAATTTTAAATTTAAAATAATTTATGACCGTACAATGAACAATCACGATCACAAAATCTTTGAAATCCTTAGAAAAAAGTTATGACGATGATCACAAAATCTTCGAGATACATGAATATCTTTGAAGAATACAAAGATGTCGCAATAATTGGGACCAATGCTTGACTCCTAGCATGTGATCAGAAACTTCCCTCTCACTAATTCATTTGTGTTATTTTGGCTTTATTGACACGCCTTTCACCAACAACCACATCACTGACTCTAAAAATTTTCTGATCTCTTTACTTAAATATTTATTTATTATAAATAATTTAACGATTTTATTTTTTTACGCAACGATATATTTACAGTTAATAACATGAAAATAAATTGGTATCGAACTTGTTATTCATAATATTCGAATAAAAAATTTCTCATTTATAAATGAAAATGAACACTACAAAACTGTAAATTAAAAAAGGCAAAGGATATAAACATTAAACACAATAAATTAAAAATAATAATCTTAATTATCATGACAATCTACTGTTATAAAAGTTTCCCTAAGACTCTAACCTTGCTATTTTCATAATATTTATTTCTGTTGTTTTCAATAAAAAAAAAAACACTCTGCCAGATTAAATGAACACAAATAAAGTGGATACAATAAAATAATGAGTGTGAAAATAGTATCAAAAAGAGAGTCTTCCAATTTATTTTTTTTGTAAAAGTCTTCCAATTTATTACTTCTCACGGGAGACTCATGAAAATGACAATGGTGTTGAAAATTCTCAACAACCGATTCATTCCAGACGTGTTGAGTCGTCGACTATTTTATTATAATCCACAGAGTGCGACTCGTCGTTGGATATAATAAGAAACAATTTTCGGAGGAGTAATTCGCAAGTAACTGAGATATGTGATGGTACGAACATGTAAGATTGTAAATTGATCTATAACCATCATGAACTTGTACACAAATTGAGATATGTGTTCTACTCGTTAAAGAAACAATTCAAAATTATGTTTGATTCGATAAACAATAAGTTAATCTTATACATTAATTTGTTCGGCTCGCAAAACTTTTGAGTAACACATTTTTTTTTTTTTTTTTTCACAAGACAAGTTGAACTAGATTAGGCCATCTCCAACTGAATGAGAGCCAGATGACTCTCTTTAGCCCTATAGTCATCAAAGAAATTATATTTTAATAAATAGTGTCATGCCATATTTTATACCATCTTGAACCAAAGAGGCCAAAAAGCTATAGGCCAAATATAGCCCCATGACAAAAAACCATCTCCAACCGAGAGGGCCAAAAGGTTATAGGCCAAACATAAATTATTATTTTAATTGAATTAATATAGTTAATTAAATTAAACTACCATATTAAAATAAGATATTTGGACATATTGGAAAATTATTGTTCAAGAAGTTAATTTACTTGCAATGAAACTTCACATTTAAGATTTTTGTTTTTTGAAGAAGAAATAAGTTTACATTGACTATCTTCAATTTAAATGAACAAAATTGATATTATGCATCACGCCCTGATCTCGACATACGTCCCGGACCGATACGTGACGTCATCAAGTACCTATATATCTAACATATCCTGCCTCCGGGATATGGACAAAGCACAACCCAAGATTCGGATTGCGTAGTAATTTTTTGTATACTTTATAGTTGCATCTAACCTCCTCGTTAGACTGCCTACGTACCTTAAATAGGGATCAAGCCATTCGTAGTTCACCATTCGTTAAACTTTGAACTTTTCGTAAAACACTTTCTAGCAGAAAACATAGAGTACCATACCACACATCAACCATAAGCCAAACAAGAGTTGTCATCATGCCATTCACACACACATATGATTTCCAACACCATTCAACAATCACATCAATCAATAACACATACAATACACCAAAATGCAAGGCTAGAGCAACACAGTCTAGCCGAAGCCTACATCTCTAAATAATGTGATTTCAGACTACTCAACAAAATCCAACAGCATCGAGATCCGGACCATTCAATGGAACCAAAATACCAAGCAAGATTCCGGACCACTTAATGGAACCAAAATACCAAGTGGGATTTCAAACCACTCAATGGAATCTAAACCAAGATACGATTCTGGACCTCTCAACGGAATCACGGAGTAGAAGGGATTTCGGACTTCTCAACGAAATCCGAGTGGATATGATTCCAGACTACTCAATGGAATCGCATAGTACAATGGATATCGGACCACTCAACGAAATCCAAAGCAGGATACGATTCCGGACCACTCAACGAAATCGCAAAGCACAAGGGATTCTGGACCACTTAACGGAATCCAGACAGAGCAAGGAACCGGACTACTCAACAAAACCCTAGCGGAACCCAGTTCCGAACCACTCAACGAAATTGAGCTGAAGTCCAAGAAACATAACGGCGGCTCGAAGAAACAAGACATGAATCAAGTTACTCAATTCACGAAGGTCAACGAAATGAAACAAGCACAAGTGCTAATTTAGAATGGATTAACGAAGCAAGAAATGAAACGATATCGAAGCAACAAATCTCCATAACAATGGGTTAATTGTCCGCTGCTAACCCTCACATTTACCAAACAATCCAACATGCATTTCAAATCACATTTCACAAATATTCCCAATGCACAAGTCAAATCACATTTCATAACAATAGATCAATGGCCAAATGTAAAAATACATTTTACTAGAAATCACATTTATAAAACCAAGTCATATCCATAAAGGATATTAAATACAAAACTAGGATAATAACCATATCACATTTATTAAAGTCACTCACTAACCAATGTAGGCCCACTAAACTTCACTCAGTCTCTAGTAGTACTAATTTTAGTATTTAAAACGATTCGAGACATGTTGACTAAAAGTCAACAGTGGGGTCTACAACCCTACGTAATTCGATCTAGAATATCTGCCTACAAATTACCGATTCGTAATTTCCTAAGAGTTTCATTAGTTTTCTAGAACAATATCCTAAAATTTCGAAACGATCCAATAGTCGGATCTCCGCCAATTGCTAGAATTAGGTGGCAGTCAACAATTAGTTGTACAAACTTAATAATTCAATTCATCAAGATCCATACATTGGATTCCTGATCCATCAATTTCTAATGTCCTTAAATATTACGTGCTATAATGCATTAAAGTTTGGTGACGATCTAACGGTCAGATCATTGATGGTTATAATGATTAAGAGGCATAGCCTAACGAAATTATGTTCGAACAATATGATATCATCCATTGGATGTCACGTATAGAATCAGGGTATCAAATTTAGCCTAGAAGGGTCAAGTGGCTTATCGAGCCACGTGCCGCCGCATGCAGCGATTGGTCGTCCCGACTCGCCAGAAAATTCACCTAATCCAAAAATTACCAAATTTTGTAGGAATGTAGAGCACAACAAGGGGAAAAACTTTAATACCTAGGCCGAAGTCCAATTTGGCCGAGAAACACCTGAAAACCACCTTGATTCGTCAGAAACCCTAGAAATAAGTGTACTTCAATTCGTACTCTCTGGTGGTCCACCACCCCCAAACTTGTTTGGGGTTTGTTCTTGGGCTCAAGAGGAGTATTTTGGGGGTGGTGATTAAAGGAGCACGTTTCAAAAATGGTGGATCACCAGCAAGGTACCATTAGCACCCATTGGTGCGGTTCTTCATGAAATCGAGGCTCATCTCTTCGATTTTTTGGGTAAATATAGAAGAGAGGTTGATGCTGAGTTGTTTCCAGGTAGCCTTGAGCTGTGATTCACCGGAGAAATGTTGAAGATGGCGTCGGAAGTCGACTGCAGAAACCGGGTCAGAGGCCGAGTCAAGCGGGTCGAAAACGGGTCAAAGGGATGAGTAGGGTTGGCTAGTCCACCTCCTTTCTCCTTTCTCTCTTTTCCCCTCCTTGCTTTCTTCTGATTAGCCTGTCTCTCCCTCCTTGCCCTTATTTCTCTTCTCTTCTTTCCATCATAGCAACACACATAACTTCCAGATTGTTGCTCCAGCAAATCTGGAGCCGCCTAGATAATGGTTAAATGACCATTTCACCCTTGTTTTTGCTCATCTATAACTTCTTTGTTATAATTTCAAATTACATTCCGTTTGCGCTCACGCGTTCGTATCGACGAGTATTATCCAAATATATAAAGATAAGTCGAAAAATATATAAGGATCAAATACAACCTTGTAGAATTCCGTTTAGTTCATTAAAGGTGTTTTCATCCTTTTACTTATATATATATATATATAATAAAAAATAAAAAAATAAAAAAGCATCGAACCTACGAATACAAAATACAAGATATGTAATTTTAAATAGTGAAATCCGATGACGGGAATTCACATTATGTCTCACCGTCTTCATCTTTTTCTTTCTAATGAAATTTAGGCATGAAAAAGATTTAATTATCGTGAACAATCTTACATTTTATGTTTTTAAATTTTGTGTTATAATGTTATCTTGTATATATTCTATTATTAGCAGCTTGGACGATCTTTAGCTCCTCAACATACACCTTGCTTTTAGCAACTTGCACCACCGCTATCTCAATTTCAATAGCTTCAATTTTGGCAACTTTATCCTCAACTGCTTCATTTACAACAGTTGAGAAATCAAGCTTGAGCAGTTTCCTCCTTTTTTGCAGGCAACACATACGTTGGAACAAAAGAAGGAGCAGGCTTTGACGCCTTTTTAGCGGCCAATCCACGTTTCCAAATAGCGAACTTTCCTTCATACTTCTGATAGTGGTGAGCTTTTTAGAAGTTGATCTAGTCTTAGCCATATATGGTCGCTTCATTTTATCTTCGGACCCCAAATGTTGGGAGCAGCACAAAACTTCTGCGTTGAGTGATCTTCTCAACTCTTTTGAAAGGAAAAATTTCACAGGCTCAATAGCTTCATTTTCATCCATTGAAGGAGACAACTCGATAACAAGTTTTTTTCGGAAGAAATAGAACTTCAACGAGCTGCAGAGAAAGTCCTTAATTACTTTTCAACTGAAGGTCGAGCAAGTAGGCCAACCTACCAGTAAGGCCCCGTGCTTCTCTCGCGACCTCAACCGTATTGACTTTTGCTCTGCAGATTCCTGTTGCATCAACATTTGCTCTGTGACTCTTGGCCGTGTGGAATATTGTTATGTAGCTCCCAGCTGCATCGATTCATCTATGTGGTTTCTCCTCGCCGTGATTACTCTTGCACCATAGCTCCAAGCAGCACCAACGCCTTCCAACAGCTCCACCTGCATTGTTGACTTTACCACACGCAACCCATCTGCGCTCAAGCCTTAAAAGCTGTGGAAGTAGCCCAAATGGCAAGCCCAGCTTGCACTAGCGCTAGCCTTTCCTCCAGACAGGCCATGTGACCTATCCTCGCATGGCACCACTCCCAGCCTAGCGCACTACGCCTAACTGAGCGACTCCATTCTATCTCTTGAGCTTTATGAGCCCAACACTTCAGCGGTAGACCCCATCCACCCTTGTTTACTAGGCCCAACAGCCCTACTCGCATAGCCCGGAGCGATCCAACCTTCCATGCCACACCAAGCGCAGCGGCCCACTTTTTCGTCCTCATGTAACCTGGCCCTTTCCAGCCTTTGGCTAGTAACTTCAACTGCGCCAATCGCCAAGTAGCCCTTATTGTCATGTCACCCACATGGGCCTCAACCCACTCATTCCAAGCTGCCTTGTGGCAGTAGTACGAAGAAGAAAGAAATTTTTTTTCTCACCATAGATGCAATAGCAACAACAACAATGACGTTAACGACAAATCAATTCTTCGTCGGGCAAACAAAAAAGCAAAATAGGGGGATGGGACACAATTTCCTCTGGTTATCTCTCTTTCTTGTTTGAAAAAATAATTATTCTCTGGATTTATTTAATCCTCTACTTAAGGTAGAGTTAAAATAAATTCTATAGGCAATTGAACCCCATATCCCAAAAGACTCTCACTATAAGTAAAAGCTTATAATCCAATGTAGTCAAGAAACCCGTTTTTGGCAAGTCTACTCAACTTGGATTCATGCACCTTCTACGTACAGCATAGTAGGTGTGAGGGTACTTGTGGAGCAAAAAATAATCCAAAAAATCCTAGCGCTGACACGTGGTTTTTCACCCACAAGAGAGGAGAATGCCTTCATTAAATTGGCGAGACCTACATGCGTTCCACGTGCATTTTAATCCTTAAGAAGACTTGAACTGCTGACTGCAACTTCTTCAAGCTCTCTTGCTTATGGCAAGGAGAAAAGTATAAGGAATTAAAGATAGACAAAACCCTTATTCAAAAAATTTTGGAGCTGACACATGAACTTTTTACCCACAAGTGACAACAAAACCCTCATTAAATTGGCGAGGCCCACATTTGTTCCATGCATAGTTCAACCATTAAGAAGACTAGAGTTGCTGACTGTGACTTCTTCAAGCTCTCATGCTCATGGCCAGGAGAAAAGTTAAAGGAATTAAAGATAAGATTTATAACTAATTCTTACCTTTAAACTTTCCTTACTGAAAACCAACTTAATCAAGTAAGGAATCACAATCGAATCTAATCAAGGATTCTACGAGATGATATTATTAATTAAATAATATCTTCGGGATAATTTTCTTCTCCGTCCAACGAATGACATGAAAAATAAAATAGAATTATTCTATACAAGTTTATTTTGTTAATCAAACTGATTTTGATTTTGATTATGGCCAACTAAATATCGACACATGCCATGGAAAACCCTACACATGGGACCGACTCTAGCTCCTATAAATACCCCGTCCTAGACCAATTTATGGTAAGATTTTGCTATGCAGCTAAGCCCTAAACTCTCTCTTTTCAAAGAAATTCACTTAGGCATTGTAAATCTACTAGCCAAACCCCTCCCCTCCGCTCCATTGGTGCATGATTTTGATCTTTGATCAAATGTGTTTAATTGTTTTGTAGATAAAAATTCGTTAAGACTAAACATGAAAATTATATAAGAGCAAAAATATACGCGGATTACTTTTTGAAAAAAAAAATTACTTCATCAGATTTTTGCTACCAAAAAAAAACTATACTTGTGGTGCGGGTGTCCATGACCACAAACATCTTAATCTTAACATCTAGGATTTTTTTTTTTTGTTTTGTTCAAAATTAACATCTAGGATGAGGATTATGATTGACAACTGGCACACCCCCAAACGTAGTAGAACCTTTCAAAACGTTCAAGCCTTCAAGGTAAAGGTTTGCCGTTTTCTCTCAAACAAGGGAGATGTTGAAATTTGGGCTGTATTAGTAAAGAATTCAAAGATTTCACACTAATTGGGACCAATATTTGATTCTTAGTATGTGATCAGAAACTTCCCCACAACCGTATCACTTAGTAAAAATCTTTTTTTGACCCTTTTATTTTTATATTCATGTATTACAAATAATTTTACTACTTTATTGTCTTAGAGAATGATATATTTTAAGTAGCAAAAAAATAAATTGGTATCGAACTTGTTATTCAAGATATTCAAATAAAAAAAACCTCTCACTTACAAGTGAAAATGAATACTACTAAAAAGTAAATTGTAAAAGGAAAAGATATTAATTGTGACACATTTAAAAATAATATATTTAACTATCATGACAATCTACCAGTAGTAAAGTTTCTCGGACCTTGCTATTTTCATAATATGTATTTATGTTATTTTCAATAATAAAAACACTCTGCTAGATTAAATAAACACAAATAAAATGGATGCGATAAAAAATGTTAAGAGTGAAAAATAGTATTAAAGAGAGAGTCTTCCAATTTATTCCTTCTTAGGGGGGACTAATGAAAATG
Source organism: Pyrus communis (assembly GCF_041283825.1). NCBI lineage: Eukaryota > Viridiplantae > Streptophyta > Magnoliopsida > Rosales > Rosaceae > Pyrus > Pyrus communis. The sequence continues at coordinate 10,785,044 of NC_142569.1, forward strand.
ACAATGGAACGTTCAAAAGTCTTAACAACCGATTCATTCCATACGCTTTGAGTCGTAGACTATTTTATTTTAGTCACAGAGTGTGACTTCTTGTTGGATAACAATTTAAGGAGGGGCAATTTGCATGCAACTAAGACTGTAAATTAATTTAAAAACGACTTGAACTTGTGGACAATATCTCAATGTGTTCAGCTCTTGAAAGAAACAAGTTAATTACTGTTTGACTCGATAAAAAAAAAAACAAGTCAAATTTATACATTGATTTGTTTGGCTCGTAAAATTTTTGAGCAACTCATGTTTTTCACGAGACAATCGAACTAGATTATATTAAGAAGTTAATCTGCTTGCAATAAAACATCAGATTTGAGATTGTTTTGGAAAAAGAAATATGTTTATATTGATATTATGTCTCACCTTCTTCATCATTTTCTTCCTAACGAAACTTAGCTCGAAACATTTTGAGTTCAGTATTGAGCTTAAAATTTCTAGGTTGGCTCAAGCTCCATTTGTATTAGAAGCAAGCTACTTAGCTCAAACTGAAAAATAGTTAAACAATCCAAACTTGAGTTGAATGATATATATTCTAACCCAACTCGTTTACAGCACTGATAAAGATGTATTACAACCAAAGCATTCCCCAGGCTTAAGTCCATATGCGACATGCCATAAGGCGGGCCCTAGAAAGTTTTAACATAAACAGGACGGACTCGCAATGGAAAGTTTTTTCATAATTTAAATTGAAACAATTGAATTGAGTACAACCAATATAAATAAATGAGAACCCGAACACGAATCATTGTTTTTGTGAAATAAAGGGAAGTGTTATTGGCACTTCAAAAATCTTATTCTACATTCTTCATAAGTGTATTTTTTTCTTTCCTAATATAGAAAGTTTTGAATGTAGAATGAGATTTTTAAAGTGCTAATAACAATTCGCGAAACAAAATGCATCAACAATTAAAATTCATAAGCGATACCTACTTACATCAACGGCTAGATTTCATTAAAGGTTTGGCAAGTCTTCCTACCATTTTCCAATTCGGAAGTAGTAGTACCAAAAAACGAATAAACAAAACAATGAGTCCATGTGAGACCAAATGTCAATTGCCAAAACCAATACCAACAAAGAGAGTGGGCCCTTTGGGGAAAAAAAATAAAACATTTATGCTCCTAACCATATCCTGTCACGTGTTTTTTACTATTCTAGTTAATTTTTACATTAAATTTCTTTTTAAATTTTAAAAAAATTAATTAAAATTAAGTGAAATGACACATGATAAATGATTAAATGTATGATGAGACCGTAATTTATGGTAATGAATAAAAATGTTCTAAAGGAAGTAAATAAATAAAGAGAGGGGGACCACGTGTCGAAATCGTCGAGCAAGACGGGGAAGGTGGGGAGTGTGAGACTCCAAACAGGGTGCGACGGTTGACTTAAAAAATAAATACGGACGCGGGGAGAAAATGGAATATGCCGGTGGAAATTCCTTGGTGTGTGAACGCATTGGCTGCTGCCGTCGCCTATAAATATTCGCATCCCTTCCTTTCCCTCGTCTCACCATCAAATTTCTTCACCTCTCTCTCTCTCTCGCTCGGTCGCTCCCAACAGGTTAGTCTGCAAATTAAATAAATTAATTTATCTAATTAGATGTTAAACATCTTGATTTATGCTTAATTTTTTCTTCCATTGTTGTCGATCTTGTAATTAAGCCCACTGATCTCTCCATGCATAGTTCTCTATCATGCATGCAAATTGCAAGCTCGAAGTGCAAAGTGTAAAGTGTAAAGTGAGTGGGGTTTTCTTTGTCATTGGGAATAGATACAATTTATAGCTTTTTCGAAGCATATCGTTCATGGGGTTCTCTTCCCTTTTGCAATTTTCACATGGGTATCTCTTTCTTAATTTGTCCCGCTTCTGATTTATGAACCTGTGAGTTCGGCCAGTTAGTCAGTCACCAGAGTCTCGGGACAGTTTGCCCGCCTCTTGTACCTGAGTTCAAAATCCCCCTCTCGAAATTACAACACAGACGTGTCAGCCACCATATCAGAAATTAATTTTCTGGTTTTCACTCTAAAAACTCCTCCTTTAACTGTATTTTTTTATTTTATTTTTTGGGGTCTTACCAGAGATGAAGTAGAAAAGATGGAATTTTTAGAAACCCATTGTGCATCAGATGCAGGTAAGTTAGAAAAATAAGTTAAAAGTAGTATTAATTCTGAGTTTTGGATCTGAGATTATCTTCTGAATTTAGAGTATTAAAGTTCTGTAGCCGTTCAAACAATTAATCGCATTCATAATCTTCATCTGTAAATAGCTGTAAATATTAGTTTAAGCTAATTAAATTACTGTTTTGATATTTTTAATCCCAAGAAATCTGGTTAAACAACCCTGGAAAAATAGGCCTAGGCCGCTCTGTTTGAAGGGTAATTTAAAAGAAAACTAATGAAAATGGTTTGAAAATTTTGAGTTTTAACGACAATGACAAAATAAAGGGGAAATGAATAGTATCATGATTAATTTTTTTAGTGTAAAAATATGATTTTTTTTGTTAAAATGAACAGTATAAATAACTTTTCGTTAAAGTTGTCTAATTTAAAGGGTTTAACTTTACACGCTAATGGCGTAGTCTTTAGACTCTTAGAGTGCAAAGATCGAAAATTTAATTTAATTCCACGCGGTTTTGATATAGTTGGAGAGACAAAGGTTGAAGATTTTAAAATAATTTTAAATTTTATTAGAGATAAAGATTGGTTGGTGCATATTTTAAATGGTTTCGTAGAGACTTTGAGACTTCTATTCAATCCTCAGTAGGTATCTGTTTGTCTGCTTGTGTGGGGCAGTTTGAACGTGATTTTCCTAGTTCAAGCCTCAAAAATTTGTGTACAACAACTCTCACGCCGAATGAAATTAATATGAAAGTTAAAGCAGCAAAGTATAACAGGCGACATGGTCCAAATGCCCCACCAGAGCTTTTCTCCCTTAAGAAATCTGGCCAAAAAAACAAAAACCTCTTCAGTGGTAGAATGAGGCAGAGTTCATTGTTTGTCTTTTCTTCCACTTTTCCAGTAGTCATGGAAGTTTTGCTAGTTTCAGAAGTTCATTTCACTTTTTCATGCTCAAATAAAATGGTCCCTTTTTTTGTGGGGTGGCAAATAAAATTTCTTTGGAATGTGTAGGTAGTTAGAGAAATGCTAAAAAGATTCTCTCAAAGTGTTGACTCTTTATGAATTTTTTGATACTTTTCAATTTAACGTTAATTTCTGTAACAACATATAAAACTTTGAGCTAAAAACATAAAAAGGTAGAGTACATGAAGAATTCTACTTCTGAAAAAGTCTCCTTAGCATTTCATTATAATATCCTTTATAAGAAGTCTTTTTCTCTAGTTAATGTTGTGATGTGATAAATCAGTGACAATTTTGAATAGTCAGAAATTATGAAGTGAATTGGTTGAACCTGGAATTCTAGGTGAGGCAAAATTTAATTTTCAACGTATGACCAAATGGAGGAAAATCGAGGGCCCTGTAGTCAGAAATTATTTGTGACCTGTCAGAGTTGGGAGTCCAATTTTCAAACTCCCTTGTTGATAATTAAACACTTGTTTGACTTTTCCTTTGTTTTTCCCCTTTGTTGAAGATTGACTGATTAATTATCACGCTCATTGGAAACCCGTGTTTCCGATGATATTTAGATGTATTTAGAATTTGAGTTGTGATTTTTTTTTTTTTTTTTTTTGACAAACGATATTCTACATTAATAGAGAAGGAGATGTGTTTACCTTTATAATAGATTAACAATAATATGGTTGAAATTCATGTTTGACGAAAACTGAATTTAAAACATTTCACTTACAAGTAAAGAATAATATTATTAGATCGTAGTACTAAGTGTAAATACTAATTTTCAATTTTTTGCCGTCTTCAAACTAGGGTGTAATAAAGCCGAACCGGTATAAATTCTTGTATTATTCTCTTGTTATTTATATTTGTTGCTATATTATTGTTTGAATGTTTTACGTTGTGTTTGCCGCTTCCGCACAATAAGTATTTTTTTCATTTTCTCACTCTTCAAATTGTGCAGATAAAAAAAAAAAGCTGGTGAGAAAGAAAGAGAAGAGAGAGAGAATTTGTAAAAGCTAGCTTAGCCATGGCTAAAGAGCAATTACAGGTTCTCAATGCACTTGATGTAGCAAAAACACAATGGTACCATTTCACTGCAATTATCATTGCTGGAATGGGATTCTTCACAGATGCATATGATCTCTTCTGCATATCTTTGGTGACCAAGTTGCTCGGCCGCATATACTACCACGTTGACAACGCAGAGAAGCCCGGGACATTGCCTCCGAATGTGTCAGCTGCCGTAAATGGTGTGGCGTTTTGTGGAACCTTAGCAGGCCAGCTCTTCTTTGGCTGGCTTGGTGACAAGATGGGAAGGAAGAGAGTTTATGGAATGACTCTTATGCTTATGGTCATATGTTCTATTGCTTCAGGTCTCTCATTTGGGCATACCCCAAAAACCGTTATGTCAACGCTTTGTTTCTTCCGGTTCTGGCTAGGGTTTGGTATTGGCGGTGACTACCCTCTTTCTGCCACAATCATGTCCGAGTATGCTAACAAGAAGACTCGGGGCGCTTTCATTGCTGCGGTCTTTGCCATGCAGGGGTTTGGAATTTTAGCAGGTGGGATATTTGCTATTATCTGTTCGGCCGCGTTTAATGCCAATTTTGATGCTCCAACATATGAGGTCAATGCACTTGCCTCAACCGTTCCACAAGCGGACTACCTGTGGAGGATTATTGTGATGGTAGGAGCAATCCCAGCTGCAATGACTTACTACTGGCGCATGAAGATGCCTGAAACTGCCCGTTACACCGCCCTTGTTGCAAAGAATGCGAAACAGGCTGCATCCGACATGTCAAGGGTTCTGCAGGTAGAAATTCAAGCAGAACCCCAGAAGGCTGAGCCGACTGCTAATGCATTTGCTTTGTTCTCCAAGGAGTTTATGCACCGTCATGGACTTCACTTGCTTGGAACAACAAGCACTTGGTTCTTGCTTGACATTGCATTCTACAGCCAAAACCTGTTCCAAAAGGATATTTTCAGTGCGATCGGATGGATTCCTCCTGCAAAGACGATGAATGCTATTGAAGAAGTTTACAGAATCGCAAGGGCGCAAACTCTTATTGCATTGTGCAGTACTGTCCCCGGCTACTGGTTTACGGTAGCTTTCATTGACAGGATTGGAAGATTTGCAATTCAGTTGATGGGATTCTTCTTCATGACAGTGTTCATGTTTGCACTGGCTATTCCCTACGATCACTGGACTCACAAGGACAACCGAATTGGGTTTGTAGTGATCTACTCATTGACCTTCTTTTTTGCAAACTTCGGTCCTAATGCAACCACATTTGTTGTGCCGGCTGAGATTTTCCCAGCTAGGTTCCGGTCTACGTGTCATGGAATCTCAGCCGCGTCCGGGAAGCTTGGCGCCATAGTTGGTGCATTCGGGTTCTTGTACTTGGCTCAGAACAAAGATAAGAGCAAGACAGATGCAGGGTACCCTCCAGGCATCGGGGTTAAAAACTCGCTCATTGCATTGGGTGTGGTCAACTTCTTGGGGATATTGTTCACTTTCTTGGTGCCTGAATCGAATGGGAGGTCGTTGGAGGAGATGTCGGGCGAGAACGAAGAAGAAAGCGAAACCGGGGCAGTGGAGTTGGAGCAATCAAGCTATAACAACAGGACAGTTCCAGTTGTGTAGGTTGGATCTATAAGCAGTGCAGAAAATAATGTTGTAATGTAAGCCTGTAGTTCATTTTGGGGAGGGGTATTTCGTCCTTTGTGGTATTCACATGAGTCCATGTCCTGGCTTTTACAAAGGATGCCAGATAAAGTGTGCATTTTCCATGCATAACATGTGTGTACGTAAAGCGTCAGCGTTTATCTTTGAACCTGAGGTCTTGTGTTTGAAACTGTCTTCTGCGGTTACGCATGTTTCTCTCCGCAGCTGTGACTAAGTAGTATATAAAGTAGAAGAGAATCATCAACCGTTTTCTGTTTCTCAATGTGAAAGTTGAATTTGTTTTGGGGGTTTAGGTAGTTTTGCACATTTTCTCTTAAGGCAGAGTGACTAGTCCACTCTCACTGTTCAGAGTATGTCTTATGTCAGATCGTAGTCATAGTCACGTAATAATGGAGATAAACATATAGCATGCACAATCATTCACACTTAAGAACTCCTGCCACTCAGGTTTCGTTGATATTATTTTTCTTTATTTTTTCAAAGGAAATCTCGACAATACGAAGAGAAAATTTAATATTATATTCCTTGTATTTAATAGAAATCTTATATTTGTTATGCTCAAAAGAAGTCAAACAGAACGTGTGTCGTGCACATTTTTTCTTCTCAACGTGATTGAGGATTCGAACTTGGAATTTTTTTACTTTCCAAATATATATAGAGGGTGTTCGTACATTCGTACACTCGGCACACTGTTCCATTAATCCATTTATTTCTACCATCATTCTATCATTTCTTTGCTTTTGGTCTCCAAATCAGTGAGAAATTATTGATTACTTTTACCCGAAAATCTCCCCCCAAATCAGAAATGAATCTTGTAATGAAATCTTTTACGATCCTCCAGCTAGCCAGCATAGCAATTTGGACATATATTCCATCCCCTCAGATTATATGGAATTTAATTCCTTCACCAAAGCATATATTACATACCATTTGTGTCAAAATTTTCAACCTCAAATTTGAAAACTAAATATAGAGATTGGACAACTGTGGAAATACGCGTTCTGGTAATGTATATGGAAACTATTTTCGGTTTTGGCTACTGCTGGTTACTACTAGAAATTCTCAGACATTCGGAATATACCGCTGAAAGATGTCTTAAGTTTGTTGAACAGAAGGGTCTGCACTGCAGAGAAACAACAGCTAGCTAAAATGGAGGGGAAGAATATACGACTGTAATATTCCGGTTGCTGGGCGACGCACCCTTCCCTTATAAATTCTCATTCCCTGCTTCCCCTAGAGCATAACCTATTACCTACCCCTCTCTCTAGATCTCTCGGAGTCGGAGTTGGAGTCGGAGTTTCTGTCTCTCTCTCTAGGTTGAGAGAGAAGATCCAGGTTAGGAAAAAAACTGCAGCTCTATGCATGCATGTTCTTGTTTCTTCTTGATGAAGCTGCATGTTTTTCATATTTTATTTACCATTGTTGAATTTAATTAATTATAGGAATTATTTTGGTCCCATCCTATGTATTACAATGCAGTCTTTCAATTACATATGAAGAATTATTTGTCTGGCTATGGAACTGATGCCCGTTCTTTATTAATCAACAAAGTGTTGATATGTCATCGATAATATGTCAATATCATTGTCTGTAACAAAACGTTCATATATGTTGTTGACGGATTTTCAGCACTATTGATGCACATCCGTTGTTTACTAAAGAATGAACGTCTTGCACGTATAGTTTCCGGGAACAATTAGTTATATCCTCTTTTTGTAAATTTTTCGGACTTATTTTAAGTTTCTTCAAGAAATGTGAAACTCTTGTGTTTTAATCTTCTGTGTTTATAACGATCAAATTCACATTTAAATCATTCTTTATTCATACATTGTTATGTAAATGTAATCTTACTGTTTGTGTTCTTGCATACTGGTGAACCAGAGAAATAGAGTTTGCCAGAGAGAGATCAAACCAAGCAAAGCTAAATCCATGGCCAAGGAACAACTGCATGTGCTCAGTGCACTTGACACTGCAAAAACACAATGGTACCATTTCACCGCAATTGTAATCGCCGGAATGGGATTCTTCACCGACGCGTACGATCTCTTCTGCATATCCCTCGTCACCAAATTGCTTGGCCGCATATATTACCACGTTGAAGGATCACCAAAACCAGGCACATTGCCTCCAAATGTGTCAGCAGCTGTCAATGGCGTGGCGCTTGTTGGCACATTGGCAGGGCAAGTGGTCTTCGGCTGGCTTGGTGACAAAATGGGGAGAAAAAAAGTGTATGGCATGACACTTATGCTCATGATCATATGCTCCATTGGTTCCGCGCTCTCCTTTGGGCACACCGCAAAGTCTGTAATGACCACACTTTGTTTCTTCCGGTTCTGGCTAGGGTTCGGCATTGGTGGTGACTACCCTCTTTCCGCCACCATAATGTCTGAATACGCAAATAAAAAGACTCGTGGTGCCTTTGTTGCCGCGGTGTTTGCCATGCAGGGGTTTGGAATTCTAGCAGGAGGGTTGTTTGCAATGCTCATCTCTGCAATTTTCGAGGCCAAATTCAAGGCTCCATCTTATGAAGTTGATCCAGTTGGTTCAACTGTCCCACAAGCAGACTACCTTTGGAGAATCATTCTAATGGTTGGAGCACTTCCGGCAGCTCTAACCTACTACTCGCGCTCAAAGATGCCAGAAACTGCTCGTTACACAGCGCTTGTTGCGAAAGATGTCAACCAGGCTAATGCTGATATGGGAAAAGTTTTGCAGGTTGACATAGAACCTGAACCCGTCAGGTTGCCTAAGGAAACTGTGAAATCTTTCGGTTTATTCTCTAAGGAGTTTATGCACCGCCATGGACTACACTTGCTTGGAACCACAAGCACATGGTTCTTGCTTGACATTGCATTTTATAGCCAAAATCTGTTTCAGAAGGACATTTTCAGCGCCATTGGTTGGATTCCTAAAGCAAAAACTTTGAATGCCGTTTCAGAGGTTTATAGAATTGCAAGGGCACAAACACTTATCGCCCTATGCAGTACTGTACCCGGATACTGGTTCACTGTAGCCTTCATTGATAAAATCGGAAGATTCACAATCCAAATGATGGGATTCTTCTTCATGACAGTGTTCATGTTTGTATTGGCATTTCTCTACGATTATTGGACACATCACTTGATAGGGTTTGTGGTATTCTACTCACTGACTTTCTTCTTTGCAAATTTCGGACCTAATGCTACTACATTTGTGGTGCCGGCTGAAATTTTCCCGGCTAGGCTGCGGTCTACTTGCCATGGCATATCTGCCGCAGCCGGAAAGTTAGGGGCAATGGTGGGTGCATTCGGATTCTTGTTCTTGGCGCAACCGCAGGACAAGGCTAAAGCAGAAGCAGGGTTTCCTGCTGGTATAGGGGTCAAGAACTCACTTATTATGTTGGGTGTGATCAACTTTTTGGGTTTATTATTTACGTTCTTTGTACCTGAATCGAAAGGAAAATCTTTGGAGGAACTGTCTGGCGAAAGCAACGAACACAACTAAGGAAGTAAGAGATCGAAAGCGGCCCTAGATCACATAGACGAGAAGGGAGTTTCTATTGTTCATCACTTCATCTACAAATGGAGCAATTTTTTTAGGATAAGTTTTCATTTTTCTCTGTTTCGGTCTTTATATCATTATGTATTACATTAAAGTAGAAACCGCATAGCCTTCTCTGTATTTTTGTTGTTGTTTGTCCCTTGTATTAAAGTTCATGGTTGATCTTCGCTTATCTTTCCGTCTACATTGACTATTAAGCATATATTTCGGGTTATGAATTTGTTCAAGACCAAAAGATCAATGACTGGTTGTGCATTTCTTGCTCCGCAAACATAAATCCATAAGAAACCAAAAGCATAGAGCAACAATTTTCAGGTTTACATCACCTAAAGGTAATTAAAGTTTGAAGCAAGAAGATAACATCAAACCATACTTTTCGTACCAGCTAACTGACCTGCCGGTTTATTCGAGGAACACTAATGCAGTTTTGTGCTGGTAACGGGTTCTATACATAGTGAAGCCAGCAGAACAAACTTGCAGAACCCTATAGACTTTGATTGACTGAGGAACATGTGTTTTAGTACTGCAGATACGGTTCAATGGGCGCGGTCTTTGAGCACCTAAAGATCCATCTCTGTTGGGTCAGTAGCCTGAATCTCGTCGTGGATACCGTCCAGCTCCCTCCTAAACCTGTCTTTACATGTGGCATAGAGCATCTTCTCACGGATTCGAGAGGTTGAAGGGGACCTGAGCATTAGTATGTAAATAATCATGAATTAGCACAAGATAGAACAGGTATTTGGATTTCCAAGCTCACACAAGTTCCGGTTTTTTAGGAATAAAACTTGCATCAATAGAATTCTGCACCACTGATTTTATATGAAAGGATCATCACTGGATACGAAATCAAGGGTGCAAATGCAAATTTTTGGATGGCTTGTTTAAAAAAAATATGGGTTTGCAAATAACTGCAGGTTTTTGAAATATTGCAACTTCGGAATTGGGATCAGAATTTGTGATATTGTTCGTCCATTATACTAGACTACTCTAAGCTATGGGGAGCGGGATTCCGAACTTGGGTGCAAGGAAGAAACACAATGCTCTGGCCAACTAGCATAATCTGCGTCTGGATTTGAGAATATGATCTTTTAACAGGACTATTAGTGACTCCATAGTCTATACATAAATCAAAAGGTGAAGAGATTAAAGGTAAAAACTAACCATGCGATGAAGGAGATCTTGCTCTTTTGACAGTTATCAGAAGTTCCGAAATCGAAGTCGTATACTGCATATCGACAATCATTATCAGGCAAAGCTGCCACAAAATCATCATAGCTCTCCGCCGGACCGCCAATTTTTTCAACTACAACCTCCCTCTTCTTCTCATCAACCTTGAATATCACATAGCTGTGGACCTTCTTCCTCTGGAGCTCCATGAAAGTGTTCTTGCTCTCATCAGAAACCCCCATGGCACATGAAGCATTTGGCTGGAAAACACAAAAAAAAATAAAATAAAAATAAAAAAATATGAAGGATCACATAGTGATATTCCAAACTACTCTAATTTATAAGGAGGGATACTGAATACGGTGCAGAAACACTGCGTTGATTAACTAGCTTAACTCACGTCTGCAAAAAGTTCCTTGAGAACCAACTAGATAGATTAATGAATTGGGTTCATCCAAAGCTACATCAAACTGAATTATCTTTACAGAAACATGGGATTTGACACAAAATCTTGAGCTCTTGAATAAAATCAAGACACTAAACAAAAACCGACAATTAAACGAAACCAACGAAGCTTCAAAAACGAACATAGAAAGAGAGAGTACCCGACTGAGCCCTCTGAGAGACATTGCAGCCAGGAAAATCTCAAGTCCAAAGAGAAAGTTTGATCAAGAACAAGAACGAACAGATTATTCAGAGAAGGCTAGCAGCTAAAGAGATATTTGAACAAATGAGGCATGCAGAAGAAAAGATAAGCAAATGGGAAATCTGAAACGAATCGAACTGTACCAGTCAAAACAACGAAAAAGAAAATTTACTTAATAAACTACATACTATTCTCTTCCTTTTTTCTGCGGTCTAGAAAAAGAACAAGGAAATGGTAAGAAAAATAGAAAGGTAGAAAGATACGTACCCATTTGCTGTGAGGTTCTCTGGTGTTGAAAGATACGTACACATGGTGATGGTGCTGCGTAGGACTAACGCTTTGCTTGCAAGCAAATTGCCGACGTTGAATTTGGGACCCAGAGATTCAGGGAGGGACCGCCCTCCACCACCGTCCACGCTGCATATACATCGTTATCCACTCGCCATGTACAGGAGACCGACTCTACCTTTTGTTACTGCCAAGACAAATCTATTATTATGCAACTTATGATCGATCTTTCGTTTGAATTGAAGTACGGAAGATGTGAGTTAGTTCAGTTGGTTAAAAGATGTTTTCCTATAATTGATAAGAAACAAAAACTTACATTTACATCGGAAATTAATTTCATATTGACGGTTTGCAATCAGCTTCAACTAGCACGGTGTTTATGTTGCATTCTTCTCCTCGTATTCGAATTTGATCTCTCCCATCTAATAACTACATATTAGAGTAATTTAGATAACTACCTTATCCAAAAAATCATAAATTAGAGTAATTTAAACAATCATTTGATCCAAAAAATAGACTGCAACAGAGAGTATGTATGAAAAACTACGAAGTGTTGCTTGAAGGGCGTGATTTTTTGGCACAGAAATAAACTTCGGATTGCATTTGCTAGGAAAACTTATGAGTGCTTACTCATGATTTTGTTTCGTGAAGTTCTACAATAATGATTATAAAACCTATTTTTATAGCATTCATGCCATACCATAAGCTTCATATAATTCATAGAGGATCATCAAGAGATGTCATGACTGACATAACTTTGATTTTTATTTTTATGTTTTGTAGCCGGCTAGTATTTCTATTCATGTCCACGTAGGATCCAGCTCTTTGATGTCAAAAAATGATTAAAGAAAAAAAAAAGTAACTCTATTTTGACTATGTTCTTATTGCACTGTATTTCTATATTAAAATTGTTATTGACGTTCTAAATTTTATATTTAAAAAAAAAATATTTTTATAAAAAATATATAACTAAAATTTTGAAGTATAATAATTGTCCTTTTATATGCAATAGCACCTTTCAAAAAAGTAAAAACCCATAAAATTTGTGTACATGTGTGGTTCCCAAATAGTATTTTACTTAAGTGTGAAAAGGTCACGTGATTGTCACGAGCTCTCCACCAACAAAGAGCCGGAGCAACCGCAACCCAAACCCGAAACATCGACTCCTTTCCTGGATCGAAAATTTTTGTGCCCTAAAAATTTGGGGTTTTTTGGGTTTTGCGAAATTTGGTTCCTGGGCAGCTGATAAACGATTCCCTGATGAAAATGGATTCAGAAGGTACGCGTCGGGATTTTCTTCTTCCAAAAAGTAATTGAAAAAAATTGATCTTTAATTTTTATCAATGAAAATTTTGATTTCTTTTTATTTTTGTGTGAAATTTTTAGCAGCGCAAAAAGCGTCGAGCAATAATCCGTCGGTAATGCTCGCTTCTCTTCTGAGCAGGAGAGCCAAGCTTCAAGATGAACTCCGAGGGATTGAAAAACAGGTTCAAATTTTTATTCATTTATTTCTTAAATAATTTAATTTAATTTTTATTATTCTTTTATTCAGGGTTGGTGAATGAGTTTTATTGGCTTTTGGGTTAATTAGTTAGAGGTCATTTTTGGGGATATAGCTGAAATGGAAGACCTTTCTCTTTTGTGCTTTTTTCATTTTTTTTTTGTGTTACACAAATGATTTTAATTGGTCTTGTATAGAAAATCAGAAATGTGTGTCAGTATGGTTTAAGAACTAAGCTTTTTCTTTATCATGTTATAAATCATAATGGAGAAAAACTTACATGAAACGGGTGTGTAACCCCTTTTTGTGTCTATCTTCCTTATCACGTGACATGGAACTGTAGGTTAGCCTGTGGCAGGTAAGCATTTCTCGTCTTAATGATGCTTCTATGGAAATTTGGCTGTAATTTTGTTATTTCTCTTTCTGGTTCGGTCCACAGTTTAGAACCAAAATGCAGCGGAAGCTGTGTATGGAAATGTATGCAAATTAGTGAAGAAAAAATTAATTGGTTTTGTATAGTATGTTTAAAGAATAAAGCCCTTTTCTGTGTCGTGTCTTAATGGAGCAAAACTTACATGAAATGAGTGTATGATCACATGATGAGAGAGATAGAGAGAGAGTGTATACGCCTGTGATAGGTAAGTTTTTCTTGGTTATGTTGCCACGGGATTTTTTATTGTAATTTTTTTCTTTCTCCTTTTGGTTTGGTCCACAGTTTAGAATCGAAATGCAGCACAAGCTATGGATGGAAAAGTTTTTTTTTTTATGTCTTGTTGTAGTGGCAGCTGAGCTGCGTATTTGATGCGTCCCTTTACTGGAACTAATGTTTTCTTACAATGCAGGTCTATGATTTGGAGACTAGTTATCTGCAGGATCCAACTCAATGTGGAAATGTATTAAAAGGTTTTGAAGGGTTTCTATCATCATCCAAGAACACTAACCTGTAAGAACTAACTAATATATCATTTCCTTTGGCTTCACTTTTTTTCTTTTTACTCTTATGTAGGGTTATCCTCCTTAGTTAACTCTTGCCTATGGGGCTTTTGTGTTTGCGTGATAGTCTAAAGCAATCTACTTTATTTCCCATGAAGAACTGGTTCTTTTGTACTGTGGCTATTTATACATGATCGAATACTCTGATTACTCAATTTCTCTCTGGTTCTCTTCCTTTCTGATCTAACCTGTTGAGTTATTCCTCCAAGCGATCTTTTTCTTGCTAGTAGGGTTCTTTCACTGACCACTTTTGCAGCTAAAACCGTTAGTATTAGCTCATCTAGTGATCGCCATTATCTATAGACAAAAACTCACAAAATGACCTTTGGTTTCGCATATTGAGTTTATATTCACGGAATGATTATCTCTGCATATGATATTAGGAGCTTTTGGATAGATTATATTCTTGAATTATAACTCGGGCAAGCCTACTTTATGTCAGAGACATGATTTAGCTGGGAGATGATTGGCCGTTACTCATTGCTCTGATGGCATCTGAATTGAATGTTCATACAGCACATTTCCCCTAAATAATCTATATATCCGGTTATGGCACATGCAAGTTATTAAATCAAGCATGCAGCACTGATGTTTTCTGTGTTATTGCACAAAGTTTTCATGTTTGGATCTAGGATACGTATTAATGGATGGAATTCTTCAAACCTTTTGACTGCAGCTTGAAGCGGTCTAGGAAATTTCAGCCTGAAGATAGGATGTTTTCATTATCTTCTGTTACATCACCAGCAGTAAGTATTCTAAACATTTAAAGTCCCGTTATGGTGGCTGTAACTGTCCTCTTCATCTTTTGTTGTTGTAATTTAATGTCATCTCCGCATTATCAGTACATTCATGCAAGTGAATGTGGACCTAAAATTTCAAACCACAATTGACTCTGTGTAAGGATTGACGTTGAAAATAATTGTTTGAAACATGTAAACCAATGTTCATAGTTTCTCTTCTATCTTCTCAGGCTGAAGAACTTGCGGCTGCACGAGATGGTAAAGCTTATATTGGCAAATACGCAACAACAGTCTCTGCAATTTTTATTCATTGATTTGTCCCTTTGTGTTTATTGTAGATGGGAGATCAGACTTTGGTCCAGGTCGGTCCAAAGGCGGCATATATGGGAATGGGCAGTAAGTACTCCACTATTTCTCTACGTGTTAAGTGGCATGTTAAAAGTTCTACTCAAGCTTTACCAAAGCTGGAAACAGATTTTATCAGTTGTCACCATTTATCTTTGAGGCTCTATCTCCTGGCATCACTGTCTGAAATATATAATTTATGTCACAGAGGAAAGCCAAAGAAGGGAAGACCTGCACCAAGGGACGCGAAAAGAATCAGACCTTCAAGCGAACAAGATTACGACTATGAAGATGATGCTGAGATGTCATAGTGAATGGGGAACTTATGGTTTACCTTTCCATATGAGCTCTACGCGAGCAAGAACTGGGACCGAGCGCTTTCATTTGAGAAATCTTTTGATTGTCGAAAGCCATGCCTCTCAGGCAAGCAAAACCCCCTTTTTCACTTGTGTAATTAATCTTATCTCAGGCTGTAAGTATTACACCCGAGTCCTGATAGTATTTAAGATTTTGGTTATTTCTGCATAGATCTTGTTACTTGAACAAATGTGAAACTTCAAATGGGAAGAATATTTCATGAGAAGTATAGTTTTCAATCTTGCAACATTGTTTTGATTTGTTTTCCATCTCACAAGGTTGCATCGTGCCATCAAGTATTTACTTGAGAAATTGGGTTACTCTCAAATTCGTTGTAAAAAATATTGGACATGAGAAAGTGATAACAACTGGCTTGCAGCTCAAATGGTTAAGATACGAGAGGATTTTGATTCATTAAGCAAAGATTCGGCTAAGTGCATTTGTAAATGCTCGTTTCCACATAAAATCAATCGTGGTGGAATATGTTTGGCTTCTTACCATTAATGCGTTTTCTCGTTACTTGCAAATGACAAACTAACAACCGAATGAAATAAGTTGATAAAATAACTAAAAGAAGATGAGCAAACAAACATACATTCAACTGGACATCAAGATGACATTGGTAACTAAAATCAATCACACAATGATAGCAGTATTATCAAGTTAAAACACGTGGTGACACAAGATAAACTTGAGTATTGGAATGCATCCACCTGGACGTCCTTTTTGCTTGTGGGACTCAAATTGTCCATTACATTGCCCGACGTCGTTCCATATACCTCTTGGACTGAGAATCCAACAAATACGACACCGTTTAGCTGGCGCCGCATGATCGTTGAATACTATTTCCAGGAGGTTTGGCCCCCCCGATTCCGCCGCCGAAATCTTATCGCCCTTGTGCCCCGTTACCCATTTCACTCCTCCTCTTCCCCCTCCCATGAACTTGCTGGTATGTCCCTACACCTATAGATACACCTATACATACACATGTACATATATGTTTTTATCATACATTGTTTTCATTCGTGATTCGATAGGAGAAGATAAAGATGCAGAAGAAGGAGCCAGATAAAGCTCCAGCCCCTCCTGAGGTGCCGGCGTACTGGATTGAAACTTCCGAGTTGGTCTCCTACCGTTGCGAGTTTGACCCCACGGGTCAACTTTCTGTAAGTTCTTCATCTTCTTCCCCATGTTTAAATTGCGTGTTCACTTCTGGGTTCTGCTGGGTAAGCGGTAGTTTTAGCTGCCGATGCACCCTTGACTGAAATTACAATTTGGGTCTGATTTGAGGTATGGGTTCTTGTTAATTTGGTGAAAAGTTGGGGACTTTGTAGTCAAATGGCAATGCAAGTCGGTCACTGAGTGTTGGGTTGCTGGGTTTGATTTTAGTGTAAATGGGTAGAGAGAGAGAGAGAGAGACAGAGCGGTTTTGAAATAAACTTAGTGTGGAAATCAAAGAAGGGGATTTGAAATGGTTAATTGTACACTAAGGTGTAGTTTTTTCTTTTCAACAATGTCTTAGAATTTTGGCCAAAATACGATGCATAGCCATTTGTAAAAATGGGAATTGGGGACCGGGTGGGAATTCGGGTTTTGGGAAATGGAAAGAGGATTAATTGAAGTAGCTGTGTTCCTGTGTGTTTTTTGCGTGGTGGGTTGATTTTGTTCTTGCTTTAGTTGAACTACTTTAACTGCATTGAGTTTTTTGCAGGTGAAGATTCTTGATGACTCGAGGCCAGTATTCCGTAAGGTCGCTGACTCGTTTGTCAATAAATTTTTTCCCTCGGGATATCCATATAGGTAAGTATTGGTTTATTCCTTTTGAGAGCCCATAAATTGGTTCAATTACTCATGTACCTTTTACTCGTGAAGTGTAAATGAAGGATATCTCAGATACACACAATTCCGGGCACTGCAGCACTTAACCAGTGCAGCCCTTTCAGTGCTTTCAACTCAGGTCTTTTTTTCTGATACCTTCAGTGTATTTAAAATCAATATTTATATTTCTTGCATGGAAATACCCTATGATTTCTGGTCAATATTGCACCTTGGATCTTTTATATGTTGCTTTTTGTGCTTACATTTGTACGTATGCTTATATGGTATATACTATGTATTTATTTGCTACAATTCTTGAGTGACGATTCATCATATAAGCTACAGATGTTCTTATTCTCTGTCTTCCCCACACCCCACCCTAAAATAAGAAATCTTAATGACAACTGAAATTTGGGCCATGGGCTGCACTCTTACTTCCTTTACAGTCACTCCTATTTGCTGCAGGCTTGCGACCAACCGCTGCACAGGCAACTGTTGTAAGCTGGGTAAGTTCTCAATTTTTTAAGAGTATAAGATCACTTGCAACTAAATCATGACTCAGATCGCTTCCATTTTCAGATATCTTCAAATTCCATATTGTTGACATGCAGGTTCTAAAGGATGGGATGCAGCACATGGGAAAGCTTATATGTAGCAATCTGGGCGCAAGAATGGATTCCGAGCCTAAACGTTGGAGAATTTTGGGTCTGTTTGGGAGCTTTAATTCTTATCTAACTATATGTTTTTGGTGGGAAGTCATTTTAATGCTTTTAGAAGATTTTTAATTAGATTAAGCTTTCCGCCTTGCAGCTGACGTGCTCTATGACTTTGGCACTGGCATGGAAATTCTTTCTCCTTTGTGTCCACAGCTTTTTCTTCAAGTCGCAGGTTTAGGCAATTTTGCAAAGGTATAGTTTTCATAGAGATGCATACATGTGTAAATTGATTTCTTTTTTCAAACCTCCTTGTCGTTGAAGTTTATTTTACTGTCTTTGTATTTAGTACCATGTCAGTGTAAAGTTTGAGTCCCTTCTCCAATCCTAAAATATAATTTTATAGATTGTTCTTTAAGATTTTTACCTTTGAAGTTAACAGGGGATGGCAGTTGTTGCAGCGAGAGCAACAAGATTACCAATTTATTCGGCCTTTGCAAAAGAGGGCAATCTTAGTGATCTATTTGCCAAAGGGGAGGCAATCTCAACCGTGTTCAATGTCATTGGAATAGGAGCAGGGATCCAATTAGCATCTACTGTCTGCTCGTCCATGCAAGGAAAGGTAGTGGATATAATTCACTGTATAACTCTCAATTTTTACCACTCAGCCTCATCATTTAATTCTATTGTGTTCGTAATTGCGCCAAAAACCCATTTTCAAACTAAGAGTTAAAGACAGGTTTGCATCACTCGTGTGTTATGACAGCAGTGAATATTGCGTTATGTGTGTTATTCTGAATTTGTTTCGTACGGTAGTTGTGAATTTCTAATTTCCTTTTGAAGGAAATAGATTCTAATGATCTTTAACTTGTTGCAGATGGTTGTTGGGCCTCTTCTTTCAATGGTGCATGTATACTGTGTTATTGAAGAAATGCGGGCAACTCCTATCAACACATTGAATCCACAGAGGACTGCAATGATTGTGGCTGATTTTCTTAAGACAGGAAAAGTATCAAGCCCGGCTGACCTGAGGTATCGGGAAGACCTCCTATTCCCGGGGCGACTCATAAAGGATGCCGGAAATGTAAGAGTGGGAAGGTCTTTCCACGAGGTCATTAAGCCTTCAAAACTTGGTGAATTGAAAGAAATATTCCCCGAAGAAAAGTTTCTTTTAAATCGTGGAAACAAAGGGGTAGACATGATATTGGAGCAAAATGCTACCGGTGAAGACGCATTGAGAGGGTGGCTTGTTGCTGGATACGCTGCAGATATAGAGAAGTCTTTTCATGTGCCGAGTTCGAGCGCACTGGATGAGGCTTACGAGAAGATGAATGACGTATTTGGGCCATTTGTATCGGAACTGCAGGCCAACGGGTGGCATACCGATCGATTTCTCGATGGAACAGGAAGCCGTTTTGCGTGGGGGTCGAATGTAGCTACAGATAGTAATTCTTCTAGATATTGAAATTCTTTGGTACGGATAGGATCGTAAAAAGCAGGTACCTTGTGACAAAATGTTTGTGGAAGTAGCGAACTTCAGTTGTATTGAGGATCATCGTATTAGGTTTTTGCCTATTTACCTCTGTGCCTTACAGTCACTTTGCTCCCTAAACTTTTATTCAGGCCACTTTTCTTATGTTTAAACATATTCCTCAAAAAAAACAGTTTGATGGTCACTACATGTTTTATGACTCGATTGATAATCATTTTGATTTTAGTTTTTATCTTACGTGCTTGAGATTTGAAGAAAATTATACAAGGGAAAGATGGATGAAAAAGAGTGGAGCGGAAGAATGATGGTATGATAGATGTAAAAATGTATAAAAAATGGTATACATAATGAAAACTAAAATTAAAACACCGAAATTTATTTCAAGTTGTTTTCACTTTTAAGATTTTGTTTTCATTCTCCTCTTTGTAAGGATTCTGGAGATTTTTCAATCACATTTGTTTATCGTATATTGTGCAATCAGAAATCATTTTAAATTTTTTTTATTTGAAATTGAATATAAACCGTACCTAACAAAAACTGATCACACGATGTACGATGAATAGATGTGATTTGAGGATGTCCAGAATCCTCACAAAAAGAATCCAACGAGGATCCTCTCTCTTCATTCTCTCCTCTCATCGCCCTTCAACATCCATCATCTCCTATACATTTTTCTCATATCTCAAATACAAAAAGTGAAGGGGGAAAAAAAATAGTTATCTAACATACTCTAAATATGAGGAAAGATAGTTGAAGGGAAAACCGACCATATATAATAAGTTCAAAGGAAGAAATTAGTGACAAGAAAATCTTTTTGACGGATTTAGTAAAGAGAAGTGTTATTTGAACACATATAACATCTTTCTACACTCATATTATTTTTAATTAAAGAATTAATATCTCTTTGAACCCAAATTTACTATCTAAACCCTCACAACTCCATTTCAAAATGTAAATTTATCTTTACACCAATTTAGAAAATAAATCCCAAATTGAATAATTTGGTGAAGTTTCTACTTGTTTATGGGAATGAAGCTTTATGAAGTTTGATTTTGTGAACATGTTGAATAATTTGATGAAGTTTCTACTTGTTTATGAATCTTCCATATTCTTGGGTCTCACATAACTTTATCGCCTATACTGCGAACTATATGTGTAATCCTTTTGATTAGCATCCTCTACCACACTAGTAGAAACAATAGGGACACTGGAAATGACGGACATCAAATAATCCCTTGGATTAGTATTTCGTTAACTTGTTGTAGCTCTTCTTACTATGCACCCCAAATTGAGAGCAACTAGGTTGTTTTACGAAAAATTAATAGGTAAATGCAGACGTTCATACACAATTGAAGCTAACATTTTTAAGTCGAAAACTACATATGCATACTTCCCAAACAAATACTAAACAATATCAAGAAATTATGCAATCCAAAATTGTAGTAGCTACTTTCAATACAAGGCTGAAGAAACTCTCCAATTTTAGTAGGCTCATCGAATCGAATTATCGTGTTAAGGGCACCATTAGATTCCAAAGGTTTTTAAGGTCCATGAATTCTGCCAATAAAACAACATAAATTGCAAATCACAACACTTTAGATGAACCAAATAAAAAAAATCCAGCACTATGTTCTCCTACTCAGAAATGTAGAAAGTAGAAAGAAAAAAAAAAAAAAAACTTTTAACCCCAACCTAATTAGCTATCAATTAGGGTGTGAATGAGATCCATAGCTCTGCTACTAAGAAGAACAAATAATGGCAAGAGAAGCTCCCGATTGTTGTTCTCAAAGATGAAGAAATCATGTACTCCAAAGCTAATTCGGCGCCGATTCAATTAGGGAACAACTTCCAAAATTATTCAGTGTGGATTTCTTGATAAATTTTATTTTATTGTTAATTTTATTTTGTACTTAATGGTAATTATGCAATAGGTTAAAAAAGATAATTTACATTTAAATTTTAAGTTGGGGGTAAAAAGAGGTTGTACGGGTTCAGATAAAATTTCTCTTTAGGAAACTACTAGCTTGCCACACGTACGTGCGTGGCAATTGGTAGTTTTAATTTTTTTATTTGAAAAAATCAAAAACAGAAAAAATAATAATAACACATTTAAAAATTAAGAATAAAGTTAGTTACAGAAGTGGGTTTTTTTTTTTGTGAATTTCTTATTTTATTTGAAAATTTAATGAGAGAGGGTAATTTTGGGATTATGAATATTTCACCATTTTTTTCCCTCTCCCTTCATATATACTAGCATTTGCCTATACACTTTGTGTGTATGAACACATTTTTTTTTAGAAAATGAGAAGGGGAGAGGGGAAGAGAGTGAACGTGGGGGAGTGGAATGTTTTTATTTTTGGTTATTTATTTATTTATTTTTTTAATATTAGAGGTATTTTAACATCATATGTAAGTGATGCTTCAATAAAAAACAGTAAAATTTGGACCTATGAAATTACATTATTACCCATCATTTTTTTTGTGGGATAGAAGATTAAGTAGTATTTTCATCATCTTTTAATTGACAAAGAGGGTTTCATTAATTAATAGAATAATATATATACATATATATATATATATATATATTACACTTATTATATCAATACACTCCTCGATGCCTTGAAGGTTTGGTTAATTTGCACTTTTTGTAATGTTGATTTTTGGTGCTCAAATCGACAAATTCTATATAATATTGTAGCCGATTTATTCAGTCCAAGAGTTGAAAAGAAAGGGCGGTGACGATGATAGCACGCCATTGAAATTTTCTTCTTACTTTATTCAAAAATTAAATTAAAAAGCATCTTCCTTTTTCTTTGGCGTTTTTGGTTTTTACAGACATCTCTCACAGCTAGACAACGCCGACGTACATATATTAATTGAATTCGGGCAGCCTTTCCAGCAGGCCCGGCCCAGGCCAGTACGGATAGGGCGAGGGGTCTAAAAAAATTGGATTATTAGGATGATATATTTATATATGTTTTTATAAAAGTATAAATTTATAAAATTTGATTTAGTGATAAAGAAATTTAACTAGAACTGGTGGTTTTGTTGTTTAAAATGAATTAAGAGATCTTAGGTTCAAAACACCATGTGTGCTTATTTACATTCCAATTTTTACAAATTTCTTTTCATAATAGTATAAATTTATAAAATTTGGGTAAATGATCAAGAAGTTTAATTAGAAGCAATGGTTTTTGTTGTTTAAAATTAACAAGAGGTCCTAAGTTTGAAATGCTATGTGCATGTTTATTTTTTTCAATTTTTACAAATTTTTGTTTGGTTGTTAATTTATTTACTAGCTAGTAGCTATGTGGGTTGCTATTTTTAAATATCTATTCCAATTCAAGTCTAATCTTCAACAAAAAATAATGAGTAGACTATATTTTTAGACCAAATTTGCAAATAATATTACGTGTCATCAAAATGTTTAATTTAGTGTTCATTCATTACTTATACATATCCTTAAAGACTCAAAAACATTAATATTTTTTTAGTATTATATTGACAAGGTTAGTAAATAAGAAAAAATAACTCACGATTTATACAAAAACATTTTAAAAGTTCAATTGGAAAACAAAACTCATATTCTATCTACTTGAAAGCCTGAAGTTTTTTAGTTTCCTTCTCTTGATACAAAATAAATAAATTATTCTGTATATCTAAATTATTAAGTTTGAAATGTTTTTCTAAATATAATTTTATCGATGTCTTACGTGTGAAAACAAAATATTCTTTTTATATGAAATGAGGATACATTTTTTTACATCGTCCCGAACCTCAAAAATCTCTAGGCCGCCCCTGCTTTCCAGCTTTGGAATGGCTGCCGATTTCTGGTCGGACACACAAACACACGGCATCTGTAATTCCATTGGATACACGTGAGGGCCAGCCAGCCTACAGGGAAGTTGAACATCTTCAAATTCTTTAGTCGGTGGATAGTGGATACAAATACAATCATGCATGCCGACTGACATAATACATGCACTCCTTCCTTGCATCTGCAGGTCCCATGCATACTTTTTATGTTCTTAATTAGTTTTTAAGTTAACAGTAGTGATCTGATATGATAAATGATGAACACTGTTTATGGACATTCTAAGCAAGTGTGATTACACACTCTTCTCTTATATTTTTATAACTTGGAGATATATAATTAAGCTAGCTACATGACAGAGGTCAAAAGTTGAGGTTCAATATTCACCTTATCAGAACAAAAGTTGGAGTGCAACTTTGTCAAAATAATGCATCAGTATTATCTCAATCTAAGTTTCTTTTTTTTTTTTCATCGATCGATATCATATTTGGTGTACATTTGTCTACACTTTATTCGGCAACACCAACATTGATTGTTTCAAATGCAGGCGTAAGTGATTTGAATGTCCTGATGTCCAAGTTAATCAGAGCATTAGAAATTTAACCCTAATGTTAATTACACGTGCATGTGCCACGATTTGTCATCTCATATTTGTACTTGTTTGAAGTTGCAGTCATCCTCATATCACATATACAAGTTCCTTGAATTATATATAAATAAATATAAATTTGAATTTCACATCCAAGTTTCTGTCAAAGAGAGTAGGTTTGAAATTCTGGGAATCTCTTACAGAGGAATATATATATAGTTGCAATACATCCACACCAGTAGATCCTGTCTAAATGTTTGAGGGGTAGAATTTGTTTTCTATATATTTTAATCAAGAATCGAGCATATCTAGCTCCATCTTCCTTGCATGGTTGGACTATGAATACATGAACATTTATAATTTGTTATAAATTAAAAATCTATTCACATTTTATTATGTTTCAGCAACACTGTATTTGTCAATCTTTTTCTTTCACAATTAGATATTGAAAATTTCTCTGATTTGGACGAACAGTTGTAAATGATGATCTTTGAACGAGATTTTTAAAAATAACGGTTTAAATCTTTTGGATACTCCAAATTTGGGAGTACAAGAATTTTATAAAACGTTCTTGATGGAAAAAAAGATTTCACTTAATTGAATTTGGACTAACGGTCTTTCCACTTACCAGTCAAACACAATTTTGAAAATGAAAACGGCTCTTTTGCTTGGAAATGAAATGTTCCGAGAAAAATTTTGTGAACTCAAACATGTAGTTAGCATGTGGTAATAAATTAATTACTAATTGATTAGCGTTTGGGATCTCAAATAAAATAAATAAGTATCATATATATATTGAAGCATGATCAGCTACTTGTTATGTTATATAGAATTACCAATATCCAATTGTGGATCGGTGAAGTGATTGACTAACTTTAGTTTTTAGAGCCAGTACGTTGAACTACTTTAGGATATTATTGTAGGGCATCCTCCCTAATTCAAAAGCTAGATATGTATTATTTGTACGAAGAACGTTAGAGTCAAGATTGAAGATTTTACTTCTTTTATAATATGTTAGCTTTAGTCTTCGGTAACTCATACATAATCTTATGTCTCAATACAATTAACCATGAAGCAGCTGCCAAAGTTTAACACTTATATAATAATGTGATGAATAAAGCAAGAAGATGAGAGATTGAAACTGGCTGCCTTGCTACTTATTTTCCTTGGGAAGTCAAAGTTGAAGTTAAAGTTTTGTGTAGTGTAGGACCGATCATATATGTGTGCATAGTTGATTGTAATTCAATCATTTTCCGAGAGACCTACCTTATCATAAAAAATAACTAAATAAAATTATTAAATATTCGGCGATCAAAAAACAATTATTCAATATTTTATTATCTTTATGCCATCTAGTATTATGATCTAGTGATATTCTTCTTCGTTTGTAAATGAGAGATCTTAAGTTTGATTCTCGTCAAAAACGAATTTGAACCTCATTAACGACCATGTGGGACCTAAAAAGTATCAATTGTGAAGATTTTTTTTAATGAATAAAATGGAAGATTAGCTAATGTTAGAACGCAAAATGTTCACCCTCAAAACGTAAGAGGAACAGTCCTACACACTCTATGGTCAGTAATACGATACGGAGAAACATATCTGGCAACTAATTTTTCTTCATATTTCGAATTAAATATGCATTAACAGATTTTTAAAGTTTTAGTCAGTCTCGTGTAGGAAAAAAAGAAATCGTTAGTGTAACTTGACTGCATTAGTGACATCATTAGTGTGTAATCGAGAAAGTGATAGGCGTGCAGTTTGTTCCTTGGCATGTATTTTTTTAAGAGCAATGCTAGGGAGATTAAATTTTTTAAATTAAATTTACAAATAAAATGATGTGGTTGTAAATAATTAGATTATTAATTAAGTGTCAGTTAACGTGATTGTTTCTTATTGGTGACACATCATTTGGTTTAAAAAATGTGTAATGCTAGAGAGACTAAATTTAGAGATTACATTTGCAAACTAAATGATGTGTCACCAATAGGAATAAGCACATTTATCAACGTTTAAGTAATAAATCAATCATCAACTTCTATGTAGTTAGTTTCTAAAACTTTCTTTATAAATTTAGTATCTCTATCATCACGTCTTAATTAATCCACATGAGACTGGATTTGCCACTAATTCTCCTACTTTTCTTCAGTTCAATTTAGTGATATCATCATTGGAATTTCCGGGTGTTTTTTTTTTATTTTTTTTATTTTTTTATTTTTTTATTTTTTTTTAAAGAAGGTAATTATGGCCAGGTCCCCTGTTCAAAGTCGGCAAAAATATTTTAATGCTTTGTGTTTGAACACTTTACACACAGATAATGATCAACATAAAAAAATAGGGTGATACATAATTAATGAAGCGAGTGGTGAACTCCGTGCCATTTCAACGACCTATTAGTTAATTTATAGTTTCCCTTGTAATTGGTTTGAGAGTTTTGTATGTTTAATTGGATTTGATGTGATTTTCTTAATATTATCATAAACCGAGATCTTGAATCTGAACAAAATTTGGTTTTTACTCACTCTAAAACCACACGAATGTGGCGTTTGACTGGGTTGAATTGGGTGCATGCTTCCAACAATCTAATGTGTATGTCGTATACGTATTGAACCCGTTTTATAGTCAAGACTCGTACAGATTTTAAGAGGTTGCATTTATATTATCAGGATGGATGCCTATCATTTTTTGTTTGTGATGTTATGTTGTGTTACTAATTCACGTGATGATATAATATGCACAATAAGCTTCACGTTAAAGAATTAATTAAAAAAATATTATCATGCTCTAAACATAACAATTTATTTTCTCAAAGAACTTTCATCTAAGGGGTTTAAAAATGGACCTCGTTTAAATTAGGCAACTTTAAAAAAATAGTGTTTATTTTTGTCTGTACAAGTTCAAGAAAACTAGCCCTCTTTCTTGACCCCCAAAGCATTGATGTTGAACTTGAAACAATGCCAGAAGAACGTTGGCCTTGCCTGTTTTTCTCCCCACTCATAAATATGCCTTTGCCTTATACTGTTCTCAGAGAAAAAGAGGCAGAAGCAAAAGTAAACCACACCAAGGTCTTTAAAAATTCTGTCCTACTTAGGAAGTGAATGCATAGTAGTGTTATCGCCCGGACTGCATGCTAATGTTAACGAAAATCACTTCGGAACTAAATTATAGAAAGATATTCATCACCTATTAACTGTTGATGTCGGGAAAGACAACTAAGGTGCAATATAACAATTGAGTTCAAGGTTTTTTTTGTCCTTCAAAATGGTATTTTACATGTTTACTACGATTTTTTTAAAACACAAAAAATTTGAAAAAAGATTCTCGACGGATCTCTAGATCATATAAATCAAAACTGATCTTAACTATGACTTCCTTAAGAAAAATTACAAAATCAAAGAGTGATTTTACTTATGCTTACTGCAGTGTTTTTTTTTCCCTTCAAAACGGTATTTTACATGTTTTCTATGATTCACAAAATTTGAAAAAAGATTCTCGACGGATCTTTAGATCGTATAAATCAAAACTGATCTTAACTATGATTTCCTTGAGAAAAATTACAAAATCGAAGAGTGATTTTACTTATGCCTGCAAAAGCATCTGTTTTTTTAGTACATTGATATTTTTACACTAAGGGAGGGGGGAGTTCAATAAAGCCACACAATAGGTAACTTAATTTGGTATCGAATTCGTCATCCACAAGATTCGAACCTAAGTCTTCTCACTTTCAAATGAAGAGGAATACAATATATTTCCCTAAACATATATTGAAATTAGATAATAGGAATTTGCCTCAATAAATATCTTGAAATTAGATAATAGGATTTGATTCGCCATACTACTTGTGTTTTTTATTGATTTGAATAAATATCTTAGAATATTCAATAGTGAGATGCTTTATATGCTTAATTACAATGCAAATGTTAAAAAGACGGGAGACTTTGGATGCAGTCTCTAGCTACTAATGTTCTTTGACTGAAATTTTCTGGTATTCAGTTTTGATCAAAGTCCTTAATGTTAATGTAATAGTGTATTTCTATGTAGGTTATTATATTTTTAAATTAAAAATGAAGGAGTTATTAACGAATGAAGTCGAGGGCAAAATTTTAAATTTATTATTTTCTGAAATGCTCCAGATTTTTTAAGCAAAATCTGGAAAGCCACGTGTGTGGCCCAGATTAAAGGAAAGAAAAGATGGGTGGTGGAGATGGAAGATAAAGGAGAGAAAGGAGGGGGAACTAGACCAATTAGGAAAGGGAGAAAAGGAGATAACCAATGGGAGAGGAGAAAAAGGAAGGGAAAGGAGAAAGTTGAGGGGGTAGCCGATTGGACCCTCGACCTGTTTCCATGTCGCGACCCAGTCTTCGACCCGGTGTTCCGTGACTTTTCTAACACCTTTCATGGCGTTTTCCTAGCTTTTCACGGCCAACCATCACCTGTAAACATCACTACGACATCATCGCTATGAATTACACCCCAAACTCGACGAGATTTGGTTTCATTCCGTGAAGAATAACACCGGTAGGTGCGACGGGTCTCATAACTGCGATGCGCCATTCCTGAAGCAAACTCAGCCAACCACCACCATCAATAGACTCTACTCAACCTTAGGAACAAAGCCCATGCATTGGTTGGGGCGTCGGAGCTTGTTTGGAGTCGAATCAAAACCACCCATTTATAGGGTTTCCGACGAGTTCGTGGAGAGTTAAGGTTTTTTCTGGTCAAATTGGACTTGGCCGCAGGTATGAAACTTGCTCTACTCATTGAGATCTTTGTTTCCGTGAAATTTGAGAATTTTTAGAAATAGTTGATTTTTCCGGCGAGTTGAGGTGGCCGACAGTCGTGTGTGGTGGTGCATGGGCCAAGACCCCACCTGACATTCCTAAGCTAAGTCTAATACTCCAATTGCATAGGTGAAGTCCGATTAACGAAATTCCAATGTTTGGGTACAATTTCGCTAAGGTCCGCCACTTGATCCTTATTTGAATCGACGATCCAACCATTGGATCATCACCAAACTTTAGTAGGTTATTACTCATAATATTTGAGTACAATAGGAACTGACGGATCGGGAATTTGATTTTCGGATCTTCCCGAATTGGATTCCTAAGTTCGTAAAATAAAATGTTAACTGCTACTTGCATTTACAATTTGCAAAGATTCGACTGTTGGATCGTAATGAAACTTTAGTATGATGTTTTAGAAGCATAATGTGGATCTTTGGAAGTCATGGATTGGAAATCTATGATGCGGATCTTCCGGATCGAGTTACGTAGGGTTGTGGACCCTATTGTCAATCTTTGACTGACGGTTCACTTTTAGTCAATGGGTATCAAATCATTCTAAAACGTCCTTGGGAATTTATTTTATGTAAGTTACGTATTCTATCGATAAGAATTCTGAGATGTGACTAAATATTTGTTCTGGGCGACGATCGTTTGTGATACCTCGATATTTGTGCTAGGGAGTTGTAGCGCGGACCTCAGGTGAATGGGTTTTTTTCCTTTTTATAGTGTGTGTGTGTGTGTAAACTTTACAGTTTCCAGAAATATTTTAAATTGAGTATTGCATTTCATGCCATGTCTAGAAAATGTATTATTTTTAAATGTTGCATTGTTATGAAATGTGTTTGTGCTAAATGATCCTACGGAGGTGCATGTAAGTTCAGGTGAGTTATTATGTGATTGAAATGGTTGCATTATATGAGCATGCATATATTCATTTAGAGTTCATCATTGCTGCACCCCCGGTGTTAGTGCTCTCATCCCCGGCCAGGGCACAGCCTTCACATGATTGTTCACCTCCCGCATCGCACACTCGCCTTGGATCCAAGTTAGGTGCTAGCCTGTCGTACATGTCACATTAGGCGACTCCGACTCGTAGGTGACCTGCGCATAGTGCTAGCTTTCACGTGATCGTAGCACTAGAGCATACATATTTACTCACAGCCTGTCGTACAGGTCACACTAGGTGACTCCGACTCATATGCTAGCATAGACTGATGAGCAATAGGTCCAATTGTACAGGTCATATTAGGTGACTCCGACTGGCATGCTAGTTTAAACTAATTTTACACTTGGCTTACACTTAGTATTGCTAAGATATTGAGGCACGGCATGCTTCTATTTTCACTGCACTCATGCATTCATTTTTGTACTTATGTAGTATTATTTTCTGGAAACTATATGAACAGTGAAGGGTTATAACGCTTTCAAAAGGTTTCTATTACAACTTTATTTTCAGGCTCACTCACCCTTGTTTTTCGCCCCTCTAGGTGTTAGTAGCAGAGTTTTCGTACCGACGAGGATTATTGGCAAATCTTGGTGTAGATGATTATCATCGATGGTATAATTCTCACCCTGTTTTACTGTACTATACTTATACTCTGTCATCACGTATGAATTGGGTTCATTCCCGCTCATAGCGCACTCTTGTACTTAGGCACTTTTAGGTTTAAATTTATTCACATTTTCCACATCACTACACTTTATGGCTTCGTCACCTTCCTGGTGTCGGCCAACATAGCTCGATTCGAAGTCTTAGTTGACATTCCGGGTCGAGGTGTGTCATCAACAAAATAGAATGTACCTGTTTGGGCCCAAAATAATATTGTCGGGCCGAGTGTAGGTTCATGCTCGGCCCAAAGCTGTTTCAAATATACTACGGGCTACCTGGTGATCCCGGGCCATTCAGCAAGAATGGTCGAGTCCTATTGCAAGAAGGAGTAGTTTGAATGAGCAAAGGGGTCAAAGAAGTCCTAATGCAATTTGGATTCTCGACCAACAATGAATAGAGCCTCAAAAAGGGGGTGAGTTCAAAGTCTTAATAGGGGTAGGATTGGTCAATGTAGAGTTGGAACAAAACAAGAAGTCCCGATCCATATATGATTTTGACTCGATCTCAAGGAGGATTTAGTGCTATAAATACAAGACATCATGCAACAATTGGGGGACCTCCAATGCAACACACAACTGCCATGCGCAAAACCTCTCAAACATCTTGAGATTTTTTATTTTCTTTTTTCCGCCGACACATCTTCAATTTGGATAAACAGCACTGTGAAGGCAACCGGCGAACACTTTCAGTTTGGATAAACAACACTGTTGCCGTAGAATCAGCCGACCAAGGAGCACCTTCAGTTTAGATAAACAGCACTGCGTCGAGGCTGACTGATTACCTATCCAAGTCTCGGTCGAGAATGGTTTTCGAATCCTTATTGACAGAGGTCATCGTATTAGCTTTCTTGACGAAGTAAGGTGTTATGAGTTACGATATTCGGCGCATTGAACGCTGAGTGATTTTATGATTGGATACTCACGAGTGAGTTTCAGAGTTCGGTATTCTGACGGCCGAACCACATTCACCATCAAGATATACATTACATTTGAATACTTGTGTCCATACAGTCTGGTGTCGATTCG
The DNA here is from genome assembly GCF_041283825.1 of Pyrus communis. NCBI lineage: Eukaryota > Viridiplantae > Streptophyta > Magnoliopsida > Rosales > Rosaceae > Pyrus > Pyrus communis. The sequence goes on from NC_142569.1 coordinate 10,816,214, forward strand.
ACGTGCTTATACTCTCACGAATATAATCACTGTGACCGAATTTGGCACCAACGATTTGTGAACTTCGCAGAACTAGCAGCCTTGTCTTCAGGCTCGAGAATCCAAAGGCCAAGATTTGTTTCTTCCTCGGCCGCAATCGCAAGATAAATAAGTCAGCAACGCACTTAACGCAACATCAACAAATTTTACTCCTCGATCGAGCTCAGCCGACGAGTTGGCACGCCCCGCATTCAACCGAATGACGTAGTTAGTTTATTAGTTACTCGGCATGCGTGCCACGTAGGCTTTGTAATTTTTAGGGTCAACATTTTGGCACGCCGGGTGGGACCCAGTGCTGAAACTACGAAGTTCATATGATATATCAAGATTCCAATCTGGCTCCACGTAGCCGATTGTACGAGCTCCTAGAGGAATTGAAAAAACACAATGAGGAACGAAAAAGATCTTTGGAAGTGGAAAAAATTCTTCGTGGCCATACTAAGATGCAAAATTCATTCGCTTACATGTTAAGAATAAAAGCTCCTGTTACCCTGCAAGAGCAATGGGTAAATGAAGGCAGGGCTCGATTTAATACCTGGCTAGATGGAAAATATTTTCCTTACGTTTTCGACTACAAATCGATTCCATTTGAGGAATGGTTGGTTGAAAAGACCGGAGGGCAATTTTTCGCTCAGGTCGTAATCAGACATCAACCTAAGAAAATTGTTATTTTGGCCGAAAAACAAAGGCCACCTATTTTTTCAGTCGAGACTGAAAATATGGTCGGCCAAGAAGAAAAACCTAGGCCACCTATTTTTTCGGTCGAGTTTGAAAGTGTGGTAGGCCTAGAAGAAAATGTTCAAGTTTCTGAGCAAAAAATTGACTCAGAAAATAATTCATCAAAAAAGTGTTCGAATGACGAGCAAGACCAATTCATGGTTTCAGCTGAACAAACCACGCCAATCAATATGATTATTGGTGATACAGTCGATATGGAGAAATCCCATTCGGCTAAATTGTTCGAGTTGAAAGCCGAAATTGGTGAACTAATTATGTCTGGGAGGCATAATAATTGTTCAACACATTCGGCGGCTGAAAATGAAAAATATTTCACCAAGGCAAAAATATTTGGAGAAAATTCTTTGTTTGGCCTAAAGCGAAATCAAATTGAGAATTTTGATACAAAAAGTTCTCGACTTGGAATAAAGCATCGTTGGCCTCCTCCTTTTCATGGATTGGCCACTTTTATTCCCGTATGTTAGATTTCCATTTTCTTTTTATATATTCTTATCCATCTGGCTTTTTGAGCCGATGCTGCATAAGAAAATAGAGGGGCAACGAGTATCTAATTTCGTACCTCGTAAAAAAAAAAAAAGAAAAAAAAAAAGAAAAGAGAAGAAGCATTTTGCCAAAGGAATGGAAGCATTTGGCCGAAGGAGTAAAAAATGTCATTCGACTTTTGGCCGAAGGAATGGAAGCTGTTGGCGGAAGGTGTCAAAAAAAAAAAAAACAAAACACAAAAGAGGTCGAGGATATTAACCCATTTAGCCGGCTCAAAAAGAATGCTTTGGGCCACAAGAACAAAAATCACATGCGTTGCTGACATTGGATATATAGTAGCATCACATCAATCAGGCTACCTATTTAGTCATGATTGCTGACAATGGGTTGTGTGTGTATATATATATATATGTATGTATTTAGTCATGATTGCTGACAATGGGTTGTGTGTGTGTGTGTGTGTGTGTGTATGCATGGCCGAGGAACGAGCTGTCAAGGAAGATTTTTACCTCTGCCCTTTACCCCCAACTCTTCTCGACCTGTATCATACATGTCGAGCTCGGCGAACTGGTGCTCGGTACAAGTTCTATATATATAGGCATGACCGACAAATTATATTAGGTAATCAGGTTACCTATATATCTCGGCCCTCGACGGCGTTCGGTTTTCCTCGGTCCAAATTTTTTAGAGATGGTCGAAGAGGTTATTTATTAAAGTGGCCGAGCCTTGTATAGAATTGTGGCAGCCGAGGAAGACTATAGCGTTGACAGTACAGAGATGTTGTTGCCGAGTAAAAAGTTTCATTATCGGCGATACGAGAGTTCTTCGACTGTGCTAATTTCCTTAACCATTCGGCCTACAAGCCGAAGTTCAAGGAAATTGGGGAGCAATGTTTGAACCCAAATTTACACCATCGGCCTGTGCAATCAAGGTCATTTAGTGAGCATAGCTCTCAACCATCGGATGAAAAGTGAAGATAATTTTGTTATTATTGAAAGATAATATTATGATTTTTATCATAATAATTATCATTTAACAAATTATCTTGATATTTTCTTATACGGGATAATAAGATACAAAGTAAGTTTCCGAGCAAGCAGTACAATTCAAATGGACTTGGGACTCCTATTATCAGATTGAGCAGCAACATGGTGATGGTGCATTAAGATGAGGTTTGAATAATCAAGATGCATGGTTTTTGGGATAATGTTGAAGTCAAGATAATGATGCAAATTGGAATGTCATTGGTACATGAAATTTGGATGATAGAGATTCACGACATTTAAATATTATAACCAATCTTTGGATTAGATTGGTGTTCTGCAAAGATGAAAGGAGCACACGACATTAACTCGAGGAATCTTGACTTTGAGGGATATTATCAAAAAGGTTCTTTATCGCAATATTTGGATGCTAAGAGTTAGAATGGAACTGGTATACTTTATTTCAATGGCTGAGCATTACAAAATCTATAAATAGAGGCAGTGGCAATGACAAAAAAAACCTTCAATTCAACACACAACTGCCCTGCGCAAAACCTCTCAAACATCTTGAGATTTTTTATTCTTTTTCCCGCCGACACATCTTCAGTTTGGATAAACAACACTGTGAAGGCAACCGGCGAATAACTTCAGTTTGGATAAACAGCACTGTTGCCATAGAATCAGCCGACCGATGAGCACCTTCAGTTTGGATAAACAGTACTGCGTCGAGGCCAACTGGTTACCTATCCAAGTCTCGGTCGAGAAGGGTTTCCGAATCCTTATTGGCAGAGGTCATCTTATTAGCCTTCTCGGCGAAGTAAGGTGTTACGAATTACGACATTCAGCGCATTGAACGCCGAGTGATTTTATGATTGGATACTTACAAGTGAGTTTCAAAGTTCGGCATTCTGACGGCCGAACCACATTCACCATCAAGACATACATCACATTTGAATACTTATGTACGTACAATCTGGTGTCGATTCGACGTGCTTATACTCTCACGAATATAATCACTGTGACCGAATCCAGCGCCGACGATTTGTGAACTTCGCAAAACTAGCAACCTTGTCTTCAAGCTCGAGAATCCAAAGGCCGAGATTTGTTCCTTTCTCGGCCGCAGTCGCAAGATAAATAAGTCAGCAACGCGCTCAACGCAACATCAACAAGTTTTACTCCTCGGCCGACGAGTTGGCACGCCCCACATTCAATCGAAGGACGTAGTTAGCTTATTAGTTAATCGGCCTGCGCGCCGCGTAGGTTTTGTAATTTTTAGGGTCAACAATACCCATATAAGTTTAAAAAATGGATTAAAGAAAATATTGAATGAATTTTATATAAAAAAATGGGTACATTTTATATTAAAAAAATGGTACATTTTACATATAACAAATTAGTATATTTAAGAATGGGTACATTTAAGATTAGAAAAAAATTGAAGAATTATATGAATGGGTACATATAAGATTAAAAAATTAATTTTTTTCTTTTATAAAAATTAATTGGTGCAAACTTATTCTAATTTTATTTTTTATATTTTGGAAATTTTTTGAATTGAAAATTAATTAGGAGTTTAATAAGGGTGTGAGTATTAAAACCCTAAATCAATTATTAATTTTTATTTTAAAAAATTATGTAACTGACATGTAACTCATTAATACATTAATGTTAGGGACTTTGATCAAAATCTAAAAACTAATAAGGTTTTAGTCAATAAACATTAGAAACTAGGGACCGAATACTAATTTTTCTTAAAAAGAAGGAGAAAAAAAAAAAGGTAAATGGTGTTGAATATTCAAGCGCAAGTGTGAGAGGAGCATGTGCTACTATATATCTTGACTAGTTGAAGTTCGTGTTGCATAAAAATAAAATTTGAAAAAGAAAAGTTCACACGACCATTGCGGGAGAATATATATCCCCACGTTTTAGTTTGACTGATAAAAAGCAAATATAGTCGTATATACATTGCACCCCACAAATAAATGTGAGAAAAAGAGATTTCGTCGAAATATACAGTGGAGGCGAAATTTGTCCTTCACAATATTTCAAATCATTTGTGTCTGTTCTTTTGACTATTTCGTACAAAGCCAAAACCAGCCAGCATGCACAGGTACATGTCTATAAATGGACTTGGGAGTCTTGACAATCTTAGGCCTTGCCATTGTTTATAACCTTATAGCAGCAGCCTAAGCAGAAGAAGAAGCAGCAGCAGCAGCAGCAGCTAAAAGTGTTTACTCCTACGATATCACCTCAGCCTCGGAAATAGGCCAAGTGATTGACTGCGTGAGCGTGCCACTAATTTAGGCCCGAACAGAGAGTTTTAATCATTTCCTGATCAACTTCGAAAGAGAAAAATGGTTAGAGCTCCTTGCTGTGCGAAGATGGGGTTGAAGAAAGGGATTTGGACTCCAGAAGAAGATCACATACTTGTCACTTACATTGAGCAGCATGGCCATGGAAACTGGAGATCTCTCCCAAAACTAGCTGGTAATTACTGATTAGACTTTGCTTAATTAACTGCTAATCCACTAATTTAAACAAGAAATTGTTTCTTGGGTTCTTCCAAAGTTCATTGAACATTTGGGACATGAATTGCATATACTAGAAAGTTTTGAGCTTTTGATTGACCTTGGTGTTTCGCTTTTTCTAGGTTTGTCAAGGTGTGGAAAAAGTTGTAGACTCAGATGGACAAATTACTTGAGGCCAGATATCAAAAGAGGAAATTTTAGCAAGGAAGAAGAAGACGAAATCATCAACTTACATCAAATATTGGGAAATAGGTATGTAGCAGTTCCATTTTTCTGCGAATTTGCATTGCATGTTAACGCGAACAGTTAAATCGATAATTTCACCGTTCTCTGCCACAGTATATAGACCACATTAAGTTATTGGAAGTATTCATTTTCAATAACGGCATGTTTACGCAATTATAACTCTTAGATCGATGACTTCATCTTTTTCATCAGAATATAAATCATTGAAACGTGTTTGTATTGAATACGAATTTATACTCTTTACAAACTTTTTTTTATCCTTAAATTCTAAACGGAATCATATCATCTATACTATTAATATCTATACTATTAATAGAACTCTTATTATCAACTTTTTTTTCCCTTTTTTTTCCTATTTTGACCTCACTTTTGATACATACTATTGACAAAAGGAGGGAAAAATAGTAATTTTGTACCTTTTGACAAAATAACAATCATATCCCTATTTTTCTTATTTTACCCGCTTTTGTTTTTAGAAAATGATAATCATATACTTATTTTTCCAATTTTAACCTCACTTTTGATACACAATATTTACATAAAGAAGACAAAACAATAATTATGTAATATTAAAAAATAATATGTACGTATTAAAAAAAAATATTCATACACATACAAAATATGTATCTGCTAGTAACAATTAAGAACATTGATGCATGTAGGGGCTAGGTGACAATCTAGTCCACTAGCTAGTGAAACAAGTGGGACTGAAATAAGATTCCTTACATAACCTTCACATGCACTCCCTAAAAACCATAAACTAAAAATGAAAAACACGTTTTTCAAGCATTTAAAATACTACGCAACAATTTTTTTGCACTTTTGCATGGTGCTCACAATGATTCATGTGACACAACAGAACAGATTTGATATCCCTTAATCTGACTTATCTGTTGTTTTTTCTTCAGATGGTCACAAATCGCAGCGAGATTGCCTGGTCGCACAGACAATGAAATAAAAAATGTATGGCACACCCATTTGAAAAAAAAGCTGAAATCGAACAATCCATATTTCTACCCTATCAAAATGGAGCAAGAGCTAGACCCCGTTGCTGATTCTTCACATTGTGCAAAATCTGAGAGCTTGGATTGTCGGCCCGTTTCGCCGTCTCAATGTACTTCAAGTGGCACATCATCCGTCACGACCGGCGACAACAACAACAATAACTATGCATGCATGAAATTTGATGATTACCAAACAACTTTACCGGTGGCGGATGATAGTTTTTGGTCGGAAGTCTTGTCAGCTGGGAATTCTGATGAGATTGTGAATGAGTTTCAGGCATTTGGTGGTGATCCACGAGTGAATGTAGGACCTACTGATGGTGGTTTTAGTTTAGATATGTACAATGACAACAACATGGATTTTTGGTTTAATAATTTCCTGGGAGCTGAGGAAATTCCGGAATTGTTAGAATTTGATATGCCAATAAGGAAGGCTGTTTTATGATTTTGTTCATGAAGTTGTGAGTTGGCAAAAAGAAATTTATTTTTGTAGATGTCAATTTCTTTGACCTTTTCAGATGGGAATCCATCGTATTCAACGCGGCAAAAATTAATACAATTCTTGTTGAATTTTGCCGAATGATTTGTCAAACTTGCCCGAGTGAATTTACTTGTGGACAAAATTGTCTTCGTATCAGTATTCGATTGGCAACGCAATCATTTATTTATTACAGCTCAAATGAGCTTCAGATAGGCTGAGGATTTATGGCCAACCATCTAATCTCACATCGGATAATTAGAAGGCTTAGTGCACGAAATTGTGTTATTCTTCATTTGGTAATCCGTTTTATACTCTACAATGAAACTCCGATTCCTTCTTACAATTAAAATAGTTCACTCACGTCACCTGATATGTGTGGTTTATTTATTTATTTATTTAAGGGGTACAACTAGTGGCAAGTCACGGTTATCCACCCCTTATGGGAGCCGGAAGAGTCACAGAGGTATTTCAGCCTCCCCTAGCCACAAGTTTGGCCTCCACATTAGCAGTGGGTTTTGAACCCAAGACCTCCAGCTTTTAGTTTTAAGAAAGCCTCGTAATCCGTCCTTCATCCATGTGCTAATCCTAACGACACACATGTTCCTGCATTTTAATATGTGTTGTTCACGTATGAAACTTAAATGACCCCATACATGAAAAGACGTCTTGATAGTATAAAACTCATCGAATAACTAAGAGACCTAATATATTCTTACAATAAGTTGAATGACTCTGTATTATCATTTGGATTCTGATATATGAGATATGCTATATCTCAAACGCATTAGTCGACGGTATAGATCATAGAATATGGCATTTAAAATTATGAAATAAGGAAATTTTGGTGGAAATTTGCCAAGCTAATGTCGTACATGCATGGTTATTTAGGCGGCTGGGAAACTCCTTTCACGCGTGCGATTGGTATTGGGTTTCAAGATTGGCATATGAAGCAGCGGATTACGTAGTGTCTCATTTTGGCACAGAGCAATCTATGATAAATTTATAGATGTTAATAAATAATAAATACGAACAAATAACTTAACAGAGTTTGAACAACGAAATAATATTAGACAAATAAACTGATGATCGAGGCTTGCGTACCGTAATATCTTTGAAACATATATTTTGCCTCTACTCAGTATTTGTAGTTTTACAGACGTCTGCTTCACCAGGATTCAACGATTAAATCAGAATTCCAGCACCGGAAAACTTAATTTCTGGCGAATTTCTTTATGGTTTTCTCAATAAGAATGCTTTAGATTGTAGAAGGAGAATTGTGTTTTTCTATGTTCTAAATGTCACGTAGATGGATGTATATATAATAGGATTATGCATGTTCGCAACATGTATGAAAAAATGATGTATATATAATAGGATTATAGCCTAAGCCCCAAGGCCCATCTTTTGATAATTAATTATATAATAATTATCAATTAATTAGTACACCCCAAAACTCAAACCCAAGGTTAAGCCCAATTTTATTCTCTATGGTACATCACTCCAATCACTTTCTATACGGAACAAAATCTTATAAAGTGAAGAAACCTTTTTGTAGTGATCAATATAGGACAATGAAATTCTACTTAAAATTTTCAACATTGGTATGGGTTGAAAGACCCCCATCTTCCTTTATGAGAATACTAAACAAGGATAGGCTCCCATGCCCACTAGTTAGCCTTTTCTTTTTTTTTTTCTTTTTAAATTTCTGGAGGTTGTAAGGGATTATCATTATCTTGGTGTTCTTCCACGTCCTTGCCTATCTCCCTTATTTCCTCTTTTATGTTGTAGATGTTGATTGCAATGACTGGCTGTCCTTGTTTTCTCGTGGATTCCGGCCTGGTAACGAAATAATTTCAGTTTTCAAAATAATAATCTCTACTAATTAATAAAATTCTTTTTGTCAATTAAAAGAGAATGAAAAGATAGCTAAGTTTTTTATCACACAAACAAAATGATGGACGATAATGTAATTTCATTGGTTCAAATTTTACTATTTTTTATTGAAATCTCACATATAAGTGATGTTAAAATATCTTTATTATTTAAAAAATAAATAAATAAAACCAAAAACAAAAACCTCACACTCCCATTCTCTCTTTCTCTCTCTCTCTCTCTCTCCCTCCCTCCCTTTCCCCTTCTCATTTTCTAATGATTTTCCTGATATTTTAAACATCAAATAAAATACTACGTCGATATATGCAGTAATGTTCCTTTATCAAGCGATATGTACTTTTTCAAAAAATGATGTCATATTTCCAACTCATACCAAAATCACAAAAAATCAACCAAACCTCCAACCCATACAAAATAACTCCATCCAAACTAATATAACAATAATCATTTCATCCATACTTGTATTATGATATGTGAAATACCGCTTGAATACTCGTTACTTAAAAAAACCTATCATTCTAGACTTCGAGTGGGTGAACAAAAGTATTCCCCACCAATTAATTAGGCCAAATTATCTTTTTCATGTTATAATAATCATATGCCTCTCTCTTTCTCTCACTATGGACTCCACTTAAGAGCATGGATTACCAAACCATAGATTTTCACATGAAATTTGGAGTTATCAGCAATCTAACCTATTTTATAATCCTTCCTTTGCAGGCGTGCATGAACTAAGAACAAAAAACAAATATGTGGCGAACACCTGCGCTTAGATTTGTGCATGTAATAGCTAAGTCTAGCACGAGCTTAAAGCAATATTTAATCCAGTTTTTTTCTCTCCCCTTTTTTTTGGGCAGAATATTAATCCTAAATAATCCCCAAATGATTTGCATGTCTCAGTGCTAACATCCACTCAATTAAACTGTACATTCAGCAATGCAAATCTGAAGCTAATTAATCAACATTGCCACCCTCATGAACTACTACTAACACTAGTACTAGCAGTAAAAAAAAATTGACTTTGAAATGCTCAAGCTTGGTTGAGGGGACCGTATTAAAGGAGACCACACAATGGCTACCAATATGCATCTCTAGTGCCCAATTTGTAGGAGGTTTTGATCGAACAAATCAATTGAAGTTTGATAAATTACACAAAACTACCTCAACTATGAGTCGAACCACAATCTCAGATCTTAATTTTTTTTGAAAGAACTCACATCCCACCAACCATCACGAAAGTAAGAAGAGATTTGAGAAATCCTCCTCATGAAAGTCATTGCATCAATATAATTAAGGGAGTTTTAACGAAACACTCATGGTACTATTCACTTTTAACGAAAATGACATTTTTACTCTAAAAAGTTCCTGGTACTATTCACTTACAACACATTTTTGTTCTTTTGATTAAAATTCAAAGTTTTCAAGCCCTTTTTCATTAGTTTTCTTTATAATTAATCAAATGAGCATTCAACACACTAGAGTCTTTCCAAAACTTGACACCAACACCTATCCAAATTCTCCATTTCATACATTTGCGCAACAAATCAATTCCATACAGAACTCCTTTCCAAGTGTAAGAGCAGTTAGATCTCTCATGTAATTTAGTATCCAAAACAGAGCTCCCTTGCAAGTATTTCGGCTCATAAATTTTTGCCCAAAGGCATCTATCCTTGGCCTGAATTATTCAACCAATTTTAGCCAACAAAATTTATATTCAAACTTATTTTGATGATCACATACACTAATAGGAAGTTTAGTGGTTTATATAGCATAAACATGGGTGTGAGGACATTTGCACACCATTCTGACCAACTCCCCTACATATCCCCATGAGATCATTTGAATGTCTTGTGCAAATGGTTTGTAGTTTAGTTGGTTAGAGCATTTGCCCTTGCATCGAAGGTTCCGTGTTCACATCCCTCTCCCCATAATTAGATAAGTTTGATGTCCTATCGTTTGTCAAAAAAATTTATTACAAAATCGACTTCGTATCTTCCATTCATCATGTTCAGCCGTCGCATATAACAAAAACAAGAGTAGATGGAAACCTAGTACTAAACTTTGGGCCCAAAAGAAAGGCCCAATCTGCAAACCCATTTGTTTCATGTGGTCCGAGATCAACAAGAAAGCCAAAGCCCTGTTGCCTTATGGTTTGCGGAGAAGGTGAAACGTTGTCGTTTAGGCGGGAAGGAACATAACCGCCTCAGTACTCCCATCTGCAGCGGAAGAAAAAGGAGTGTGCATATAATTAACAAACCGCAAACACCTCCTCCAAAATCTGATCTCTCAATTCAATTTTTCCGGTTGGGGCTAGGGTTTTGATTCTTCATCTTCGACTGTACAAATTCGAACCAGATTTTTTGTGAGCTTCGAGGCCAGCGAACATGGCGACCGCTTCAGGTTCCTTCTTCTTCTCCTTCGTTTGTCCCCAATCTATCGTGAATTTTACACTTTTTTTTACTTCAAATTTGATCAATCGTTTGAAAGTAACATTCTTTGGTGCTATTTTTGTTGAAATTGATCGGTGTAAGATTTACGAATCTTATCATTACCTAATTTCGATCGGCGATTTGGGGTTTTGAGCTCGGTTGGTCCAAAACCAAATTTAGATTCGTATGTGGAGACTCAGGGTTTCTTCTGGACCTGGGTTGGAATTACGTGGTAAAAATTTGAAATTTAATGGGTTTTACCACTCATCACATTCGATTCTGTTGAATATATGAATTGGTGAAACAAATATATGTATTCGAAAGTAGGGATTACAGCGTAGATAAATGCTATGCTACTAAGTTTTGTACTTTGTTGTGAAAAGTTGATTTTTCCTTACTGTGATGGTGCAGTCCGTTGGCAAAACTGGTAGATTTTGGTGTTTTTCGGTTTCTCCTCTGCTACTCGTATATTGATGCATCTCGTGTGGTTGGTCTTGTAGGGTCATTCAAATCTAGGGAAGACCATCGTAAGCAAATAGAATTGGAAGAAGCGCGTAAAGCTGGGCTTGCACCAGCTGAACTGGACGAGGATGGAAAAGAGATTAATCCTCATATTCCCCAATATATGTCATCTGCTCCTTGGTATCTCAAACACGAGAGGCCTGTAAGTTGTTTGTTTTCTTTCTAATAAGTTTTTAGTTTCGATAATCACACCCTTGTCGTATAAGTTCTGAATGTTGATACTTTTTATGTTACTAAATCAGAGCTTGAAACATCAAAGGAAATGGAAATCAGATCCAAATTACACAACATCATGGTATGACAGAGGTGCAAAGATATTCCAGGCTGATAAATATAGAAAGGGTGCATGTGAGAAGTAAGCCTCTCTCTCCTCTCTTTCCATGTGTTTCTTGCAAACCAAATTGTAAACAATTTCATGGAATTAAGACCCTAACTGAAGTTCATAAACGTCATTTGATTTTAAATTTCAATATGTGTACTTGATTAATTGCACTTTGTCGTAAGTGGCATTGGGTCCTTCACTTACCTGTCAAATGTAAGGCTTTTCTTTCCCTTCAGTATATCTCAAAGACTAGAGATTAATGTTTGAATGCCCATTCTTACAGTTGTGGTGCCAGTACACACGACTCAAAGTCATGCATGGATAGGCCCAGGAAAGTGGGAGCAAAGTGGACAAACACACACATTGCTCCTGATGAGAAGATAGAGACTTTTGAGCTTGACTATGATGGAAAGCGGGACCGCTGGAATGGATATGATGCAACGAGCTATGCTCTTGTAGTAGAGAGATATGAATCAAGAGATGAAGCTCGAAAGAAATTCTTAAAGGAACAGCAACTCAAGAAGTTAGAGGAGAAAAATAATAATCCAAATGGCGAGGACAAGGTTAGTGATGTGGATGAAGATGAAGACGAGGATGAGGATGATTTGAGGGTAGATGAAGCTAAGGTTGATGAGAGTAAACAAATGGACTTTGCAAAGGTTGAGAAGCGTGTACGTACAACTGGTGGTGGAAGCACAGGAACGGTCAGGTAAGAGTTTTAAACCGGTTTTTTTAATTTCTATCTTGTGTTGAGGGGGCATTATTATCTCAATAACGATTTATTATTATTTTTAATTGCTTTTTCACTTGTGTGTTGGTCTCTATATATGACTCCTTACTGAGATATTTTTGTTTGCAGGAATTTGCGTATTCGTGAGGATACAGCGAAATATCTTTTGAACCTCGATGTCAACTCTGCACATTATGACCCCAAAACCCGTTCTATGCGTGAAGACCCTCTTCCAGATGCTGATCCGAATGAGAAGTTTTACGGGGGTGATAATCGATATAGAAATAGTGGTCAAGCCATGGAGTTCAAGGAGCTCAACATCCATGCTTGGGAAGCATTTGATAAGGGACAAGATATCCACATGCAAGCAGCGCCTTCCCAGGCCGAGTTGCTTTATAAGAATTATCAGGTGATCAAGGAGAATTTGAAGTCAAAAACAAAAGACACTGTTCTGGAGAAGTACGGCAATGCAGCTAATGAAGAAGAATTTCCTAGGGAGCTTCTACTGGGACAAAGTGAAAGGGAAGTTGAATATGATCGTGCTGGGAGAATCATCAAGGGCCAGGTAAACTATTTGCATCTACCATTTCTATTCATCCTTTTTATTTCAGAACTTAAAACTTTGTATCTGCCTCATTATGGAACAAAAGGCCTTAATCAGCGTGTCAAAGACTCAATTATGTAGACAGCTGATGAATATACTTTGCAATAATACAGGACATAGCACTTCCCAGAAGCAAGTATGAAGAAGATGTCTATGTTAATAACCACACCACTGTATGGGGTTCATGGTGGAAGGATCATCAATGGGGCTACAGGTGTTGTAAGCAGGTTACTCGCAATAGCTATTGCACGGGCGCTGCTGGAATTGAGGCTGCTGAGGCTGCAACTGATCTTATGAAGGCTAACATTGCGCGTAAAGAGGCCAATGGAGGTTAGTCTACCAGCTTTCCCCCTTTCCTCGTGCGATTTTATTTTTAAATAGATAATATCTTTTATGTTGATATGTCATGTGTAAACCATTCTCCAGTACTGCCTTTGATTTGGTTGTTTTATTAACAATTTGTGTTCCCAACCTCGAAACAGATGTGCCTGCACCAGTGGAGGAGAAAAGGCCCGCTACTTGGGGAACTGATATCCCAGATGATTTGGTTTTGGATGAGAAATTACTTGCTGAAGCTCTTAAGAAGGTGAGAGTTTCTGAACTTAATTCAAGTTGAATTATTGAGCTGAAAAGATGACCTGTGTATGTATTTGTGTTGAACTAGTTATCTAAATATTATACAATTTTGATTTCTACAGGAGGATCAAAGAAAGAGAGAAGAGAGAGACGAGAGAAAGCGCAAATATAATGTTAAATGGAACGATGATGTTACTGCTGAGGATATGGAAGCTTATAGGATGAAGAAAGTCCACCATGATGATCCAATGAAGGACTTTCTGAACTAAGTTGAGATGTGGCACATAATTCTGATGGAGCCCTATTCTCAAAACACTTTCGAGGCTGTCAACTCGATGCACTGGCATGCCTTCTGCAGGTCTGCAAGCCGATTTCTTGAATTTCTCCGGTTGTGGCAGAACACAGCCGACTCCGTCTTTTAATTTGTGCCCTCTCGAGTGTGATTACTGTAGAGCTATTACATGAGCTGCCCTGTGGTTGAGCCATGAGATTGAAGGGGGAATGCCGATAAGCGGCTACTCATTTAAATTGCTGTTTACCTTGTACTCGAGTGTCATGTTAATGAGTTGTGTATGGCATTACGTTGAATTTACCTCCTATGTTATTGTTCTGATGCTCATCATTTAATAAATTGTTGAAACCAAAAATGCACTTGTTTAAAGCACGTTTAGAAGTGTTTTTAAAATAATAAAAAGATCTTTTGGTGAAATTGATGTTAGGTTGTAAAAAAATTTTAAGTACTTTTTCAAAAAAGCGTTAGATATGTGCTTCTTGTAGGAAGCACTTAAAGTACTTTTTTAGTATCCACTTGGATTTTATTCAGTTACTTTCACATTTATGTATAAACTTGGAAAATTACATGTTTCCCACTGAAAAAAGATGAGAGTTTAGTCGAATTGGTTGGATTATTAGGTTTCTCTATTTGCACTCAAAATTCGAATCTTCTCTCATTAAATAGATTTATTTAGAATAGACTATCGGCTGTTTCAAAATTTTTGGTAACCATCCTATTTCTTCCATTAGAATATTATATATATTAAAATTAAAAATGTTAAGATTCTTGCATACAAATATAGTTTTTCTGTATTTTTCATTATGCGATTAAATTCTTGCATACAATCAGATATAAACTCTAAACTTTGCTCTTCCATAACAAAGAACGGAATATACCCCTTTATGTCTCATCTCGTGATCAGGTGATATAGTATAGGAAAAGCGGAATATATCACCGGGGACAGCCAATAATCTCCGCCTTCCAAGTCATGATTATGTAAAAGCTGTAAAAGCTTCATCTTATTCTTCCTCTTCTACCCACTCGCGTTTTTTTCCCTCATTGAAGCCAATAAATAAATATAAGAGAAATTCATGCGAAACAAATTATTTTTCAGAATAATCACACTTAATTTACATCATGTATAGATTTCTTAATCTAATTAAAGAAGCAAAGCTTATGCTACAAATGATCACGTGCCAACTTCTCCTGAACCTCCATGTCCTTTCTAAATTTGGCTATGAACTCCTCAGCTCTTTCGTCAATCCCGTGCATCATTGGGGAAGCAAATCCCAATGACTCCCACATATCATCCGCCGTCGCAGGACATCCTCTCTCAGCCCCACTTTCAGCACCGGCAGCAGCAGTGGTAGCTTGCTTGCACTTCGCTACCGGAGGCTCAGAACTACCCACCAGATCAGTCACACCAGGCTCTTTAAAAAGCTTGTCAACGTAGACATGCGCAGCGCTACCACGGTTCTGAAGAAGTTGGCGCCGGTTGTAACGAAAATGTAGGGCGAGACGCCCTTTGCGTTTAAAACGCAGCCGGAGAAACTTGTAGGGTTTCAGTCCAACAGAAGAAAAAGCAAAAGCAGAAGGAGAAGCAGAAGATGAGGCAGCAGCAGTAATTGCTTTGACACTGTTTTTACGGGGTTTAGCGATGCCTTTAGGCTTGTGGAGTTTCCTCTGTAGTTTGGAGGTGAAGCTCTTCCAAGCTCTTCTGGCTGGTGGAAGCCTCAATCTCAAGCAAGACATGGATAAGTAGGGTTTGCGAAGAGTTTGTGGAGAATGGCTTTTTTTATAAGCTGCTAGAGAGATTCTTTCAGCTTTTGGATTGTGGATTCGTTTTTGGACTAATTAAAGGTAGCTTACTTCTTACTCTACGCGTTTGACATGAAAGAAAAATCCAAAGAAATAGGTGTCTTCGGGGGCAGGCAAAAAGCAGTTTTGATCCAGGCTTCAACTTATCCAAGCATGCTGGCCGTATTGAAAAGCTTACCTATATCCCAAGATCAGTCTACTAGGATTGGAATGAGCTTAACCTAAACTTATAAGAGAACTTTATGAGTTAGAATCGAATAATATTATCAATCAATTTTAATTTATGACATATTTACTTATCTGGAATGAGAACTATAATTACATCATGTTAAATGCATTTACTAACACTTTGGATTGTAATTTTTCCCATTCATAGCATGCACTAGCACGGGCACAGATAAAAAAAAAAAAGAGTTTTAACGAAAAGGCCGGGATACTGTTCATTTTAACGAAAAACCACATTTTTACACTAAAAAGTCAAACCTGATACTATTCACTTTACCTTTTATTTTGTCCTTATCGTTAAAACTCAAAACTTTCAAGTCATTTTCATTAGTTTTCCTTAAAAAAAATTCGTAAACCAATGATCCAATTGATTATTCCAACCAAGTAAAAGGGTAATTTTGAGCTAAGCCGCAAGTTAACCTTCAAAATTAAGGAAAACTAATGAAAAGGGTTTAAAAACTTTGAGTTTTAACGGTAAGGACAAAATAAAGGATAAAATGAATCGTATCAGGTTTGACTTTTTAGTGTAAAAATGTGATTTTTCGTTAAAGTAAACAGTACCGTAGGCTTTTCTTTAAAACTCCCTAAAAATTAAGTATCAAATAAAGTGTTAACCATAAGAATTAAGTATCAAATTTGTTACCCAAATACTCTGTGATGCTAGTGAGTTGTGAACTTTGAAGAATTTCTGTTCCACCTTTTGCTATTAGCATAAAGATCAAAGCTAATAACCAGCCTAGGCCCCATCTTAGTTTCCTAATTATGTCCTCGTAAGAAATATGATTGATATGGATGCCTTCATGTTCCCCTTTTTGTTGTCTCTTCTCTCAACTTGTAATTGCAATCACATGAAGCAAGTGCAGTACTGCAGTAGTACAAAATGCATCTACTTTTCTTTCTTGTTTCTGCAACTTTTGAAAATATTCCAAGGTCGCGTGGAATAAAAGGATGGCACCAACAAACACAGATTATTCCACTTCCTTCATAAAGAATGGTCAAAACTCCCCAGAAGTGAATAACAAAACCCAGGGAAATTCTGACGCTGGAAAAACGAAAAAAACGAAGATATTCCGAACAATAAAAACGCTACAACATCCATCAAGACGGTCGCAACTTATAAGAAGAACTAAATGAGGGCTTGAACTCCGAATTGCTGCATCTCTCTTACTTTCCAAATTGGATAAATAGCACCTTCACCAAGTTCTTCTGGATCTACCTGTTGCATTGCCCAGGCATAATACACCGTGTGGATAGTGTCCTGATGAAACAATACGATTTCACAAAACATGAGTTTGTATGCATAAACCTCAAATAAGCAATATAATGACATGATAGCACACATTTCCGTAGAGAACTGCGGTTTGAAAGGGGAATATAAAACATTTGATATAATGGGTGTAGGGGGTGTGTTATTTACCTTGCCACCATCAGTTACATCACCATTTCTATCTCGTACACAATACACTTGCTGCGTTCGGAACTGTTAATTCATCGAAAATGGCTGTCACTGTCAAATTCTGCTAAACAAATGGAACTTGGAAAAACAAAATTGAAAATGCCTACCATTACAATAATAATGGGAGAATGTCCCATCATTTTGGTCTCTTTTATTTCCGCCTCAGAAATATGTAGAATCTGCGCACCACCAAAAAAATCACAAATTAGAATGCACCATCATTGAGTATGAGATCGATATTGTATGATCAATAATAGTAGACAAAATCAGTATAGAATGCAATGGTAATTAGCATGGAAACACTCATTTTAGGAAGAGGCACGCTTTCTACCTTGTGATCGAAAAAGATGCCATGGCTTTTAAAACCATCATGCTCAGCTTTACATCGCTCAATCACCTCCTTACTACAATACTTCTTCAATGTCTCAAGATCCCCCTGCATATAAAATGCACATGTTATTCCATAAAGATGAGAAACTCAAATGGTACTCACAGGGGCATAATTGGAATCATGATACGTTGACAGCAAAACACGAACAAGAAAAACAAAGATGAGAGGCGAGGAGGGAGAAAGAGGGATGAAAAGGTAACACAGTTCCAACACTAACCTTGATGTAAGCATTAAGCACAGGTTTAACAGCATCCTGAACTTCTGACAAAAAGTCTGGTAAAGAGAAAGATCTACCATCCAAGGATTACAATTAGAAAAAGAAATTAGTAGTCATCCAAATACAAAATAAGTATGACAAGAAGCACCAGCAAATGAAAATATGATCATACGGATCTCGGCGACGTATCTCCTTGATTGATGCAGCGGTGTCTGTTTCTTGAAAAATAGTTTCGTTTAAACTGCCAAAGGAAGTAGGATCAATTCAGGACTCAAATATTTTACAACTGGCTCCACCACTCATATATTTACAAGCTACTGTTTTAGGGAAAAACTCTCATTCTGTGGGGACAAACCGCAAAGTAAAGCCCGTTTTAAAAAAAAAAAAAAAAAAAACAAACAAACGGTAACTCACAGATAAAGAACAAACAAGAAGTAGAGAAAGTTTAGCAGCATACTCCTGAATTTTGTGAACGATTGGGCTATCGCTTGTATCCCAACGATCCCGTATGTCCTCAGCAATCTGCCAATTTCATCAAGGACATACAGCAACCTCAAGAGATTTAGTACATATAAAAAGGTTGTCAAACACAAGGCCAACAGAAATTAACTCGGTAGATTTTTATACAAATGACAACATCCTTGACAACACTATAATATTAAAAAAAGCAATACAAAATACAGCATAAATGTTATCCGTCCATAAACATTAAGTATAAACTAGATTTTTCACAGAACAGACACAACAATTGAATAACATACCTCCTGGGTTTTGTTTGTAACTGGTTTACGTATTTCATCAAGACGCTTGAATATAGGATAACCTTGCATCTGGGTAAGAGAGGAAAAAAAAAAATTAAATAATTCATAGGGGAAAGGCAACTAGATATTAATTTTGTAATATTTAAGGAGCGGATAAAAAGTTAACCTTCATTCTGAAAGCCTCCCACTTTTTACTCCAGCGAGATTGGGGTACAGCAACAAGGTCCGTTCTTGAACTAGTTTCAACTTTCGGGGTCGAAGAAGGATCAAACTCCAGGTGCTTTCTCTTAGTTGTAGTACCAGTTAACTCACCCTTTACAATGTCATATCCTTTTTTAGCCAAGTCCGTAACCTTTGCTTCCTTAACTCTAGAGAAGGCAGAGGAAAAATACGAGGAAGAAACACTTGACCTAAATTTTCCAAAAAATGTTTGCTCAGTACTACTAGACCCTGACTGCTGGTTTTTATATTCCCCAGATTGCTGGTGATTATGTTCCCCAGACGAACCCTTCATTCCATCATCAGCAACATGCTCAGATTTTGCACCAGAAGGCCCTGAAGCTTCTTCTTTCTCAATTCCAAAAGTTCCTTTGACCTATATAGAACAACAGAGAAGTAGAAAAACAATAAAGTTCAGCAGATCAAAGCATTTACAAGTACAGATGCAAGAGACAAAGAATAAAGCAGCAAGCAGACCTCGTCTGTGGCAGCCGAGATCTTCTCTTTTACATTGGCGGAAACCTGCAAACATAAATTCAATGACAAGTTGACAACATAATCGTAGAAACAAATGCAAGTTCCTTATGGTAATAAACAACAAAAACTTTATTACACCACAAACAACCTAACAGGATAGGGTGGATATCTTGTGCAAATTCAGTGCCATTGAGTACTCGACATATTGAAGCACGTAAGATTTTAATGTATTTGAAATGATACCTTCCTTGCCGTTGCTTCTGCCTCGATCCAAGCACCATCCACCTGCTTGTATAGCTGCTCAGTTGTCTGCTTCGTTCTGCATTCGCCATTTCACCATCTCAGAGCCTCCACTTAGAAGTGCCCTTGACATACAAGGGTATGTCTCAGCCTATGAACTACGAAGACTAATTATGGCATACAGTGATTATATCAAACAATTACCTCACTTTGAAATCATCTTTAACCCCCTTGAGCTCTTCCGCTTTCTCTTTCAGCTCCTTCACAGACTGTTGAAATTCGGGATTCCTGCAAGCAGAGCATTGATGGTGAGGCAGATGTCCCAAAAATTCCTTATGAGAACTCAATAAAAGTTAAATGTTAACGGTTGCGGTTTGAATAACAACTTCACTGAGCAAAAGAGCGGCACAAAGCCAAAAACTAAGCCGATGGACTGCATTACCTTCCACATTCAAATATCTAGCTGTTACTGGTTTTTTAGTTCAAGAAACAAACTTCAAATATAAAGTTCAAATTTTTGTTGATTATAAACACAGGCTTAACAATTTGTTGCAAGTAAAACAATTTTGAGCCAACATTTAAACAAGAAAAACCAATTAAAATAGCAGATATTACACAGGCAAATGAGAGAGAGAGAGAGAGAGAGAGAGAGAGAGAGAGAGGTACTTAGTAGCTTCGCCTTTGACTTGCTTCGAAAACTCATTGAAGACACTGAATCGACGATTCCATAAAAAACCATTGGCCGAAATTAACCGACCTCTCGTGCCCGAAACCTATCTCATCAAACCCCCAACACCCAACCCACAAAAAAAAAAAAATCAAAATTAACCCAAAAAACTTCAGTCTTTGGTTCATAACTTCTTCCTGTAGAATTTAGAACGAACCTGCTGTTGGGAGGTCAGATGAAGAAAGAGGGGTTCTCTGTAGAGGTGCAAATCTCGCACTAGCTTTCTGCCCGCCATTAAATTGGAGGCGAGTTAAAAAATTTCGAGCAGCGAAAAACCAACAGAACCCCAATGGCGTTTCGATTTTTGTTTTTATTTTTTTTGAGTTTTTTGCAGGGTGGGGTGTCTGAATTAGTAGACAGTGTCCCTGCGTGGGAAGGAAGAAAGGGACGAACAAAGAAGGAGATGAACGTGGATGTTACACTTCTCCAAACCAAACACGGCCTAGGGTTTCTGTTTCCCGGCAGATCTGGGAGATGAATGAGCCTAATACCAAAATATAAGCCCAATACTGTTGGGGCGGCCCATTACTTTCCATTTTGTTGCCAAATTGGCATTCTAAAAATTTATCTAATTATGCCCTCCAAACTTTCTATGAGGAGTTTTTGGAGTGCCAATAACTATCATAGTTTAAGTCATGCGAAAGGTGTGGAAGGTATGTGAGGTGTTTATGAAATAGTCGTTTGCAACCAGGAGACCGGTCGTCGTTGGATTGGAAAACACTTCGTAAATCTCGTGCCTCTCATGGAAGATTGAGGAATACCTGAAGATTTGGGATGTTACAAACACGTCGTAGTGGTGGAGAGCAGATGTTTTGGAATGTTTTGAGTTGTAGTGAGGAAGAGTGAAAAAAGAGTTGTGATTTGGTTATGCAGCGTAAAACGAAAGAGAATATCGCTCTTAAGAATGAAGTATTCTACTAGTATTAACGTCCATACAAACAAAATCATAATGTAGTCAAGTTAATTAAAGCAGCATGCACTAATTCTACACTTATGTTTGAATTTTTATTACCGTAATTCAGATTAAAATAGAATATCGCTTGAAACATGAAGAGGGCGACAAGGGTTGCTTGCTAATGCTAATGACAAGCCTCATTGGCAGTAGAAAAGTGATGGGCTTGAAGGGCAGCTGCTTTCTCAAACACCAAAGCTTGGATCAAAAGAGTCTTGACCTCCTAAGCTGTGTAAGGATACCTTTTTCTTGCATAAGAGTTCACCAGTGCTGCACTCGCCTGCTTCAGCAGCCTAGGGTAAACGTTCTCCTCGTCATTCCTGACCGTCGCTTCAAGCAATGTCAGATCAGATCTATAACGCTTGTATGCTCTTGATCCAAACATCTTTGACACTGTCGATGTTTGTGGGACCATCTTCGGCCACGCCTCCCTCCTGCTCCCCCAATACCTGTGCAAACAACAGAGAGGCTGAATTGAACTAATAGTAATAGGGCAGTAATTTTTTTGAATTTTCACTTTTGTTCTCATAGTTTCTTTACTTACATTTTCATCCTTTTAGTTCCACCTGGTTACCACCTTTACGCCACTCCGTAAGAATTTCCTTCAAAACTAAGGACCGATCATTTCCACCTAATCCTCTTCATCAAACAATTCAAATCATTGAAATTTAATCCAACAACTAAAGTTATTATAACTTTTAGAATGAACTCTATTTGTAGTCGTTGGATCAAATTTTAAAAGTCCGAATTGTTTAATGAGGAGATTAAGTGGAAGAGATTGAGAAATGATCCATTTTCCAAAACTAAGACCATCTCCAATGGTTGGGCTAAAAGACAAAATTTTTAGCCTGAAAAATTTAGCTTTTAGCCCAAAAACAGCTTTTCTACTCCAACCATTCTACCCTAAAATTTTAGCCCGGGATTATTAAAGAATGAATTTAGGCTATTTTTTTTGTTAAATTAAATTTAAAAATAAATATGTAGACTATCGTAAATTAATTTTATGAACATTTTAATCTAAAAAAATTTAATTCCGATACATATTGGGTAGAGTCCACCCCGATTTCTGGGCTAAATGTCGGGGGAAATTTGACATTGGTTTAGCATTTAGCATTTAGCTCAAAATTTCCCCTTGGGTTGGAGTGCGTTTGAGGGGAAATTTTGGGGGGTAATTTAGCTTTTAGCCCACCATTGAAGTTGGTCTAAGGACGTGAAATCCTTTTGCTTAGTAAATCTAAACAAAGCAGATGTCTGATTCAAGCACGTGCTTACTTTTGACGGAAATTCTCGCGGAATTGCCCTAAACGAGTATTGAGTAATGGTCCATTTTTCTGTTAAATTCCGTTTATAGTTTTAATTAATTTTTAAAATTTTAATTTAGAAACCAAATATATTTAATGCTATTTCATAACCAATACTTCAATTTTCTATTTTTCAATGAAGGATTGGACTAAAACGAAAACATAATGAAACTACAAGGACCAATAAAAAAAAATAATCCAAAAAAAAAAACAGTGAAAATGTAGTTAAACCACGGACGCCAATTACAATTTAATCCCCAACACATCGATCCCAACTGAAGAAAGAGAAAAAAGAGAGAGGAGTTTAGAGAGAGGTTTGCTTACTGAGGAGTGCATCTTCCTGTTGTTCTTGTGAAGAGAAATCCTGGCCATTGTTGTGGGAACAGAGCAGCCAACAAGTAGCAGAAGAAGAAGAAGAACGAGTTGACTCAGTTGAACTAAGATATGCTTCATTTTTGGTGGTGGGGTTTCTGTCTGTCTTCTGTTCGGGATCTGAGTTTATGGAGCTTGACTCGGTTTCAAACTTGGTCCGTCTTTTTCGCTCCTCCTTTCGAAGTTTTTTTGTTTTTTTTTGTTTTTTTTTTTTTGGGACATGAAAGTACTCACCCAACACTTGTAGACTGGGCCATACATAGAGGGATGGTCCAATGGACTCCGCAAACCCAAGGCCCAAAATTGACTTCTTATAGTATGATGAATTAAGACACTAATTAATTTCACCTCTATTTTATTAATTTAACTAATTGTTTCCTTCATTCCCTACTTATCTCAATACACTAGCGTATCGGTGTACGACCCTTTAGGTTTTAACTTGCGAGGCAGTAAGGTGATTAGTACTACTGCAATCACTTGTCAAATTAAAACATTCTTTTAATTCTTCCAATCTACGACTATGTGGTTAGTCTTCGAGAGGGCTCACAAGTCACAGTGATATGTAGTCATGTGTCATACTACCCAAGCGAATATAGAATGGTTTAGAGAATCTATTCAGTTGGAATGCAATCCGATCTTTCTCTAATTCAATATTCTTAATCACATTATTAGGGTATGGATATTTATGTCAAACTCGTAATGTGATTTCCCTAAATGTATGTGATTCAACGAAGACGTATAAATACATGTTGTTTTAACTTGTACTCATGGTTCAATGTTTTATGGAAGTTTGGTTACACGTGGAGGGTGATTGTCTTTGGGAAATGCTAAAGAGACTCTCATAGTGGAGAGATTTTTCAGTGTGACTGTCACATAAGATGGTACACTACATGTCCCTATAGAAATGGTGGGTTATGTGTGTTAAAATGTTAATAACTTAAAAATTAAAATTTTCCACCACTTGCATAAAAACACGTGGTATACCATCCGTATTCCCGTCACAACTAAAAATTTCTCCTCATAGTGGAACTCTCCATATACTCTTTCTCACTTCATAGTTTAACGTCAATTTACATGTCAACATTATAAAATATTATGCCAAAAATATGAAGAGATAGAGAGTCCATAAAAAATTCCACTTTTAAGAGGGTCTCTTTAATTAGCATTTCTCATTGTGTTTTGGTGCCCGTGCTAAAAAGCTTTGGACTTGAGAGTGTTGGAACTTGATTGTGCTTTTCATTGATAACACAACAACAAAAGGGTGAACATATATTCATTGGAGATTCTCTCCCCTCCAATTTATCTTTCCTCCCATCCCCTTCCTTTTCTTGTGTAAAGCATATGAGTATTGTTGAAGGATATATGAGAGTTGTTTAAAAACATATTACATTATAGAATATGCACAGATGTATATTTGTCACGCTTTTAAAAATAAACAAAATAAAAATTTGTACGCCTGCATATTTGTCACTTAATTTGCCATATATATATATTAAAGTCAATACTAAGTAGGTGGGTGTAGTGAAGCGAAAGAAAAAAAGTGTGCAGAAATTATCATATATAGATGATGATGGATCGAGACTGAGGAAGATATGGAACAATGTGGAACATGCAAGAAGAGTTGGGATAGAACCAAAGCTGATCAGAAACCATCAGCTGGAGTTCATGTTTTTCACCAGCACGCCTGCATGGCTTCACCTGAGAATTTACTTTAATTACCATGGTCCATGCATGCAAAACGGCTATAATTATTTCTCCTGTAAAACTGAACCAGGTTCTGGCAGTAAAAATTCGCTTCATATTAAACATGACAGCAATGGCGAGAGAGATAGAGTACCCACTTGGTTGCCACATATTGCAAACTAGCTTTTATTTCTCGGAATATTTTAGTATGAACAGTATTTTGCATTTTGCTAGTGGATGAACTTATTTTTTTTTATGTGTAAATAATGTATATAATCGTAATGATTTTATAATGGAAACTGTTTAATTTTTTAATCTTCGTCTAATGATCATTTCTACAAAAAATTATTGAAAACAGAAATTGTATAGTCATCAAAATGTATCAAATAAATAGACGGTTCATTGGTAATATGTTAATTGGTACATATATCATTGGTAATATGTTAATTGGTACAAAAAATTATTAAAAAAATGAATTATTCAAATGAAAGTTAAAAACAATAAAGGAATTGTTATTAGCACTCCAAAAATTTCATTCTACATTCCAAACTTTCTATATATTAGGAGAGAAAAATACACTTGTGAGGAGTGTATAATAAGATTTTTGGAGTGTCAATAACACTTCTCAAAAAATAATTCAATTATAAAATTTCTACATTTAAGATACATTATTTATAAGTGTTGGAATGAGCTAATTCCAAAGAATGAAAGACAAATATTATTCTTTCACTGTATATATGCACTGATGTATAATATAGAGTTATGGACTGGTATTTTTTATCGTTAAATCATTTATTGTTGATCCGTGGTCTTAGCCGAGTATTTAATTATCTATATGTTGGTGCATGTCAGAATTTTCATACCTTCTCTTGTATTAGAACAGGTTCAAGTTAGTAAAAATTTACTTGAAAACAAGACAACAATGGGAGATAGTGCCAACTAGTTGCCACATATTTCAACAAACTTTGTTTATTCTCAGAAGCCAAAAGCCACCTACCCTGCAACAAAAAATGAGGTGTAAACAATTCAAACCACCATAGCCATGCAAAGAGAAAAATGGCGAAAGATGCCTTACACACAAATGCATACGTGTCCCTCCCTCTCCTCCTCCTCCCCCTATAAATACTAACGCATCCTGCTCGCCGCTTCACCACATCCGAACTCAAAGCAGTCTCTCTCCTTCTGTAATATATATATCTATCCCCCATGGCTAAGCTTTTTGTTTTTTCTCTTTGCTTGCTTCTTATAATCAACAGCTCTCTAGGGTCCCACCAGCAGTTTCAGCAGCAGAATGAGTGCCAGTTCGACCAGCTCCAGTCCCGGGAGCCCGACAACCAGATTCAATCCGAGGCTGGTCTGACCGAATCCTGGAACCCCAACGACCAGCAGTTCCAATGCGCCGGCGTTGCCATGGTTCGACGCACCATCCAACCCAACGGCCTTCACTTGCCTTCCTTCCTCAACTCTCCGCAACTCATCTACATTGTTCAAGGTAATTTATTATCTAACACCTTGTTGTTATTTTTTAATTAATTAGTCAATCCATATATGCATGATCCATTCATGTTAGAGCGCTGCTGTTTGATTCACATTTACGCACAATACTTTAATTTGTGCTCTTACAGGTAGGGGTGTGTTGGGTGTGGCGTTCCCCGGCTGTCCTGAGACGTTCGAGGATTCTCAGGACCAGCAATTCCAGCACCAACAACAATTCCAGCCGTTCCAGCCCTCCCGACGACACGGAGGACAGGGACAACAACAACAGCAAAGCGAGGAGAACCAAGACCGCCACCAGAAGGTCCGACACATCAGAGAGGGTGACATCATCGCCTTGCCCGCCGGTGTCGCTTACTGGAGCTACAACAACGGCAACCAGGATCTCGTTGCTATCTCCCTCCTTGACTTCAGCAACGAGCAGAACCAGCTCGACCAACAGCCTAGGGTAATTTATATTAAGCAGTACAATTAATAAAAATTACGATTTTTTTTTAATCTTGCATGCAAACGTTGCCCACATTGACTAGGAGATGTGTTTTGTGTGTTTCACGTGCACAGAGTTCGAATTTCATCATTTATCGGAGAAATTTTTATTTTTTAAGTTATTACTTTTTAGCATACATATCTCAGAATTTGTATAGTAACACGTGATGTACTACATCGTGTACCTGCCTCACTAAAAAAATCTCTCCATTTATTGACTGGTTAATAACACGGCTTTATGTAATTTGTTGTTCTCTGTATATAAAGAGATTTTATCTAGCTGGCAACCCACAAGACGAGTTCAGCCAGCAACAAGGCCAACGGTATCAGCAGGGCCGCCAACAGCAACAGCAGGGCCGCCAACAGCAGCAGCAAGGCCGGGGTGGACAGCAAGAAAGGGGCCAACAAGGCCGGCGTGGACAGCAGCAACAGGGGGGCAACAGCAAAAACCTCTTTGCCGGCTTCGACACTCAGATGCTCGCTCAGGCTCTGAACGTCGACGAAGAGATCGTCAACAGGCTCCAGGGATTGAACGACGACAGGAACGAGATTGTCCAGGTGCAGGGCCAGCTCGACTTCGTCGGCCCATTCAGCCAGGGCGAGCAGGAAGGGAGACGCCAGATGGGAGGAGGAGGCCGCGACAACAGTTTGGAGGAGACATTCTGCAGCATGAGGCTCAAGGAGAACATCCGCGACCCTTCTCGCGCCGACTTCTACAGCCCTCAGGCTGGCCGCGTTTCCGTCGTCAACAGCGGCACCCTTCCCATCCTCAGCGCTCTCCGCCTCAGCGCCGAGCATGGCGTCCTTTACAACGTAAGTAATGTTAGAAGATGGTACACTAGATTTTTAATAAATAATTTACTACATATTCTTGAAAGAGGTTATGAATTTCGAAAAAATAAAAATTGTTGTATGTATTAAGTTTAAAAAAAAAAAAAAAAAAATTGCTAATAACAGTATATAGAAAGAAAAAATTATATAAGGATACTACTACTAATGAGGATAAATTTTGTGCAGAATGCCATCTACAGTCCATACTGGAACCTCAACGCGAACGAACTTGTATACGTGATCAGAGGCAATGCTAGGGTTCAGGTGGTGAACGAGAACGGAGACGCCATCTTGGACGACGAGGTCAACGAGGGACAGGTGTTCTTGATTCCCCAGAACCACGCCGTCATCACCCAGGCAGGCAACCAGGGATTCGAGTACATTTCCTTCAGGACGAATGACTTGGCCCTCATTAACACCATGGCAGGGAGGACCGCCGTGTTGAGGGCGATACCGGAGGATGTGCTTCGCAATGCCTTCCAGATTGACCGCCAACAGGTCAGGGATCTCAAGAACAACAGGCAGGAGACCCGAGTGTTGAGCGCCAGCTCTTCTTCCTCACGCCGACCATGGTCGATCATGCCATGAATGTGATGAGATACCTAAAATCTACCTAATGCGGCACGTAATGTTTTGTTTTTTGGGGCTTTCTAGTAACAAATAAAGGTAGGTAGAAAGACCAGGAGAAATAACAGGCCTTATAAATGGCTGTATGTATTAGGGCTAAAAGGAGCGTGAACTTAGCTTGTAATAAGTAAATAAATGCTACATGGAGGCTTATGCATGTAATAATCTAGCTTATCTAAATAAATTTTCCTTCATGTGCATGGTTTCCAGTTCGTTTCTTCTTTCTCCTTTGATCATAAAATCAAAAGCATTAGCCAACTAAATATCTCACTTGTAGACATTTATAAACAGTACTTTATATATATTATAAATAAGAAGAAAAATATATTACTAATAAACTATACAGCAGTACTAGACTTACTCGTTGAGTAAATTACCAAGACATGAATTTATACATATATGTATGTTCCAACCTCCAACAATACAAAGTCAACGAACGCATCCTTTGATCATAAAATCAATCCACACATCAATTTTACATCTTACACATCTCTCTCAGTGGTCATCAAAGCGAATAAATTAAAAAAGATGGGTAAAAATTTAATAAGGGTGTAAAAATAGGCGTGAATATAGCACTATCTAAAATCAAAAGCTTTCATGATCAACGACTGATCTTGACCATATATGCAAAGTCTGAGAACTTTGGATTTATAAGGTAGTGAATTCATCATTTTCATCAGGTAGGAATTCTGGACAAGTAAAAGATTGATATACATAACTGCTTTCATGATCAACGACTGATCTTGACCATATATGCAAAGTCTGAGAACTTTGGATTTATACGGTAGTGAATTCATCATTTTCATCAGGTAGGAATTCTGGACAAGTAAAAGATTGATATACATAACTCAAGAGCGGGGCCAGAATTTTATGTATGTACATGGGGGCGGTAGATAAACGAAGGAAAGAGAAGAAAAGAGATCCAATTTCAACTTTAACAATGTATGGAAAAGAACCAAACCCTTTGGTACTTAATTTGGTTTGTGTCTCTCTGGGTTTTGGTGCGTCGGGTACTAGGGTTAGAGAAAACTTTAATTTGACTAACAAAACTTACTGTAAATGACTAATATTAAGAGTAAATGTATGAAACGGAACAGTGAGTGGAGTTGGGAGGGGCGCCTAGAAAGTATAATATTTATTAGGAATACGAAATTGTTTGTTTCCTTGTGGAATACAGGAACAATTCTTGTCTTGCTCAACACGGGGAGAGATTTTTCAGGGTTCCACTACTGACATAAGAGAGTTGTAAATTCTGATCAGTGTCCAAAATTTAAAGAGAAAAGAAGAAAAATAATTGTAATTCCGATTCTTATATGATTGACTAAAAACAGAGGAGCACTACCTGATACTACGTCAGCTACATAATAAAAGGACTGCATTTTGCATAACATATATTCTCCTTCCTGATTATTTAAAATGTATATATATATATATATATATATAAAGACTTCATTTTTTAAGCAAAAGAATACAATCTCGAAACTTAAAATTAGGATCCTAATCCTTATCCTACCATAAAACCTTACCAAAAATATCCCAACATAGAAATAAACGAATACTAAGTGGTCCAACAATTTTTTTTTTTTTTGAGTTGAGTGATAACGTTAGTAAGTTAGATGTTAGATAATCTCCGACGGGGTTTAAACTCATGTCATCATGTAAGGGCACAACACTTTTCTACCACTATTATAAAGGCCCACTTGCAGTGGTCCAACAATTAATTAAGATAATTTTGTCGCGTCTGTGGCGGGGAACCGCATCTCCTTCGTCCGGCGGTCTTTCATGGTCGGACCCTCACCATCTCTTTCATCTCTTTCATCTCGGTGAGCTCTTATCATTGGTGTTGGTTTGTCTTGATTCTGTCTTTTGGACGGATCAATGGTTCTTCCGCTCTCTAATTTGTGCAAGCATTTGAGGCTTTTGGGTCATGAGTTGTTTCTATCCAAATCGAGTCATGTACTAGATTTCTCGGCTCGATTGGTGCATTGAAGGATCAAGTTTGGATCTGGTTTGGACGACAACGATCTAGTCTGCATGGATATAAATCATCAGTGGGAGGATCTTGTTGAGTAATGTTGCCTGTTAGTTTTTGCCTCTTTTTTTCAAGTCTTGTTTTGTAATAACTCCAGAAACTGTCTTGTTTTGTATTAACTCCAGAAACTCAGTATAAGTATTGTTTCTCATGACGAGTTTAGTCATCTCGCTTCAGGTGAGTTGATAGTCTCGCTGTAGGCGAGTTTTGTTGTTTTGTGGTTAATTTGGTGGTTCACTAGAGTACCGGAGGTAAACTGGTTGATTTTGCTGGACACTCTAAAATTGTCATTTGGGATCATAAGGTGATTTGGAGCCGCAAAGTCCTGTTCAGCAAATACCATATAAAAATGAAAATGGTAGAGCAATAAAGAATGATCCAGGCTCAAACCAACAATGAACTTATGAAACTCAAATCTAGATCATGAGAAAGCCATTAAAATCATTCTTAAGAGAACCGGAAGTTCGGAAGCCGTGAATGATCATGAACAAAGGTTGCAGCTGCATGTTCACGGAGGACAAGAATCCCGCCAATGAATCCCAACATTATCTACACCAAAGTTCGCTAAACAATCAGCCACCTAATTACCTTCATGATAAATATGAGAAACTGGAATGCGCGTGGAAGGAAGAATAGTGCAATAGTTAGACCAATCAACCAATAAACGCCAACGGATAGATTTAATGGAAAGATAATGCACTGCCAAAGTAGAATCACACTAAATCTAAAGAGAATGCTAACCCTTCTCCGTAGTCATATTGACAACATGATTTTGCAACACTAGATACATTGGTTTCCATGAATGCTTCTGACTCTCTTAATTTTTTGTTACATCTGAGATTATTATGTTGTAGTTTCAAATCTTGTTTGCAAATACTCTTCTGCACCAGATGCATTGGTTTCTAACATGTTAGGTGTCATCATCTTCATTTGTATTAGAATCTTTTATTTTCCCCTTCATGGAATAAAATATGTTGTTTCTCTTTTGAAAAGAAAAAAAGTTGGCAACACGCGGATTGATTATTAATTTGGAAATTCATTTTCACCATGCAATGAGATATATACACGTAGCCTGGGAGAACCTCATTAACGATTTGTCCCTCAAATTCCCACAGAAAAGATATGTGTGATCTGGCTTACATCAACTGATGCAGGTGAACTGGTGAGTTTCGGATCATGGACCAAGGAAGGAAGTCTACTGGACCCGCGGATCAGACACACTGAGGCCAAGCATGACCGAGAAACTTACTAAACATAACATGGCCTAATTATAAGGTAAGTTTCAACTGATGGAGGAATCATACCATCAATCTAGGGCTGGTCACAAGTTTAACGATTGACACAATTAGTGATCACAAATCATTGACTCTAAATTGCATCGTTTTTGACGTCTCTCCATTCAATGAGAAATTTTTTATTGTGACTAAAATACAGGTAGTACACTATGTGTTTTTGTATGAGTGGTAGGAAATTTTATATTTCAAGTTATTAACTTTTTAACACACACATCCCACTACTTATATAGTGACACATAATATATCATTTTATGTATCGATTACACTAAAAAATCTTTTTCATTCAAGCGGCTAGTGAATTTGGTGTACGGAATAAAGGTCACATCATGCCCGATAAACAAATGCCATGTGTCTCTCTTACGAGTTGCGATATGCTCAAGTTCGTTATTACAAAGGAGATTTCACCCTCAATCACGAGAGCTAACTGTTCCTATCCAAGAAAAACTTAAACTCTTGAATTATGATACGCCTACTAATTAAGTCTAATTTAGACATCGAAGGACATGAATGTTTCTCACACCAGACCGGTTGTAACAATGACTTTTTTTTTTTTTTTTTTTTTTTTTTTTTCATTTCTTGGTTTTAGTGACACAATTGAGATTAGACTTAGGTGCCTGTACGTATATCCACTAGTATAAAAAAAGGGATAAGGCCATAGGTTTCTTGCCCACAATTCTAACAACTGTGACTCTCTTGCTCTGTAGCCATGGATAGCCTACGTATGCCTATATATGCGGCCGTCAAAGAGGAAGTCATAGACAATCAGTGGTCATCTGAGGTCGGAGAGCTCAGTACAATCAGTGGACATTTTCACTTTCAGGGATATATCCAAGAAATACTTTGACAAACAGTACATTTTTTGAAAAAGCTCATGCCCATCCTAAAGAACACGTAATTTGCGTGGACAAAATTATTATTGTTTCTTAATTAGAGTTATTGGTCAAGAGAATTATGGATATTCTCATTTCACACACTATGAATTGAAGGTTGTTAATTTGCAACAATCGAGCCAAAGCCATGTTTAGGGAAGGGAAAATTTCATTAGATCGGATTATTACATGCATAAGGTTACACGTAGTACTTATTTACTTGTAGTTTAAAGGCCTTTTATTTATTTATTTATTTATTTTCACTCTCTTCACTTCATAGCTCCAAAAAAACACTACGTGCCGCACTCACTACATTCTTCCCATTCATCCAACATACATTTACGCAACTGCCCTCCTCTGGAAAGACTGGCTGGAGCTCAAGGCAATGCTCTCCGCCCTGTTGTATTTGATCTGCTGGGCCTGCTGGCGCTCAATCTGGTAGGCGTTGGTGAGCACCTCCAGCGGCAGTGCGCGGAGTAAGGAAGTCCGGCCAGCAAGAGTGCTGAGCATGGCGTTGTCGTTGGTCTTGAAGGCGATGTACTCGAATCCCTCGTTGCCGGCTTGCGAGATCACTCCGTGGTTCTGGGGAATTATGAACAATTGTCCCTCCTGCACTTGGTCGTCCAAGATCGGGTTGCCGTTCTCGTTCACGATCTGAACCCTAGCGCTTCCTCTGATCACGTAGACCACTGAGTGGGCGTTTATGTTAAAGTGTGGGGTGTAGATACCGTTCTGCATGACAAAAATCATCCCCATAAATCATTGTCACGTCCATATATAATTAATTAATTACTGAATTAGAACAAAATGGCTTGTGTTGCAAGGTGATCACATTGTTTTGCATCATTTCTTTAAAGAAAAATGAGTTCTGCAAGCCTTAATATTAATTTCTGAAATTGGAATAAAATTATTTGTATTGTCTCTGATTGATCATTTAGATTTTGGGTAAGGGTAATATATATTAAGTAGATTAAATTTATAAACTAAATATGTAAACTAAATGATGTGTCATTAATAAAAATAAGCACGTTAATCACACTGAAGTAATAATGTAATCATCATCTTCCGTGTTATTTAGTTTATAAGGTTTAGTGTAGAAATTTAGTCTACCTCTTTAGGGATAATAGAAACCACAATGGATTTTCGAGTAATGCTAGGAAGACTCAATTTGAAAATTAAATTTACAAACTAAATAATGTGTCATCAATATAAATAAACACGTCTATCAACGCTCTCCAAATTGAGTTTCCCTAGCATTACTCTTCCACTTTATACTAAAAGAAAATTGTTCAAATATCAATATTCTTTTAAATTAATAAAAAAATACTTTTTGTTCAAAAATAATAATTAATACTTCATAAAAGGTATCTATGCATGTAAATTATTTTACTTACGCTGTAGAAGAAGCCTCTCTCGGCACTGAGTTGGACAGCACTGAGGATGGGGAGGTTGAGGCTGTTGAGGGTGCTGATACGGCCTGCCTGAGGAGAGTAGACATCGGCGCGCTGAGGGTTGCCAATGTGCTCAATCAACCTCATGGAGCAGAAAGTCTCCTCGAGGCCGTTGGCCGCCACCAAACCCTGCTGTCCGCCTTGTTGCCTCCTCTCCTGCTCAACCTGGCGCTGCTCCCTCTCCTCGTGCTCGCGCTGCTGTCGGCCTCTAGGTGGCTGGAGGAAGTCGAGCTGGCCTCTGACTTGGATGATCTGGTTCCTGTTGTCGTTCTCTGATCCCTGGAGGCTCCTGGCGGTCTCTTCGTCGATATTGAGTGCCTGGGCGAGGAGTTGAGTATTCATACCGGAGAAGACGTTGTTGCTGCTTCCTTGTTGCTGCTGGCCGCGGCCCTGTTGTTGTTGGCGTCCTTGTTGTTGTTGTTGTTGTCGTCGTCCTTGTTGTCCCTGCTGCCCAAATTGTTGCTGCTCTCTCTGGCCGCCCTGCCCGAATTGGCGTGGTTGGCGGTGTTGGCTCTGGCCTTGTTGCTCAAACTCATTCTCTGGGTTACCAGCGAGATAGAATTTCTACAATTTTTGAAATAAAAAACAAGTTAGTTAACTAATTAAATTAACAATAAATGAGGTCGATCATGCATTTGCACTTCATAACAAAAATTAGACACGAATGAATTGTATGCGAGATACAACCTCCATTTTTATGTTTATTTAATTAAGTTAGGACGTAAATAATAACCAAGGGTTTTGGTTAAGCTGGAATTTGTTAAATAATAATTAATTCATTAGCTAG
Source organism: Pyrus communis (assembly GCF_041283825.1). Lineage (NCBI taxonomy): Eukaryota > Viridiplantae > Streptophyta > Magnoliopsida > Rosales > Rosaceae > Pyrus > Pyrus communis. The sequence continues at coordinate 10,850,777 of NC_142569.1, forward strand.
TGGCCCTCCGTAGCCCTCTACTACAGTGATGGAGAGGAATGTTGCCTTTGCATCATGACTTGAGTTCAAACCGGTTAACTTCCTAATCTAACAAATATATCGTTTGACAAAAAAAAAAAAATAGGAATTGTTATTAGCACTCCAAACTTTTTATAAGATTTTTGAAGTACTAATAACAGTTCCTAAAAAAAAATCAATTCATTAGGTAATTAAGCACGTTAATAGTACCCTAGGGTTTTGGTCTAGCTGGTTGTGGTCGTTGCTGACATCGAGGAGGCTGACTTTAACAAGCTCCTGGTCGCCGTCATTGTAGGTCCAGAAGGCGACCCCGGCGGGGATGACAATGACATCACCAGCCCTGATGCGGCGGACCTTCTGGTGGCGGTCTTGCTGCTCTTGCTGACCTTGCTGGCCTTGCTGGCCTTCTTGTTGCCGCCCTTGTTGGCCTTGCTGGCCTTCTTGTTGCCGCCCTTGTTGGCCTTGCTGGTGGCGCGATTGCTCCTGTTCCTGCTGGCCTCGCTGTCCTTGTTGTCCCTGTTGCTCTTGCCGACGTCTCTGCTGCTCTTCTTGTTGTTCCTGTTGTTCACGCTGCTCTTGGCCGCCTCTCTGGAATTGCTGCTGAGATTGGTCCTTATACTCCTCGAATGTCTCAGGGCACCCAGGGAAAGCGACTCCTAGAACACCACTACCTGCATGAACAATCATACATTAAATGTTTTAATATTTCTTTAATACAACGGTATATTTACATATCGGACAAAGTAAATATTTCAGGTAATTACAGAGTTTAGTAATTAATTAACATGTTGACTAATATAATTAGACATTGCCTTGGACGACGTAGATGAGTTGAGGGGCGTTGGAGTAGGCAGGCAAGTGAAGGCCGTTGCGCTCGATGGTGATTCTCTCAGCGGCGACACCAGCGCACTGGAAGTCATCGTCGTTGTGGTTCCATGTCTCGATCTGCCCGGCTTCCGCCCTAATGTTGTTGCTAGGTTCCCGAGCTTGGAGCTGGTTGAGCTGACACTCATTCTGTTTGCCCTGCTGCTGGGACTGCTGTCGTGCTGCTAAGCAGCCATTGAAAACAAGAAGCAAGCAAAGAGAAAACACCAAAGACTTCGTCATGGTAAAGAAAGCAAAGGGAGTGATCAGTGAAAGCTACTAAGTTGATAGTTGATATGTTGCTTTGAGTTTGAGATGGTGGAAGTGGCGAGTAGAAGGCGTTGGTATTTATAGGGTGAGGAGGAGGAGGAGGAGGGACACGTATGCATATGTGTAGGGACACGTATGCATATGTGTGTAAGGCATCATTCGACATTTTTCTCTTTGCATGGCTAAGTTGCTTTGAATTGCCTACACCTCATTTTTTGTTGCAGGGCAGGTGGCTCTTCGCTTCAGAGAAGATTACAAAAAATGAAGAGCTCAGAGCTCTGTTTGCATGCATGGTTCGCGTGTCCCCCTGATCTCAAGTTCTTGATATGTTTCTAGCTAGTAGTACTGTTTTGGGTTTTTTTCAAATTTTTTTATATCAGATATATCTTTTCATGTTAGGGAATGGGAACCCTTGGATGCGTTTTTTGTTTTGTCTTTCTTGCATTTGTTCATATCTGATGGTGTATGTGCTAGCTACGGTAACATGTGAAATTCATCCATATATATGTGGCAGAAGGTGGTTGTGCTTTATTGTCTTTATCAGAAATGAAATTTATTGGCTTGAATCTGGTCTGATATAGGGGAAGATTATTAAAATGAACGGATATATTGAGATCTAATAAAATTGCCTAATGGAAAAAACAAACTCTCTCATTAAGGCTGCACCCCGTCTGAATATGCAGTATGCATGGTGAATTTTGTTAACTTTGATTAGGGATAAGAGTAATGCTAGGAATACTAAATTTTTAAACTAAATTTTGTATATTAATGATCTGAATGTTAATGATTGGATTATTGAATTGTAGAATAACGTATTTATTTCCTATTGGTAATACATCATTTGATTTGCAAATTTAGTTTAAAATTTGGTCTCCCGAATATTATTCTTTTGCTTACCTGCGGTATGCAGTTTGGATTTTTGTAAGAAGTCATGTCTTTCTTAAAATTTGACAAGAAAATCTTATTTTTACTCAAATTTCTTAATTTTGACCACATTTATTGACATAGTTAATTGTCTTTGGAAACCATCATTTAGATATTGACTTAAACGTTAAAGTCTCCGATTAGTTATTAATCCTTTGATTTCAATATTTAAGTATCAAATTTGGGCAGGCCTGCTGTGGAAAAAATTACCAGAAAATTGGGGTTGCTCTATAAAATCTATGGCCCGACCAACATCATTTTGTTGGATAAAGATCTTTTACCGGACAAATTTTTGAGTTGATAGTGCAAAGCTAAACAACATTTAGGGTTTATTCAAAAATTGTACGAGACGAAACAGAGTTGTCGTGCAAGGTTATATTCGGCTGGCAAGTTTTTAGCACCAAGAAAAAAAAAAAAAAAAAAAAAAAAGAGGTGCGTAATACCTTAAGGTTTGCACGACGAACTTGTGCTTGTCGGCTAGGTGTCCTTTATCTGATGGGCCTCTTCATCGGCCCACGCTTTCACGTCATTGGTTAAAGGTCTACGATAACGTGTTAAAAATCCACCAAAAAAGCCTTTGCTTGACATGGTCCTAATACTTGTCCAACGAGATAGTTCGTCGGGCAAACCCTTATTCTCAAATAGGTATGTGCCTTCTTCTTTCTTCTCATTTTTTCTTGTCCTCCTACCCCAGCCACCGCCGCTACTTCTGCAAACCCCATGCCCCTCTCTCTCTCTCTAACACTCACACCTTCTCCTTCATCTCTCCCTCTCACAATTAATTTAAGGTTAGTTTATTTTTATTTGTTGAATAATTTTTTATTTGAATGTGATTAATTAATTTTGATTCTTGTAGGTTTGTGATTGGATTAGAAGTAAATTAAAAGAAAGGTATGTAATTCTCTCTTAATTATAAATTAGTTAGTTAGAATTTGTTTAATTGTGATATATATGTATGTTCAAAATTATGTGCTATGTGAAACTTTGAGTTTGTGTGTTACGCAAATTTAATTTGTGCAGCTTTAGTCTAGAAATCGTGGTGTAAAATTTGTTAAAATTTCATAACCATTTATACGAAATTAATTATGTTGATTAACTTCTTATAATAAATTCAAAAAAAACTTAGACCCGATTGAGATTCAGTTGGATGCGCGTGTAGACGTAGTATGCGACTCTGTGATTTAACTGATTCTTGAATTGTACAGTTCGGACAGTTTGGGAATGCACTAGTATGTGTTTAGGATTTGCGGTGAACATGGCTAAGTTTCATCATGAAAAATTCAGTTGTATCACCATAACGTTCTTCGAGTGCATACTAGATATTTGTTTGTAATATTTACGTCGTGCACTTGGAAACCTAGGGAGAGGCTATCGAATTTTTTACTATAAGAAATAGTCATGTGAATTGCAAACTGCAACACAGAAAGTGCACTTTGAAATGAGATATGATTATTACTTGAGGCATAAAGTAGTGATGAAGCGTATCAAATTATTATGATGACTAAATTCTCTAAAATCAAACACAATGGACAAAGAGTGGATCAAGTTGCAAGATAGAAGTTGTGACCAATATTTGGATGTGATCGACAACTTTATTCAATTTGCAAGCAAACATATCAGTGCTTAGAGTCGTATGAGGTGTCATTGCATGAAATGTAACAACTATGTTTGGATGACACTGGATGAAGTTCGATATCACTTGTATATGAATATGATAGTATACAACTACTCCAATTAGACTTATCATAGAGAATCACTCATTATAGCATCAACATCTTTCGGCAGTGAGACAGTTAGGCATGAACCCTCTTCATCTGGCCATGTTGATGGTGACCAAGTGATGGACATATTGAATGATGTTTTCCTTAATGCTTCACTCAATATAGACAAAGAGTCGTCCACAGATCCCGAGAGTTACGATAAATTGCTCAAGGAAACTCAACGAGAATGTACTTTGGTTTTGAAGGTTTTTCGTAATAACAACCATTCTAGAGTTTATGCACATGAAAGTAAAGTGTAATATGACCAATCATAACTACAATATATATGATGATGGGGATTGTTAAAAGTATGCTTCCGAAACCAAATGCATTGCTTGTAAGTCATTATGGCTCAAAGAAGATCTTGAAGATCTCAGGTTGGGATATGACAAGATCTATGCATGCACAAACAATTGTGTATTGTTTTACGGTTAATTCGAGAAGTTAGATAATTTTCATAAGTTCAACAAGCCAAGATTTCAAAAGAATAAGATTCCGAACAAGGTGTTATTTTTCACTTAAGCCAAGATTACAGAGATTCATAAGAAGGAACAAGTTGATGATGATGATGTTCTGCAACATCCAACTTATGGCAAATCAAGAAAATGATTTGATAAAATCCATCCATATATTGTTGCAAAGCCAACAAATGTCAAGTTATGAATTGATTCTAACTACTTCAATCCGTTTGGAAATTTTTCGAATGAGCACAACACTTGGCCAGTGGTCATGCTTCTTTATAACTTACTCCTAGAGGTGCATGAATAAATAATTTATGATTACGAGTCTTTTAATACCCAGGCACAGATCACTCAGTGATACTGTTGATGTTTATTTGCGACCGTTGATTGATGAGTTGATAAATTTATAGACAAAAGATATACGAACATATGACAGGTCCAATGGGGACATGTTCACTTTGCAAGTCGCAGTTCTGTGGATAATTAATGATTTCCCAGCTTATTGTATGTTGTCGGGACGGAGTACCAAAGGTTATATGGCATGCCCAACATGCAGAAAAGACAAATCATCCTTTTAGCATGCTAGAAAGATATGTTACTTGGCTTACCAAAAATGGCTCATCTGGGGTCACGAGTGGCGTAACAAGCCTGAACATTTGATTGGAAAACAGAGTATCAACCTAGACCAAGAGAATTATTTAGAGATGAAATATTGTCCAAGTTGAATACGCTCTAATTTGGGGAAGGTTTGAAACCAATGGAAATCTAAATTGGATAAAAAAATAGTATGCTCTCTGATTTGGAATAGTGGTCAAAATTGAAAATCCAACACATTGCTGACCTCATGCATATTGAGAAGAATGTTTGCGATAATGTGGTGGGAACGACTCTACCTTCGACGAAAAATCGAAGGACACCATGAAGACTCGTATTGGCATGCAAACAATGGGGATAAGATTCAACCTCTGGCCTATGTTAATCCATGGTCAATACAAGAAAAAGAATGCCAAATATACTTTCAAACCCGATGGCAAGAAGGAATTTTTCAAGTGACAGCAAAGTGTGAAATTTCTAGGCAGGTATGTTAGCAATATATCAAAACAAGTTAAAATGGACACTGAGACATTGTTGGGTTTAAAGAGTTATGACTATCATGTCTTATTGTAGTGGCTCTTTCCGATTGTTATTTGGCCAATTGGAACCTCGAGGTTGTTGAGACAATGGTATATTTGTCTCATTCTTCTTTGTCTCATTCTTCTAGTAAATATGTGCTAAAAGGTTGTGAAAGTTGGACGTAGACAAAATGATTGAAAATATTGGGTACATCGTATGTCAACTAGAGCAAAAATGAGTGAAGGGACACTTAAAAATAAAATTTTAGAAATGATCAATTCAGTCATTTACAATTTTCTTATCTAAATTTTTTTATATTGCCTAGAGATTTTCTTATATAATATAAGTGAAATGACACTTAAAAAATAAAATTTTCTTCCATTTATATAATAACATGTGGTGTCTCGCTCCTGTTTCGGGCACACTGAAAATTTTCTTCATCTTAAGAATAGTTCCAACTCGTAGGCTAATAATTGCCTACACAATTGGGCAATAGCCAATTATTGACTCTTTTTTTTTTTTTTTTTTTTAACAAACGATAGTATCTGCACTAAGGTGTGGGGGAGTAGGCTAAACATCACACGAGGCTCATCATAATGTGGTTCAAATTCGTCTTTAGCAAAAATCAAACTTAAGATCTCTCCCTTACAAGTAAAGAGGAGTACCACTAGACTTAGTACTAAGTGGCAAACAATTATTGACTTAGCAAATAGTATTTGTCCAAGTGTATCTTCACCCTGTAAAATAAATTGCTCAAACAATTGGTTTTAAAAATGAAATTAAAAAAAATAAATTATTATTTTATTATTAATCTCTCCTCCTCCTTTCTCTACTTGTTCCCGTCTTCTCCCTCCCCTCCCCCTCCCCTCCCCGATGAAATCCAATGATCCAAACCGCCCAAATTTTTCTCTCCGTACCTCAAACCCTCACTCCACACCCCTCAAAACCCTCATTCCACACTGCCAAAAAATTTCAAATAGACCCCCGCCGACCTCCCCGCACAATCAGTGACCCCAAGGTCCGACAAGTCGGGTTCTTCGCCTCACCTGAACCCATCACCTCCTCCTCTCCTCCCGCCTCCGACATCTCCCCCTCCGGTAATTTCATTTGGCCTAGAGCTGCTCTAAGTCAGCTATTTTCATCTCTCACACACCATCTATCTACTAGTAGAAACTAGTAATTAATTTCTAAATTCATGTTCATGTAAATTCTCGACCTACATGCAAGGTCCATGTAGAATTTGGGGGATGAACAACATCATTAAAAAAAAATGACATGAAAACAAAACAAGATTGTTGATGTACAAAATCGGCGAGAACTTTGGTACAACAGAAAGTGTCAAGTTTGTGACCTTCGCTAGGTTGTTCTGGTCATTAGTGTGGATAAGTATGTAAATGAATAGAGACAGGGAAGCAAACAACACAAGATGTACGTGGTTGACCCAGATTGGCTACGTCCACGGAGTAGAGGAGTTCTCATTAGTTGTGAAGGGTTTACACAAATACATAGGTTCAAGCTCTCTTTTAGTGAGTTCTAGTGAATAGTTTAGTACAAATGACATTAGGGATTATTGTGAGAGAATGATCCCCTTTTATAGAAGAGAGTTTCTAGTTTTGTTTTGACATTGACATGTGTCGTGTTGTGATTCGCTTCTGATATCGACATGTGTCGCGCTATAACTGGCCTCTGATACCGACATGTGTCGTGTTGTGATTGGCCTCCTGGTTGGAGGAAAAGTCTTGTGGATCCTTGACGGTATGCTGTTGATTGGTGCTTAGTAGTTTCGGGATTAGTCAAGTATGGTACAAACAAAGATAAAGAGGCAACGACAGCAAATAGAGAAGACCGATGTAAATGAAAGCCAAACAAAGAGAAAGAAAACCAAGGGAAATTAAACCACAGAATTTTCCAAAATATTTCTCGCATGAAATTTCTCATTTTCTCCGCTCATCTTGGCAAACGAGGGAGTTAGCTTTTCTACGGTCCAACTCCCGACTTTTCCTTGAATTCTAAATATTTTCCCATCATCCAAACACATGGTAATTAAGCAGAACTATCTAAATAGAAAGCTATTTGTTAAAGTAGATATACATGGGGAGAGTGGGTTTGGCTTTGGACCTATAGAGAACCCTCTTGTTCTTGAATGTCCAGTTCTCAATTGTTATCACCATCTTGCCAGGTTCACTAATATAGAAGGAGTTTCTAACACTTTGTCCCAATCTCTTCCTTTCTTGGAGCAGAATCTTGTATGAGCCTTCATCATCAGGTACAAACTCCTCCTTGTAGTACACATCCCATCCCACCACTGTTAGATCCCACACCATTGTCAATCCACCCTAATCAATCAATTAAGCACACCCAAAATCTGTCAGTTAATCAAGATTATTCAAGCATAAAGCTAGAGACAAGCTTTTGGATACCAACTGATGTGAAATACTTTCGTATTTGCTCTGAATAAGTAAGGTTGAGGGCATGCCCGGACGTAAAACTAATGAACCCTTGCCTCATCATGCATCGAACTAAAGAGTATTTTTGTCACTATGACCACCACAAATGTCACATGACGTTACGAGTTTGCTCATGCTATCTATTATCAATATTATAACCCAGGTTTGAGACATCAGTAATGTTCGATTACATTATAATACATGAATTAGTAACATCAAATGATAGCTTAACTGTCACACTAAAAAATTTCTCCAATTTAAAAGTAGAAAATTGAATTTATGGGAAGCTTAATATATTTGTTGTTTGAAGTAATACCTCAGCAACTGGGATTTCGATGCAGGCATTTGTGCTTGGTTTGACTTTGAGCCTTGATGCTTTGTCCTCTGGTGTGAAATCATCATCTTCCTCTCTTTTGAGGCCACCATACTGAGCTGGGAGTTCTTCTGGTTCTACAAACCTTTTCGGTAAATTCCCAAGCAAATTTGTGAGATAAAAGAACATAAATTAAGCATTCAAACTTTAATTAGTGAAATATTATATATTAATCTCACTTGAGAAGGGTTTTTGTAACATTTGAAGGCCTGGCAAACACAAACTTCTTTTTGGTTCTTTGACTTAGGAGCCTTGATCTGAGCACATGCACCACATAATACCAAAGTGGAGCATTTATCACAATCTGCAAATTAATCAACCAATCTTATTTCAACATTTGTACAAATATTTCAGCGTGATCATCACATCGTAACATATTCAATCTAGCCCACAACCTCAAATTTGAAAGTACTACTTACATTCTTTTGGATGAGCTCTGGATAGTTTTCTTGGAGCAAAACTAGGGTTTTGTTGCTAAGAGAACGAAGCTCTTTCATGTCCGGCCCTGGCGAGTGCTTCAAATCGGTAACGTGAACCATAGAATCCACTCCTCCGTCCTTGAAGCTAAGTTTTTGAATTCCCCTTTCCATAAACTGAACCCTCCACCTCAAAAACTCTTGCCGTTTCTCCTCAGAACCAAAAGTCCTACTGTACAATTCCCTATCTCTAAAGGGCCCATAAAATGTATAACACAGAGGGTGCCCTTCCTTGTCCACACTATTCAAAAACACAACAGTCTTAAGATCACACCCCAACTCCTCCTCCAGAATCTCATCCGTTTTGTATTCTCTTCGCCATTTCAGCATCCTTTGCAGCATCTCGAACGCTTCGAGGACCTTGTAGTCTTTCGCTCTCAAGAACTTGAGCAGCACAATGTCGGTGCCTTGGTGGCCTTTGCTAGGGAGTAAGGGCACCCCCCAAAGAGTGATCTCCCTTGGCTCCTTCTCCCGCCTAAAACTCTCGTCCGATCCAAGCTTCTTGTTGGGTTTTCCCAACAGATAATTCCCAAGAATTGCATCCTCAACCCTGCACCTCAATTCCATCAAGGCTCTCTGCCTTTTCTTCTTCTTGTTCTTGAATTCGACAGACGGTGAAGTTACATTTCCACCCTCCTTTTCTACATCACTTTCTTGATCTTCACTTGGGCTATTTTTTCTTCCTTCTTCTTGGGTGCTTTCATCCTCGGTTTCTTCGACACGATCATCCTCGACATTCTCTAATGGTGTCTCCTCCTCCTTTTTCTTCTCCGTCATCGTGCTTTCAGGTTCCCGGTGGTGCCAGAGTTTCGGTGCACACAGCTCTCTGGCAGCTATTTCCAGAGGACTAATTTTTGGTGGTGAGAGGATTCAATGGTGGAGAATTGAGATCGACATGGAGACACAAAAATTTGCAAAGCTTTCTTCTTTTTTCCCTTTCCTTTTTTCTATCACCTCAAACTCCAAAGCTCTCTTGGAATCTTGTATGCCTATGAAGATGAAAACAACCGTGAGTTACCCTTGGCGCCAAATTTAGATTGTGTGATGAATTTTTTTTTTTTTTTTTTAATTTTTTGAAATGAAAAAAAAATAAAATAAAATAATCATCGCACGATCTAAATTTGGCATGCGATAAGATATTTAGAAAGACATTTTTATAACCAGTCGCTAATTCGTTGATGATAAATCACAATGTATTTATAATTTTGTATCACCTTAAATTCGATAATGAAATTCGGAAAAATAAAATTTGATAATAAAAACTGCATACCACTAGACCAACTGATTATGTGCGAAGCAATCTACAATTAGATTGGTCCAAAATTGTTTTGGATTGTTTTGGATTGTTTGAACATGTGGCAGGCTGGCATGGATACTAGTGGCTCTTAATGAATGGAAGATTTAGGTGGGGGAAATACAAAAGATCTTTCCTTTTCTTTTCCTTTTTCTTTTTCTTTTTGACTCAAACTTAGTTTTCAGTTTTCTTTAAGGGATTTAAGTTAATAAGTTGGCTCTGTTTTATTAAGAAGCAAAACAAGAAAGAACAGAAGAAAAAAATTTGAGAAATTTACATTTTTTTATTATGCATCGGAGTATAGTCTATACTTGAATTTAGACGGTTAGATTTTTGTGACTTTTCGATCAAATAAAAAACAGATCTTTGATCCTTCATTATCAATGCAATACACTGAAACATGGTAGTGGTTTTAAATTTTCCTAAGAGAAATGCTAAAAGAACTCTCTCAAAATGGGACTTTCCATGAACTCTCCAACACCTCAAGTTTTACATTTTGTACCAACATTATAAAAAAATTGTGTAAAAAGACATGATTAGTTAATCTCTCAACCCCTTGCACATAATTCTGCAACTCTGTTGGGGACTGGTTTAATAATTTGTTGGTGTATGCCTAAATTGGCCAACATTTGGGCAACTAACATGGTACTTGACAGCTTGGCAATGACTACTTTTCACCAACCACAACGTGTTACTTGACTCATTCTCCAAGTCAAGTCACTATTCCAAGCCTCCCAAGTTATCTTATATTCCCACGCACTTTCTCGTGCTTTAGATATACGCTCCAATGTTTTCTCCAAACCCTCAAAAAGACACTTTCAAATGGTTTTCAAAAAACATATTGGTGTGAACTTGTGATTATGACAACTTTCAACATAAGCGCTTATGAGCAGACTTGCTTTCTACGTAAATATTCCTAAGCAGATCCTAATATGGTCGTCAATCTCGAGACGACCACACTTGGAGATTCATTGGTCTTATACACTCCCCTCTTTCTTTCCGGCGGCCATTTAGCGGAAACATATTAAAAAACAATCTAGGGACAAAATTAAGAGGAGTGCAAGAGGTAAAAAGAAAATTGTAAAAAACCACTCCCTAAAAGTAAAAGAACAGTAAATAATGTAAAGCTTATTGCTTTGTGAAAAAGTAAAACATTATCGGTCTCCAAATCAGACAGAACCAGAAGGGGTGAATTTTACATGCCTAACACAGAAGATCTATTTGCTGAATTTCATGCCTAATTATAAAAGAACAATCCAACAGCCACACAAATCTTACAACCTTTATGCACAGCAATTACATGAAATGTGAGCGAAACAATCCGTATCTACATCATAAGCATGGTTATCTAGCTGAAGCCTGTGGGAGCTGTATCATGACTCCCGATACTTGGTCAGGTCAAATGTCAGAGTTTCCGAACAGCTGCAATAACGCAAACACGGTTATTGCATTAGTAAACCGTATAAAGTGAAATGTGAAAATTTATTGGTGTTCCTAGTATCGTGTGAAGCTCACCTCCTTTCGCAGTCCCTGTAAACCCCAACTAAAGCATCAGCCTTGTCGTAGAAGCTATCTTTTAGAGATATTACAATGCTCTGAAAACCACTGCCTCCCTCATCATCTTGGTTAGCCCTGGCTCCTTCACGTGCCTTTGAACGGATGAATCCAGCAACCTTAGCAACATTCAAGTTATCTAGTGCAGCATCGACTTCATCCAGTATGAAAAACGGTGAAGGCCTAAAACTGAACCCATGTATAAGAGGAAATAGAACTATTAATATACATCACTATTGTGGCAATCTCCATATACACAAAGTTCCACCTGAAACTTTCATGTGTGATAGCCTCTAAAACTTAAAAGGTAAAAACTCTTCCATTGGTAAAGAGTTAAGAGACACACCTGTGTATGGAAAAGAGTAAAGCCAATGCTGCAACAGTTTTCTCGCCACCAGATAGTTGTTCCATATCACGGAAGCGCTTCGTTGGGGGCATAGCAGTGTACTTAATGCCATGTAAAAACGGATCATCTTCATTTTCCAAATTTAAATATGCCGTCCCACCCAGTGGATGTGTGTTGCTCTTCGTCAGTTGTTTGTATATCTTATCAATGTTACTGGAAATATGTTGGAAGGCATCCATAAACAACTCGTACCTGCATTGACCAAAACAAGAAAACAAAAAAGCTAGCTGCATTATAATGAAAAACCACAGAACATTTGGTTTGCAGGAGATCAGCATAAAACAATACAATGCTTTTCAAAGGTGGAAAATTAAAAATTTCTCTTTCTAGTTCTTATCCTATAGAAAACGTCTATTTAACACAGCAGAATTCCATGCCAAGCATCTTTAATAGTGTAGAAGCAATTAATACCTCTTCTGCTTAACTGAGTTAAACATATCAGCTTTTTCCTTCTCTTCTATTCTAGCCACTTCAAACTCTTCAGTTACAGCTCTTTCCTTTTCTTTTATTGCCTCATATTGGTCCAGGGCCTTCAAATTTGGAGCTGTTTTTTCAATTTCTGAAATTACGGCATCCATTTTTTGCTTAAATTCCACCTCAAGCTTCTCCCGTTCAGAAGGCCTTCTGTCCCGCATGTGAGACTTGTTTAACTGACTAAAATCGAAAACTGGGCCCATTGAAGAGGAATCAATCTCCATTGGGTCTGAGATGATGGGAAGGTTTATATGTTCTAATTCACATTTCTCTACTATTTCCTGCTTCTGTGACATCAGCTGCTCAATCTGTGACTCCTGTAAGGTGAGAAAACACATGTAAGCCTTTTAAATTTACCTAGAACAAGGTACACAACTGGTGAAAAGAGAACTGACTCCAACCTTAGTGTGTATCTGTCGATTAAGTTTGGATAAACTTGTTGTAACTGTAGAACCCCGCTTGTTCCATTCTTGGATTTCCTTCTCACACCCTTCTGACTTGGATTTCCATTCTAACGAATGGGAAGAGACATATTAAAATAAAAAATAAAAAATAAATGAAGAATGAAGAATAAATTGGCTTGCTGACTAGTTTGAATAACTTAAGCACTAAATCTCGAGCTGATTGAATAGAAGCTTCAAAATTTCATTTCTTGGAAAACAATCCCATTTCATACCTTGTATTTCTTCCTTCCACCGATCGATCTCACCAGAAGCTTTTTCTGCTGCTGACTTGGCTGCAGCCTCTTCCTTCTGAACCCGTTCTAAAGCTTTTTTAAATTTACTAATAGAATCTTGGAGTTCATTAATTCGTGATTCCATGTCCCGGTTTTGCTCATACTCTAACCTGAAAGCAAACGAAAATAAAAGCATTGCATCACATAATCTGAGTGAGTGCCACAGCTGCCATACAACTAGTAATCAGAAATGAAGAACCTGTTTTGATTCCGAAAAGATATAGGAAACGAAGAAAATGAAACTCTTAACAGGTTTAAATTGACATCTAAGTTGATATTTGCATTTATTGACTTGAGAGAGAAATGGAGGGGTAGCCAAGGACGTACTGGTATTTCAACTTTGACAGCTGGCTACTCAAACTAAGCCTCTCTTCTGCCATATATTGGGAAGCCTTGAGTTGATTTTCCTCATACTCACGGATGTTTGCCACCCCAACAGATTTACTAAAATCTTTGTAGATTCTGTCAACAATTTCATTTATCCTCTTCTCAAGCTTATTGATTTCCTTGCTCCGCTTATCTACAGCTTGCTTTAACTGCAAGAAAATTTGAGAACAGCTGAAACTACAGGCTTGAATTCAAATATTGCAAGAAACTAGACGAAGAGCCTTGTCGTCATAAAAATCTAAACAAAAAACCTTAAGAAGTTCAGGACTGCTGCGATCAATCTCTTCTTTTATATTCTGCTTTTCCCGTGCCAAGGTTACGAGTTTGTCCTTAATGCTTTTCTGCAACAAAAATTATCTTATTTGTCCATCCGAGAAAAATAATAATTGCATAAGACAAAATCAAGAAATAACAATGTTATTTTGCAGTGCATGCAGTCCACCCCCACCCCAACCCACGCACCCAAAAACATAAAATAAAGGGGTAATTGACCTTAGATGGAGAGAAAAATTAGGATTGAGTGAGGTCAATAAAGAGATATATTAAGGACGGGTATGGACCTTAGATGGAGAGAAGAATTGTTTTTATTGACCTTAATTGAAGAGGATAATTGATTCAATTGATCTATGCTAGAAAGTGGAATGACCATTGACCTATGCCGAAATATAAAATGATCTATTGACCAAAACCGGATTTCCTACAAAATAAAACCTTACTTATTTCAAGTATTTGAAACTGGCCACACCTTTCCACAATTCCATATCTAAAAATCATATTATTTTTCAAATCACACACAATAACACACAGCAACAGCTCTAATTTTCAACCTCCATCTTCCCTTCTGGATATAGAGTATGGGTCACATTACTTGACACAAACAAAATCAAATGTAAGGATTTCAAAAGAATTTCTATCCCACTCAAGTTATGGCAGAATCTCAAGCCATTTTCAGAATGTTATATGAAACAATTATACGCTAACCGCTAAACAAAAGTTCAAGGACCCGAGCAGCTATAATCTAGCTGAGGGACCAAAACAAGATGAAAAGTTGGTATGGATAAAAAAGTAGATACCTATTGCCACCATACTTAAAGCTTCAAAGCATGATAAACTAACAATTAAAACCACGTTGACAAGCCTTCATCTGTAGAATGGAAGAGAATCGATGGATTTACCTTCTCAATCTCTGCATACTGGATTTTTTTTTGGAGTCCACTAATTCTACCAGTTGTCTCAGACTCTTTTATCTGCATCTCTCTAATTGACCCCAGCTCTTCCAACTCTGACTCAAATTGTTCTTTCTTCTTCTTTAGTCCTACAGAATAAAAACAGTTAAAGCCACATCCAAAATAATCCCAAATTCAAAACAATAAGAGAAATCAAAAACAACCTTCAACTTTTTTATCATCCCACTGTTTTGACCTTGCTTCCATTCCACCACTTGTACCGCCAGTCATTGTGCCGGATTTGGCGAGCAGAATTCCATCAACAGTTACAACTAATTTATATCGGAAACATAAAAAGGTAAAGACCTAATTCAATAAGAACATGATTTGTCAATACACAATGTGAAACTATTTACACATACAGAAACTAATTACCTTTGAACCTCTCACCAGTCCAGCTAAGACGCTTAGCCTCATCAAGTTCATCACAGACAAGAGTATTGCCAACCGCAAAAAGAATTGCCTTCTCCAAGGCAGGATCGAACGTGTGATTCATTAAGTCCACAAATCATAGAAGCTTTTTCAGACTTTCGTGCATAAAATCACAGTTTATTCTCACAACCAAACCAAAACAAAAAGAAGAGAGGCCAACACACATAAAATATAGCATGGCATAATCATGGCATAACCAACAGCAACGAGTTGATAATAGTCACCAGAATACATGCAATAGTGCCAAAAGGTTTAATCATCAGTTAAGTAACCCAAATTCCTTTTGGGAGGGCCACAATTGTAAGGGAGTCACATGAAGGAAACATCACTGAAGATGAAAGAAGAAAAACATGCACATGAAATCACGTGTATGCAGAATTGTCAGCTGACCAGAATGGAGCACCTGAAAAACACATGGACACGGGCAGCAAACATACCCAGGCTACTGTACTGTAAGACCATTACCAGAAGACAGATTATAGAAGTATTGCATTGCTAAAGGATATTGGACTACATCAAAGATCAGCTTTGCAGTACCACCTAAGTTGCGCAATCTCTCCATTACGGGCTTCACACGGACAGACTGAAGAGGTATGAATGTCTGAGGAGGAAGCCTTTGTTCTTTCAAATACTGCAGGGATGCAAAAGGTTCAGTACCAGAATTGCGTTCACATACTTCAAAAGTTTTGTCAACCCCACGAATCCAGCGATGGCCAGTCAATAAACCAATAAACAACCCAGCTTCATGTGATATTTATATTCAAACACACAACCAGCAAATATGTACATAGAAATTGAAAAGGAAAAAAAGCATCTGCTTTTCCTAGAAGGCGAGGACTGCCTTCAAAACCAGAAGATGAAATGCCCTCAAGTATTCAGTATGCAAACAGTAGGATAGTTAACAGCTACGGGATGCCTCATCCATGCTTAGGGGTCGATAAAATTATATGTTTTAGCAATGTTCAGTGAGTTTGAAGCACAAAAATGTAAAAACTACCTATAAAATACAAAAGCAAAGTATTGATACTTGATGTCAACAGTATAATTTAGATAAACACACTACGAAAGGAGATAAACTTATAAGATCATGAAGAACCTTGATGCATTCCTTTCCCGTTTGTTCGTCCTCAACTACAACTGCATCCATAAATTTACCCATGGCAACAGTAACAGCAAGGTTATACTTTTTCTGTGTTGGCCTACAGAGTTCAGTCATACGACCGTGAACACCGTGAAACAGGCGTTTGAGAGTCTCGACTGCCTGAGACAACCTGGAATCCCTCTCATTCTCATATCTGTCAGCCTTCAATTCCCGTAGTTGCTTATCTATTTCATCAATTTTTGACTTCAGATTTTCATATTTTGTTCTGTATGCACCAAAAAAGACAATAGTAAACATGAATTCAATGCTTTTTTGTCTTAATTTCTGGTAACACAACAAAATAAAACGACAAAATATAAAACACATCCAAATCAACACATAAGAGAATGGGGTGGCAGCAAGATACAACTGCCAGAGCCTACACACACACATATACATAAAATAGAGAAGCATACAGGCGAGCTGAATAACCTGGCCAGTGAATTTTCAGATTGCATGGCATGCAGTTCATTATCCAGATTTTTAGCTTCATCCCTATGTTTCGCAGAATTTTCTTTAATTTTTTTCTGCCTTGTTTGCATTTGTTCCTCTTGTTCCTCTAATTCAGCCTCCCGACTTCTCAACTGTTGAAGATTTTCTTCCAAATTCTTTTGAGCTTCAAGATCAGCATGCTGTTGCCTATCCAGGACCTCCTTCTCATCTCTTAGCTTTCCAGTTTTCATCCCAGCATCTTCCTTGCTGTAACATCAGCATCTCAATGACAATTTAGAAAACCATATCACGAAGAGAAAAGCTAGAGAAAGCACAATGGTTAAATGAATGTAACTTAACAAGTCCATAAAGAAAAGGGTAAGCAGGGCAACAAGTTCATTCCTTAGCTTAAACTTGAAAAAAAAAATGGTATTTAGCCCAAGGAAAATATATTTTGGTTGAATAAAAGTAAAGAGCCAGATTACCATCACAATAAGATATACTGGCCATATAAAGCAGGAATCACCAAACGCTTACATTCGAAAGTATTCCCTTAATTCAGTATCGTCTAACTTCAGTTTGTCGCCACTATCTCGGCCTTTTTCATGTAAATCCTCTAGTTTTGCAGTCAGTTCCTGTATTCCCTTCTGCAGCTGTTTTATATCCTCTTTATGTCTTTTCCTTTCTTGTTCCTTCTTAGCAAGCTCCTTCTCACTTTTCTTGATTTTTGCATTTATACGAGACATTTCCTCTTTCAATTTCAGAAGGTCTGGTTGCTGCAAACAGAAAAACAATATTAGATGACCAATAATATTTTCCTCTTCAGCACGGAAAAATACTTTATGCAGTAACAGAAAAGTAAAGGTCACCATATTAAAATGGCAACAGAACCAGCAATTTATGACAAACATACAAGGACCACCCTATATTTCAACATCTTATAGTTCCCCAGTTTGACCATGAACAAATGAGGTTAAGATTGGTGATGACCAATTCAGCTCATATTAAACTCAATTTAATAAATCTCGAGTGAATTTTCTGTGTCCCGTTGAAGCCAAAGAAACTCACAGTTTTGTCAAGTTTACTATTTCTATCTGAAATCTTCTTTTCACATTGTGCAATCTCTTTCAGATATTTTGCTTGTTCTTTCTTCTTATTGTTTGCTTCTAGCTGAAACTCATCAATTTCTTGCATAAGTTGTTCGCGGCTTTTCTTTTCAGCGTCAAGCTCCTCAGTCATTTTTGCAATATCCTTTTCTATGTTGAACAATTGCCATAAAGAATGTTCTTTCTTCAAAGATTTCTGCAGGACAAATAGATAATCACACAATTAGCATATTACAACTGTTAGAAATTATGAGGCAGAACATTCAATGGCAAACACTTAAAGCTATTAAACTTGTATAAATAACAAACTTCAAGACCAAAATTTGGCATAGAGAAAAGTTTGACATATTAAGGAATTCCCCGCTTAGCCTGCACTGGACTTTTTTTTACAAATCTTGTGTATGCACGCACAGAGTACACTAACACATGGACACAAGACAGATAGTCTGCGTGTGAGTGAGTGATTGTGTATGTGCCTGCGTGTGAGTGAGAGAGAGAGAGAGAGAGAGAGAGAGAGAGAGAGAGAGAGAGAGGGAGAGAGAGAAGAGAAGAGAGAAGAGAGAGAACCAAGTCTTTGCAAAGCCCATTTAGTATGCTCTTTCCTGAATTACATAATTTCCTACGAGTTTGAGATTTCAGCCTACCTTTGCATTCAGTTTATCTTTGTACTATTCTTCCCTTTGTGTGTGTGTGTGTGTGTTTGGTTAAGGGATGGCAAGCTAGAAACATTAAGCATTCACTTTGTCTTTGTACTATTTTTCCCTTTGTGTGTGCGTGTGTTTGGTTAAGGGATGGCAAGCTAGAAATTTAAGCATTCAGTTTGTGAGAATCCAAGTAACTATGAAACTTAAACATTTTCAAGGACAACTAACTGCAATTCTGCAGCTAAAGCAGATATGGTATTAAGACAAAATATGCATATGCATGCGTGAATGCAGACATGTAACCCATGTATGTATGCATGTAAATGCAAAAGTAGCTGCAGCTCATATGTGCACATGTATGAAACCAGCAAAGAAACCTTGAGATGCACACCAGTTGATCTTGCAGGCGGAGGTGTTTCTCAGCTTCTTCTTTTTGTTCTTTCTTTTGCCTCCTCTCCAATACTATTGTTCTCTTTCTCTGATAAACAAGACTTGCTTTTTGTTCAGCTTCGGATTTTTCTTCTTCATATTTTTCATAGTCTCTCTTGAGTTCATCAGACCCAGATATCTGCTCAAGAAGTGCAGTAAGTTCCTTGGGATTTTTGGAGGCAATAGACTCCACATCGCCCTGAAATAAAAAAGATAAAAGGTAGTTAGAACTTAGAAGTCACCCTAACTTCCTATGGACATATCAGAACCACCGTAAGAGCTCCAATATGTCTTACAGTATTTCAAAACAAGTGAACAAGGCACAGTTTAGCATGTTTATAAACTTCCTTTAACACTTAAATAGCCGTAAGGCAATGACTCGACACTCTATGACCACTCATTTTTCCCCTTTTATGATTATAACTACTCATTTTCCCCCTTTGACCCAGAATGAATATACTCTCCGATGCAAATAAGATGCAACCGATGGTACTAACTCGGCCAATACATACGACTCAGTGATAGATGCTACAGTGATGGAAAGTTGGAAACTATAGACAGGGAAATGAAATCCAAATTACAATTTTAAAAATGAAGTCTACATTGAGTCTCATACATTTGAATAGTTTCTGAGAAATCATACACATTTGAAAATAAATAGATAATATACATATCTCCACTAACACACAGCGTGGCAAATAAATGCAAATGATTTCCTTTCCCTCCTTAGACCAACTCCAATGGTGGGCTAAAAGCCAAATTACCCCCCAAACGCACTCCAACCCAAGGGGAAATTTTGAGCTAAATGCTAAATGCTAAACCAATGCCAAATTCCCCCCGAAATTTAGCCCAGAAAACGGGGTGGACTCTACCCAATATTTATCGGAATTTAAATTTTTTTAGATTAAAATGTTCATAAAATTAATTTATGATAGTCTACATATTTATTTAAAAAAAAAATTTAATTTAACAAAAAAAATAGCCTAAATTTATTCTTTAATAATCCAGGCTAAAATTTTAGGATAAAATGGTTGGAGTAGAAAAACTGTTTTTGGGCTAAAAGCTAAATTTTTCGGGCTAAAAATTTTGACTTTTAGCCCAACCATTGGAGATGGTCTTATTCAGAGAAAATTTTCCAAGTGCATTTATTCAAGCGGGCACTCAACGTGTCACAAAATAAGTAGAGGGATACGTAAAAATATCTCATTTCCCCCACTTGTATCCACATACCGCTTGAATACCTGGGACTTGAAAAAATCTCTCCCTTAATCAACTCCAAATTATCAGCTTCCAAACATCAGCAACACCTCCAACACGATAATTGATAAAATACAAAAATAATAAATCGAACAGAGAAATGAAGTACCCTAAGCTCACATTACATATCGATACTGCGAAATTCGAAAGCATTTGATCTTTTAAATTAACCTGAAAGACGAGGAAATTCCGGGCCTTGACAAGAATCCCAAGAGACCTGAGCTTCGCATTGTACTCTTCCCACGTCACAGACGCGCCATCGATACGGTACTCGCTGCCTGCTCCGCCTGTAATGGCTCGGGTGAACTGGAGCTCCGACCCGTTGGCCAGCTGGTAAACCAAGCGGACAAAGGCCCTGCGGCCCTTCTGGTCCTTCTCCTTGTCGTCGAAGGCATAGATCAGGTCCTTCAGCTGGGCCCCGCGGAGGTGGCCCGTCCGCACGCCGAGAACGAAACTTATGGCGTCCATGAGGTTGGACTTTCCGGCTCCATTGGGCCCAATAATCGCAGTGAAGTCGTAGAAGGGGCCGATGGTCTGGAAGCCCTTGTAGGACTTGAAGTTCTCGAGCTCCAGGCGGAGGATTTTGCCCTGAGAGACCAGGGACGGCATGGCCAGTCGAAGCAAAACTAGGGTTTGGGAAAAAGTGGAGATTTAGGGCCGGATTCTGAAAATTGAAGCTACGGATTCAGGGAACAGTAGCAGAGCGAGTAGATTTACAGAAGCTTGAGATTTTTCCGGAAAAGGAAGTGCGACTTTCTTGGGAAAACGGAGGGAAATTGAAAGTGCGGAGAGGAAGGGAATTGGCGGGAGAAGGGGAGTTTTTCAGGAGTGGAGCTGCGCATTGATATTTTTCACTTCGCCATATATCGAGCCTGCCGTATGGGATTTTCAGTGGGTCCATTTTCAGTTGGTTTTTGGTATTTTGTAATGCGAAATTGCGAATACAAGATTATTTGGATTTTGATACCTTTCTAGCTTTCTGGCTTTCTTCCATAATTTTACTAAATATTCGACTTTTCGCACTGGTACAATCTAGTAATATTCTTCTTTATTAGGTGATTTAACTCGAATCGACATCTCTTGTGATATAACGTCATTGGTATGAAACGAAGCATATTTGAGTTTAAAGTTGTACGAATAATAGAATATAGGTTGATTGATTGCATATTGACTAGGAAAATGATGAAATCAATCGTTTAGATTGTTCTTTGAATCAAATATTTAAAATAAAAAATAAATAAAACATCATTGGATAGTTAAATTTATAATTCCCAATTTCTAAAATGATGTTATTATTGATACTCAAAAAATTTCATTATACATTTCAAATTTATTATATTTTGAAAGAAACTACAGTTATTAAAAGTGGACAAAAAAAGTTTAGAGTGCCAATAACGACACTTGAAATGATCTGTTTTCAATATACTGTTGATATTATGATATGTTATCAATATTTGATGGTGATGGATATATAAAACATAGTTGATACTTGAATTCGATTATTCATCAATTGAGATTTAATTTCGTACTTCTTTTTAATCTAATAAAAATAAATGAACTTTAACGAAAAATTTCCAGTATAATTCATTTTAACGAAAAACCATATTTTTACACTAAAAAATCAATCATAATACTATTCAATTTACCCTTTAGTTTATCCTTATCATTAAAATTTAAAGTTTTCAACCCATTTTCATTAGTATTCCTTAAAAATAAATAACAAACATTGGGTAAAATGTTTTTCGTTGGTTTCCTCCCTTTGGAAAACAAAAGGCAAACAAGCTATTCATCAATTACGAAACGACAGGGAAAAAAGGCTTTGCACGGATGAATATAACGAAGCGGTCACACGAGCAATAAATATTACAACGTTTACAGAAACGATTATTTACTATGAAAGGAAAGAAAATGGAAAAACCTCGTAACCGAGGATTGGTCTTGCAAATAAAACGTCATTTGCGTGGCTGCAGTGCGGCGGCGCAGCCATCACAACAAAGCATGGATACAGCCAAATGTATCGAGCTTGATTCCTTCATTCACCTAATTTTTCGCTGCTGGACTTGGGGTCTTTGTGCGGAGAATCAACTATTTTGGTTTCGCTATGTTTTCCTCCTACCTCAGCGGATGAGCCGCCTTCAGAAGCACCGCTGGATTTGGTGCCTTGCTGCGAAGAGCCAACTATTTTGGTTTCGCTATGGTTTCCTACCTGAGCGGACGAGCTGCCTTCATTAGCACTGGAATTTTCGGGCAGTTTTCCATCATGTTTTTGGGTGTCTTCCAAATCCTCGCGCTCAGTGGTGTTGGAGTTTCCAGGGAGTTCTCCAGGGTTTAGACCAGCTTCCATCCCCTCATCCCAGGTGATTGCAGGATTTTCAAGCTGTTGGATTCCAGATTTTTGAGAAGCTTCCAATTCTTCGTACTTGGAAATGATCTGTTGGAGTTCTTCGTGAAGGAATAGGGCCTCAAAGAGCATCCCTTCATCATCGGTAGTGGTTTCTATGATCCTTTTAATAACTGGCTGAGACTCCTTGCACTTGTCCAGCATGTTTACGGTTAGTTCTTCCTGCAATCAAGTATTCAATCAGCTTTCATGTCTTTCTGTCCACAAGCTGATCTTCGAATAACGTAAAGAGTGAAACAAAATTCAATTACAGGAAAAAGGCAAATATGTCCTAGAAGAATCATTTTCATGTATCTAAAGAAGTATTAATGTTCCTCTATATAAATGATACGGAAAGGAGATACATGAACGGCCATTTGCAATTGCAAACATTCTTGTGCACCCAAACCTGCATGCTCACACCCTGTCATAATGCATGGCACATAATCGGGTCCATACCATGGGTTCCAATATACGAGATCAACATTTCTACCTTTTATATTAACGAGAGTTTAGTAGTTCATCCATATTGTACTTGTAACTTGGGGCAGAACTTGATGTCAGAATAAAGAATTATGACAAAAGGAATATGATCAACATGAAGAGTTTTGAAAAAATTATGATACGAAGGAATAGTATTCCTTTCCAATAAGAAGTCAGAAATACCTTCAAAGGTTTCGGATCTGTTTCGGTATTCAAAATACTTGACAGAAGTTCAAGGCTATTACGAGCTACGACAAGAAGTTCTTTTTTGTCTTCAACTGCTATGTTTTGATAGTTAAAGGGGAAGTCACTATGATTTGCTCCTCCATGCAATCCTGTGTCAGGTACAGGGTATCTTTCAGGGGGAGACAGCGGGTCATGAACATATGACTCCAAGGTAGACTGCAACGAGGGCGAAGCCCCTTCTTGTGCTAAAGGATCGGTGCTTCTTTCTCTCAAGCTCTGCATAACACCCAGAAAAAAAGCTGGACATCAGCCTCTTAATAACTGCAAAACTAGGACTGTTATGGAAAGAAAAAAAAATAACCCAGTGAACATGTCCAGACAGACCAAAATAACAAACTGAATGGCAGGGTAGTTGACATCGCTGACAAAATTGTAACTTGACTACGGGACATTTGCTGGGTTAAAAGCCATAATTGTAGGTAACACTCGAGCCAACTAAAGCCTAATAAAGACTATTTATTTTATATTGTTCTTTTACGTTTTTATGTCAAAAGTTTTCATGTAATGCAGAACTATCACAGAGGTCAAATCACAGACCAAGAAATGGGTGATGCTCTTTTTAAAAATCCATGTCAGGGAAGGCTCACATACTTGCATTGGAGTAAAGGAGAGGAGATGGCTCCTCGTATAGATACTCAAGGGGGAATTTTTCTTGTTCGGAAGATACCAGCTGCTGATCCAACGTAAATGCCATTTTAAATATGTTCACTCTTCTTTTTGTGAGTTTGATTTCCTTTTTCTATAATTTCTGTAATTGAATATAAATATCATTCTTCCAAAGACATTACCAGGACCGGTTTAACCATTTTATGTAATGATCTAAGATTGTGCATCTAAAACAATAAAACCGTTGTTAAGTTGCTGGCCGTAGATCAGCTTCTTATGAGGGACTGCAAATGGTAGGGGTTTCATGTGAGGAACTGTCATATAATAAAGACGTTTTTTTTTCAGTACGAAACAGTTAGAAAGATTAAAAACTTGACGAATACTAAGAACTAAGAAGAAACAAAACTACTCTGATAGACATGTACTTAACTGATGCCGGGAAACAACTTCAAATTCAAAAATGCAATTGAAAGGATAAAAATACATGATAAAATGCTTGATATCCAAAATAAAGAGGGCTCACCACATAAGTTTGATGAAATACAGGCAGATACGCAAGATCCTCAGACTCTCCCCAAGCCCTAATCAATTGCACAGCCCTTCGTCTATTTTCAGGATCCGTTTGCGGATTATCGATCATCCTAAGCATCTCCTCCAACACCTTCTCCGATGCAACCTCCGAAAACACCTTTTCGCAATTCATAGTACAAGCCTCCAACAAGTCAAGACTCAGCCTCTGGCTCACCACACTCTTACCCGAAATCTTCTTCTTTATGGCTTTAACAACTTCGGACCCACTAAACTCTTCACTATTGATCATTGCACATATCCTCAAATTCATACCCCAATTCGGCTCCTCCATGGTCTCCAGAGTGGCCTCGTCGATCATCTTTGATTCCGGGGTCGGTGCTTGCAGAATCTCCTTCATTTCCTTCATTTTCCCACTTACCATTCGACCCATTTGAGCTCCACCTATCTTTAACCTCTCCCCCAACTGAGATAGATTCAACTTGTCCATTATTTTACCAGTCTCTTCACTTTTGGATAAATCACAAATTCACAACCCTGATTCCAATAAAAATAAATAAATTACAGTGTTCATCGTCACAGAACTCAAATTTAAGCTATTTTACAGTAAAAATGGAATAAATTATAGCTAAATAGAAAATACAAATTTAAATCACAATCAAAGTCTAAAACATATGTGACTTATTGGGTTTGGCTCTGAATCTCAGGTTGATTCCTGGAAACATTTCACTGTTCTTAGTCTCAAATTTAAACAATTTAACAGTAAATATTCAATATAGTGCAGCTAAAAATTAAATATAAATCAAATTAAAAATTGGGTTTTGCTCAGATTCTCTGATTAATCCAGAAAAACACGAAGCCAAACATAAAAATTTAGTTTTTTTACTTCTCCATCTGAAACTAAAACAGATCAATTGAAATCTATGAACAGCTGAAAAATCCAACGAACCTGCTGTGACTTTCGGGTCTGCGGAGATTGTAACTTAGGAATTTGCAGGCTCTGCTTGGAATCCTCGAGCTTTTGGAGAGAGAATCGGAGGCTTTTGAGTTGGAATTGGCCTTAAAGCTCTGGCCTTTAGAGAGAGAAAGCGAGGGGAGCGCGAGAGAGAGAGAAAGATGGGGACGGTCAAGACTGGAAACAAACAAAGATAATGCGTGGCGGAAATAAAATAATGGACACAAGGATTTTGCCTCGTGGGCTTTTGGTGGATTCTGTTGCCACGTCGCTTTTGATGTTCGGGGTGGAAAGGCATTATCTCCTGATCTCATCGCTTTCATCTGAGTCTACTGATAATACAATTTAAATCTTTAAAATTTAATCTAATTGTTAAAATTATTATAATTTTTAATGAAATCTTCTGTTTTTAATCATTTAATCAAATTTCAAAGACTCAGATGGCATGATCAGTAGACTCAGACGTTTGGGGTTAAAGGTAGATGGAAATGTTTGGGATTTAAGGCAGATAGTAATATTAATGAAAGTAATCAAATTCTGTAAGCCCTCGCTTTAGTTTGATTGTTCTCCCATGCGAGGCATTATCCTCGCATTCTAAAATACGTTGCCTGATGACAACCACCGGTCTAAGACGAAAAAAACAGACTTACAAAATCTATGCTATAAATTGTACAGTTTAATTCCAAGAAATGCGACATCAGACTAGACTGTAAACAAAATTGATGTGAACCTTGGTGAAATACTTGTCGGAAGAAAATCAAAACTTCGATGGAGGAAAAAAAGAGCTCCGCACGTACTTTCAATACCACGTGAAACTAATGTGGAAAAAAATATCCTACGGAAGCTAATGCGGACGAGCAATTTGAAGATGGGGAGTTCATGTGTATGACTACATTACCGTTGTTGAGTCCTCGGATTAGTGCATTGCATGGAGGGATAACCTTGCTCATTAAGTCGGTGATTGAGATTAGACCTGGCATTTTTCACCCGATCCGTTAACCTGATCCGACCCAATCCGTTAAAATTAGTATCGGATGAGTGATAAATGAGTCGGATGGTTAACTGGTCAACCCCTTAATCACCCGTTAAATAACGGGTCATTCTTGGTGAACCTGTTAAGACCCGTTATTGAGAACTTTTGTGTAATTTCAACAGTCCTGATAGAAAACCTTAGGTTCCTCCTCACGTCTCTCTCTTGCACCGTCGCATGACTTTGCTTTCTAAGACTAAGAGATTGCTCATCGGCCATCGATGTGCTCCTTCCCTTCCAACTCCACCACTCTCTCTCTGGTAAGCTCTGATTCTCTTCCACCTCTTCTTTCATGCGTAACAATATACTGACTGAAAGTTCGAAAGCCTAATGCTCGATTCCCTTCCACCTCTTCGTTTATACAGATTAGATTTGTCTATTTTTTCTCAGTTTTTACTTGAGCTTGATTTTAGGTGGTCTCTTCAGAACAACTTCGAATTAATTTAAAATTAGCTGATTTGTGTTTAATAATTTCAACTGCGATTGTGCTTCTATTATGCAAATTATGCTTTCTCTGTGATATTTTGGGTTTCTAGGGTTTCTTTTCTTTTTTTTCTTTTTTTTCTTGGTTGTGTTTTGGATAATGGATTTTGCTTTTTGTTCATGGGTTTTTTGTAAAATTTGTTCATATGTATATTCTCCGATTAAAATTTCCATTTTTGGGTAATTTGGAGCTGTTAATATACCCCCATGAAGTTAAAAGTATTGAGTTTGCTTTGTTTTGGTTGGTTTTTGGATTGGAATTGGGTTGCTGTTGTTATTTGGTTTTACTGAAATTGATACGAACAACATAAGTTACTGCTCAGTAAGTTTCTATATCCTCCCTGTGTAGGCATCCTGCTCATACTTATATATTTCCTTCTATTTTTCTCCTGGCCTTTGAAATGTTTCCCTTTTAGGTGGATAAAGGAGTTTGGGTTGGATGTTTATTGTTTTCCTCTATTACATTGAACTTTAGTAATTAATTTGAAGTCATACTTTATAATTTGCACTGTCTCGTGATTATGGATCGAGAATTGGTAGTGGCAATGGTATTTAAGCCATGAAGTTTTCAGGGACAGAGACATTATGGATGGATAAACTCTCCACTCTCTTGGGTTTTGACTCATAATGATGTTTCCTTCTCCTTTTGTTTTTAAATTATGTCTGTTGTTTTTGCATTGATTAGGTCTTAGGTTAAATCTTTAGTTTCGAGGCTGTTGTCGATTGTCGACAAGAGAAAGAACATGCATTGATTAGGTCTTCGCATTATGTCTAAAAAAATCCCTGGTTTATTGATCAACAACGCTCGTTGCAGCCATGGGTCGTGGTTGTAGTTGTTTCATTTAGTTATCGAGGCAAAGTAGACAGACATAAACATGTTTTGTGACATTCCTAATCTTGTATTCTTGTACATCGTAATAAAGCTCTAGGTGTTCATCAAATTACTCCATGACTTGCATATGCACACAAACCAAACGAAGGAAGGAGGTGGCTAGCACAAGCACCAGGATGCTAACAAAGGGTGAAACGGGTGTAACTGATTTGGATGAAGAAAAAAAAAGAAAAAAAAAAAAGAAGGGTTAACGGGTGAAACGGGTTGAAACGGATGACCCATTAGCTTAACGAGTTGGGTTCGGATGACCCGTTAGCTTAACGGTTCGGATGACCCGTTAGCTTAACGGGTCGGGTTCAACCCGACCCATTTACAAGTCTAATTGAGATGTGCCCTTTTGTTTTAAGTTGACGAAGACATTAGTTGTCCTTTTCAATTGTAATTTTTGTAATAACATTTGGATTGTTTCTTTTGTTTCAAGTTAAGAAAGTCACCACTGTCTTATGTAATAACATTTGGAATGAAATGCCTATGATTTCTATATTGTAATGTATGGTGTCTTTTTATGCTTTATTAGGTTTAAAATGTTGTTTGTTTCATATACGAAACGAGGAAGGTGAGAACAAAAATATTATTGGACAACTAGTAAGGATAGGTCATTGCTAGAATTGGATAATGACCTGACTTGACGAGCTGACACTAGTTCGAGAATGGTTATTGGTGAAGATAGATGTTATGATGGAAGCTAAAGTTCTAGGGTGTGGATTAAAGGTGTATCCACTATCCACGTATTGAATCACGAATCAAGACATTGAAGGAAAAATATTTTGCTTTAACTGAGATGCTAGCTCTTAGCGAATTTGAGTGGATTGAAGACAAGATGATGTCAGTTTGTGAGAAAAGTGTGTATGACGAGCAGACGAATGTAGGTATATATATGCCCTTGCTAATTTATTGTCTTACTAGCCCTTGATACACGCTCGCACTTGTAGCAATTTATTCTTTACATCTATTTTTTTACTTTATATATGGAGACTAACAGATGCCCACACACACCTTGTGAACAATTTCATTTCATTTTGTTTTTTTTATTATGAAGTGGGATTAGTTTCTAAATTCTAAAAACAAAAAAACAAATTGTTATGAATGGGATAATGATGAGAGGTTTATTCTAACGTGGGAATACTTTTTATTTTTAATTTTTAATTAGGGCATGCTATACTAACCTAGTTGTGAAGTTGTAAAAAACAGCAAAATTTATGATCATGTAATTACTAAATTGTTCATATTTTTTATTTGAGTCCAGTTTTGGTGAGGGGGTTAAAATGAAATTTTGGTTGACAACTAAAAATTTATTAATAGGTAGTTTAGATTATATTATTTTTTTCACAAGCTGTTTATATCCTAAGGTCAGTGTATGAAACAATGAAAAATAGCCAATTTTAGAGGCTCGAATTTGACAAACCAAAAATCCATGTAAAAAGTCTTAAATTCACGTTTGATGTAACATCGGACTTATTACCATATTATTTATACTGTGTGTTTGGTATTCAATTTTTCAGAAATTTGGAATCTGAAATTGCAAAATTGAGTTGAGAGAGAGAGGGGGAGAGAGGGACAGGATCCCAGCAATGTCGAGTGATGGCGACAACTTGGAAGAGGACGAGCTCCTCTATAAGGCTCTCAAGTAAGAAGTCCATCGCCACGTCCAGCAACTCCCGCTCTACCCCGTCGCTAATTACAACAGTCCAATTGCAAGAAAAATAGGAGAGGAGAACAGAGAGGCAAGAAGAAGAACCTGAGATTCTCGAGCAAGCGATGCGGGAGGGACGAGAGTGAGGGACCGAGAGAGCAAGCAAGCAAAAGTGTTTTCTACTCGACTAAATAATACAGTGGTTTCAGAGTGTATAACTAAGCGGATGTACACCGTATAAAATAGGTGGGGCTAGACTATTTAATTCGGTAAATATTTAATACATATGAGCGTCAAACATTCGGTTCGTATTATTAGTCATATCCGATACTTTATATAGTGTACCAAACAAGGTCTAAGAAGTTAGAAAGTTTAAATATAATTCAATTTGTGCCTCTAAAATTGGTTATTTTCCAAAATTTCCCGGTGAAACGGCATGTCGTTGCATACACTGATTTCCAACACATCGGACTGCAGAGCGTTCATTTGATTAAGCATTGAACACCAATAAAAATTGCGATTTGCGAGAGCCCACGATCCCAAAATTTCCAAGATCAAATTTTGTTTGGGGTTTAAGAAAAAAGGGAAGGGGAAGGGGAAGCTTGACGACGCATATATCTCGTACAGCAACAACTCGAAGCTGCTGGCGGTCGGTCGTCTCTCTCTGCGATGGTTTCCCTCTCCACCTGGTGCCGGTACATAGCCCACAAGCTCGAGTACTCTGCCACTCTCAGCTTGAAGGTCCTTCTCTCTCCTCTCTCTCATCCAATTTTCGTTGTTTCGCCGTCTGGGTTTTGTTTTTAGACCGGTTTTGAGATTGCCCATTGTAATATTGCTGCCATGGAAAGTTAAAGCAGTGAACTTTGATGTTGGGGTTTTTAGATTTTGGGTAATGATGGATGGGTTGTATTGGGTTTTTTGAGAACGATATTGTTTTGGTAGTTTTGTGGTTTTGTGTTAAAATGGTGATCTGAATAAGGGTTTTCGTGGGTTTTCCCAATGTTTTGCGTTCTCAATTTCAATGATGTTTTTGTAGGAACAGATATTGTGTATGATTTCAGGTTTTATAGTGCTACATGGGTCAGAGAAATCTTGCGTGTATGTTGAAGGTGCATTTTTGAAATGCTTAGGGCCTGTTTGTTAATCATTTCGCTTACAGTTTTTTGTTTTGGTTTCAAGTTTTTACTTTTCTGAAAACTGAAAACTGAAATCTTGTTTGGTATCAACTTTTAGTTCAGCTTCAAAACTGTTACTTTGACCTCTCCGAAGGCATTTGAAAAGATTGAGAGACCATGGAGAATTATTCAGTAACGTTCACTACTTTCGGTAAAGTTAGCTTTATAGATATTTTGGGTTTGGTTAATTGGTCAAGGCAGTGTGCCCGCCCCTTTCCCGCAGATTAGAGTAGTTTATTAGAATATTGCATTGTCAAAAAAAAAAGAAGCTTTATAGCTATTCTTAAGAATCTAGGAACATTTGAAACATGATTTATGTTACCTTGCCTTTGATGCGCGTCTTTTGAATGTTCAAACTCAATTGTGAAATTGGGGAACCAGTTATCTCCCTCAGTTTTCCATGGGTAAATTGGGGTGAGCTGTAATGTGGGTTATCCTTTCATAAGTTTTTATTAGTCTGTAGAAGCACAAAGGGTTAGCTTGGCAGATGGTTTAGATGGTCAAGTAACACTTAATTTTCTTCTGGTTCTTCTGCAATCTTAAAGATAGTTTCTTACTTTCCATTCACAGGGGTTACCTTTAAGTCAGTGAAAGCTTTATAAATGACTTTTGTTTTATATTGTTCTTTTACGTTTTTATGTTAAAAGTGTTCATGTAATGCAGAACTATCACAGAGGTCAAATCACGGACAAAGAAATGGGTGATGCTCTTTTTAAAAATCTATTTCAGGGAAGGCTGACATACTTGCATTGGAATAAAGGAGAGGAGATGGCCCCTAGTATAGGGGCACAAGGGGGAACTCTTCTTGTTCGGAAGATACCAGCTGCAGATCCAAGGTAATTACCATTTTAAATATGTCCTCTCTTCTTTTTGCGAGTTTGATTTCCTTTCTCTGTAATTTTTGTGCTTGAATATAAATATCATTCTTCCAAAGATACTCCAGGACCAGTTAAAGCATTTTATGTAATGATCTAAGATTGTGCATCTAAAATATAAAACCTTGTTAAGTTGTTGGTCGTAGATCAGCTTCTTATGCGGGACTGCAAATGGTAGGGGTTTCATGAAGGAACTGAGATATCGTAAATGCCTTCAGAAACTTGAGGATGGTAAATCAATTCTAATTTACTTCTGTGATGATGAGCAATTGGGGTGTTTTTCTTCAACATTTATACTTTGTCAATTTAGGTGCAGTTTAGGAAAGGTCATAAATAGATTTGTGGACCAGGACCACTTTGGTTGCCTGTGCCGTTTGTCCATGGATACATAAAAAGTTGAAGTTGGTGTATGCTCTTGCCTTATTCGATCTTATTGAGTCTCTATATTGTTAAAGCAGGCCCTTTACCATGTATTGTGAGCTTTTATTCAACTTGTGCTCGAATTCTCACATGGATTGGTGATAAGCTTTCTGGTGCTTAATCATGTTATGTTCTGCTTGTCATTCTTCTAAAGATGGTCCCGAGCTGAGTCCTTCTGGTTTGATCATTACCTGTTTTTTACAGAGATTGATACCTCTGTGTGAAACATTTATCTGACATCCTCATATTTATCTGACAGGCGTGTCTTTGTTGGGGATGTAGTGGTCTTGAAGGACCCCGAGAAACCAGATAATTATCTTGTCAGAAGGTTGGCTGCAATTGAAGGGTATGAAATGTTGTCTACGGATGAAAAGGATGAGCCCTTTGTCCTTGACAAGGATGAATGCTGGGTGCTGGCTGATAATGAAAGTTTGAAGCCCAAGGTACAATGCCATATTCAGAATTTTTATAGTTGTGTTCAGACAAATGTATCAAATATAATTGCTCGGTTACTGCACAGTTTGCATGATTCCTTTATGAGTCCGTCCACACTGCTTTTTATGTTTTATTATTTGGCAATAGCTGTAGCACAGCAGCTGAGTATATTGTCATCATTACATATGTGTGGAATTTTGATAGCCATCTATTGGTTTGGTTGTAACATCTATCAAGCGTAAATCTTATATGAACTATGCTTGAGCAACAGCTTGTTAGTTGAGGAGGTTGTTTCATGAAATGGGTACAGACATTTGAAGAATCTTTAAGAAAGTCATGGAACCG
This sequence comes from Pyrus communis, assembly GCF_041283825.1. Classification (NCBI taxonomy): domain Eukaryota; kingdom Viridiplantae; phylum Streptophyta; class Magnoliopsida; order Rosales; family Rosaceae; genus Pyrus; species Pyrus communis. Next base: position 10,883,487 of record NC_142569.1, read on the forward strand.
GTGGCATAAATTGAAAATTTGGGAAACTATTGGAAATAGATGACAAATTGAATAATTAAAGATAGACGTTTCACATGAATCAAGATTCATAAATATGCAACACATACATCAAATGCTCATCTATAGTTCCATAATCTCTTGATTCTATGATCATGTAAAAATTGAAACTCACCTAAAATATATGATATTCAGGATTCTCTCTCTCTCCTCCTTCCTCGTGTTTAGAATTTTGACTAAATTTACAACTCACCATTTTGACATATTCTAGCTTTTGACACATGTACACAATTAGGGTGAACTATGACATTCTCTGTATGGCATTACTTGAATATTTGGGAATAGATGGATAAGTATTCGTTCTTATTTCTGGCAGGAAGCCAATGACAGTCGAAACTTTGGGCCAGTTTCCATGACAGGCATAGTTGGCAGAGTCATATATTGTTTACGAACAGCTGTGGATCATGGCCCCGTGCAGAACAGGCGAGTTACTCAAACTAAATCTGCTCAACTCATCTTTGTTTTATATGACGAGAAGTTCTGCAGTGATTAATATTTGTGTTTGTTATATTCTTTGTCCAGCCATTCTAGCATGCGAAAGGATGCACCAGTTCTACAAGTTGAATTGGATGTCGATGAGATGGCAAAAAACCACAAAGCCTGAAGTATGTCCTCATAAAGCAATGACTGCTAATTTGGTTTGTACCTACTTTCCTCCCAATTGCTTATCGGATCATTTTTCTTCTTTCTCTGTTCTTCCCCTTGTTTCGAGTACAAGAAGAAAAATAAAGATGGAATTTCAAGTTGTTCTTGACTCGTGAGATGGTTGTAAGTTTATGATGCTTGTTCAGGTGCTCCCACTTCAGTAATGGCACGTTTTGTTTTTGCTGAAGAATACAGAAGCGGCCTGTAACGAATTTGAGTTTAGAGTGGTATATGTCTTTTGACGGAGTTTGGAACAGCGCTGTTCTCCGAAAAACTAACAGAGAGAGAAGCAATCTAGACGTTGTCAAGTTTTTAGACCTATATTTAAATCCTTGGCATGTCTGTGTGTGGATCCTTCCGGCGGAATATACTTTCGTGTGTTTCAACAAGATCCATTTATGCTTTGTTTCCTCTGTGCTACGTGCATGCATCAAATCCAAAATCTTGTGTTGTAGTAGTAGTTATATGAGGTGTTTAGGTTAAACATCTCATAAATTGAGCTTCGCCTCGTCAAACCATCAGGTAAATTGCTATTATTTTCGCGGGGCACTCAGTGAGCCAATATTTTTCCTCACATAAGCCCAGTATATGTCTTAAATGTACATGACATGGAACTTGGCACCCGTGTAAGGAAAAAAAAAAAAAAGTTAACTTGACGGTTAAACTAACGGAGGTAAGATTTTATAACTTTAAAAGAAATAAACTGAACTGTTATATGGGCACAGCAGTGCAGGACGTAGTTGATATCGGTCTTACGAGACGATATTTTGCGTAGGAAATAGGAATATAGGTTTGAAACTTTGAACTTGAGTGAAAGAGTGAGCCACAATGATTTGGTCAATTGGTCCTTAACCCGACTGATCATTAATACACTAACTTTGTGCACCAAATAATTGGTATATTTTACACCATATATTTATTTTATGACAATTATTAATTAAATTCTAACTTGAATAAAAAAAATTCATTGGTATCACATTATTTTGTAGACAAATTTGATGTACCCCGCTAAAAAAATAAGAATAAAAAAGAAAAAGAGGGCCAAATCGAACTAACAACAGTAAACAACCACCACAAGGTGATCTAGTAGTTGGAGATGAATTTCAGGCCTGTATTTCACACGGCACGTCCTAAGTTAAATTTCTGACGCTGGTGAATCACACAATGGTGACCAAGTGAGGCTAAAATGCTTCTGTGAATCTTTTCGGCTCTCGAAGGGGTAGACTGCCATAAAGAAGTCACTAGCTAGTCCCTTTATTTTCTTTATTTTCTTTATTTAAAAAGAAAAAAGAAAGGAAAACGGGGCCTAAAAAAATAACCGGGTCAAATGACCCGAGTCTGACCCACAAACGAGTCCCTTATCAATGGCGCTATAGGGTTTAACAAAGCAAAGAGACCAACACTTCGAAAGAGCTCTAACGTCAGCTAGCAAGAAAATGCAAATCCGCCATTGACGACTGAACTGAAAGCTGTCCTTGTCTGCCTCTTACCTCCCCAAAAATGTTACAGGGCGTTCATATCATCGGTGAGCTTCTCATAAACCGAAACAAAACTCTGCTGGGTTTCCAACATTCTACATAGGCTGGAGTTTGTAGGCTCTTTCCATTTCGCTTTTTTATTTTTAAGATGTGGGTTATCCGATTTGTCATTGGTTTCGTTCGTATTTTGAAGTATTCATGTCTGTGCTGTTCTTTTTCAAAATTGAACATTTTGGTTAGAGTTCCCACCAGGTGTTTGTTGAAAAGATTTTGTATGAATGTATGAACAGCGCTTGCATATAACAAATGGCTATAGAAGGATTTAGCTCTCATGTCGCGTCTCGACTTTTAATTTCAATCTTGTATTGCCTTGGAATTTTTTTTATTGATAACTACTAGCTGCATTTGAATGCTAAGGAAGATTTCACTTATGGGATTTCGGTTTTCTATTACGCTGTCTTGTTACAAGGAACGCAAATATGTACTTTTTTCGGTGAGTGGGGAATGTTTGCACATGTGGGATAGAATAAGAGTGGTCTCTTATGAAAATATTTTCGAGCACGGGCAGGTGAATTGGGGTTGTGGATTTTGTTTGTAGCTTTCATTTCTATGTTAGGTTTATTGCATTGTGATTTTTGGATGATGGTGGTTTTCTTCCAGGTTCTGGACCATCAGATGCCAAATGTCTTCCGTGTTCAGGAATTTCCAGAAGAGTAGCCCCTTTATATCCCTGCTCTTCTCGTTTCAACCCTAAGTCCAAGTCACAGATCAGGATTGGATCACCGAAAGGTGCTTGCAAGGGGGTGTCTTTTACGTGCAGAACAAGTTCTAGTGGTCGTAATAGAAATCCAGACTTTCCAAGGCAAAACAGACATGGGTACTCCCGTAGCAGGAATAGGAAAAGCGTAGAAAGAGATGGCTTTGAAAACCTTGACGAATCTGACATGCTTTCTTCTAAAAACGGGTCATTGGTCTCTCTTTCAAGTAACACAAAGTTCGGGGCCACTGCATCCCCTGGACCTAGAGAAAAAGAGATTGTTGAGCTGTTCCGGAAGGTCCAGGCTCAACTTCGGGAGAGAAGTGCAGCTAAAGAAGAAAGGAATGTTGAAGCTTCACAAGGGCATGGTAAAGAGAATGCGACTGTGGATTCCCTCCTTAACCTGTTAAGAAAACACTCAGTTGAGCAATCAAAGAGAAACAGCAACAGTGGCAGCAGCAACAAGGACTTCACGTTGGACCAACCAGAAAAGAATTCCCAATATAGTGAAAGAAAAAACACAGCTTCTTTTGATTCAAATAACCTTTTGAAGGATGAGGTTGAAGAACCTACTGCCTCTTTCAGCAGGCCTGCATCAAATTTTCAACGCAAGTCTCCCATTCCTCGGTTAACATACCAGGCCATTTATTCTGAGGATGATCACATAGGCAACACAGTGCCACATGTGAATTCAACTGGGAAAAGAACGAAGAATCATGTTGACAGAGTTCCTAAACCAGAGCCCGAGCCAAAGCTTGAGTTGGAGGCAGAACTTGACCATGAGCCTGAGCATGATGCTAAGTTTAAATTTGAGCCTGAACCTGAGCCTGAGCAAGGGATTTCTCAGCTGTTAGAGGACGAGACCTCAGAAGATAAGATTTCAGTTCTCGAAGAAACTCTCATTGAAGACGATGAGAACAAAGGAGAACGTGTTGAAAGTAGGGACTTGAGTACATTGAAGCTGCCAGAATTAAGGGTACTAGCAAAATCTCGAGGTGCAAAAGGGTTTTCGAAGATGAAGAAGGCTGAGCTTTTGGAGTTGCTAAGCGGGAGCGCGGTTTGATTTGTGATGCACGGTATACCGCTGACATATTAATATAGTTTCAAATAACTTTTCACTTTTATGTATTCGGGCCTCTGAATCCTTGTTGAGATTTGAGAGTGTAGTTTTGGAGGATCTTTTTCGAGCACAGGATGGTCTCGCCGCGATGGGATTGGTCCTTTTTTTGTATTTGTTTTCGTAGAGGATTTTCATCGTAGGGAAAATATGTCAGATTCTGGTTTATTGTAGCTTAAAGGTTGCTCTTTGTAAAATTGGTGAACTAGTTCAAGTGTCTATTTCGTTGTTGTTTCCTTCACAAACTACATTTTGTCATATTTTTGTTTGTGTATTTACAGACTGTTGGAATCCATGCCTTATCGGCCCAAACAATCTTAAGTCCTCATAAAGTGATGGTGTGGGTTTAAAATTTGAGGGCCACTATTTTATAAGAGTCAAACTCACGAGATGCATGTGTTATACTCAACAATTGGACACACGTATTGGATTCAATTTTTCCGGAGTTCTGTGTGAGTTTGATTCTAATTTAGACATCACACTCAAAATTTCCGACCCCTAGAAGGCTTAATTATACAAATCAATCATCAAAGATGAAAATAAGCGAAAAAGACTTGAGTTTTTCAGGATAATAAGGTCATCTCCAACCGATAACTAGCTTTAGCCCTCTGACCCTCCAATATATTAATATTTTAATGAACAGTATAGAGCCATATTTGCCTCCATCTCCAATTGAGGGCCAAAGGGCCATATGGCTCATTTTAGCCATGTCACAAAAAACCGTCTCCAACCGAGGGCCAAAGGGTCATAGGGTCAAACATAATTTATTATTTAAATTTAAAAACTACAACTTAAATTTAAAAACGACAAATTAAATTTAAAAACTACAAATTATATTTAAAAACAACATTAACTTAAATTTAAAAACTACAACAACTTAAATTTAATATCCATAATCAACATCATCTTCATCATCTGCCATTGTAGGAGTATAGTCAAAGGTAAACAACTATCGCCGAGTCATAATTTCATTTTTTTTCCTATCAAAATAGGCCTTACTCATTTGAGTGTTATTTGAAGTGTTTCTTTCCATATTCTTATCATCCATCTCTTCTTGTATTTGTTTGGCCCGTTCTTCATGCCTACACTTCCTTTCTTCTACCTCATGGGCATTTTGCTCCGCCATTAATCGCAATGAGGCCGCCACTTCATGTTGAGCGGTGTAATCATCATTTGCTTTGCCATTTTCCTTCAACCTTCGTGCATTGTTTTGTCCCATAGTCCTACGTATGGAACCTTCACCCAAAAACGGATTTTCTACCCTTATTTGTTGAACGGTAGGAGATCCACCTTCATCCATATCTGCAACTGAGGATGCAGTTCCAAACACCGGCGTAGGAGCTCTATGTTAAGGTGGATCTTCAAATAACACCCACCCTTTACAAATTTCCCAACAGCTGTGAAACTGAAAGGGTTTCAAGCTGTTCTCCATATACAATTCCTCCGCTTGGCGTACCTAGAAAATATAATTGCAAAAATTAAAGGAAATTAATTTATGAAATTAAATGTAATATAATTAAATATTTAAAATAAATTGTGAAAACACTTACTTCGTCGTAGTAATTAGCGTCGCTTTCGTGTCTACTTGCGGCTGCTAGCAATGCTTGATACCATTTGTTCAAACTTAGCTGAAGATGTTTCTTCCATCTTGAAGAACAACTCTTGTGGTTTCAGATATTCAGTGGAGTGGTGCATTCATAGAACTCTAAGTATTTTTCGGACATACAAGTCCAAACACCGTCATTTGTTTGACAATTCCCCCTACACTATCTTTCGACACCCATCTATAAGCCTTGCAAAGAGCTTCATCTTCTTTTCGGGTCCAAGCCCTACCTTTCATTGCAGACGAGGCCATTTGAAAATTATTGAAAAAATTGAAGAATAGAATTTTGAAAGAGGAAAGAAAATATGAGAATTGAAATAGTGTAGGAATGGTGAATGAATGGTTTAGGTATTTATAGGGAAAAAATTAGAATTTTTAAGAATTAAAAAAAAAAAAGGCCTAAAAATTTGAATCCAACGGTAACTGGCATCAGCTAGCCGTTGGATTCAAATTTTTGTTTAAGCATTCCTGTCAGTTATATCAGACAAGATTGCTGGAATTTCTGGCCAGCCCCGGGCTGGCTAGCTGCATGCGCCCAGCCTTTTGGCCCTTTTAGATTACGTGGGGCCCATGAGCCATCTGGCCTAGCCCTCGGTTGGAGACAATTTTCGGGCTATTTTTGGCCCTCTAGCCCTTTGGACGCTTTAGTTGGAGATGGTCCATCTCCAATCGAAGGAGGGTCAGAGGGCTCGTTTTAGCCCTATAACCCTTCAATAAATTAATATTTTAATGAACAGTGTTAGGCCATATTTCTTACCATCTCTAACCGAGGGGCCAGAGGGCCATAGGATAACCCTGTGACAAAAAACCATCTCCAATTGAGAGGGCCCAAGGGTCATAGGACCAAACATAATTTATTATTTTAATTGAATTAATATGGTTACTTAAATTAAACTATCTCAATAATTAAACTACCTCAATAAGGAATCTCAATAATTTTATGTCTCGGATTTCGAGTGTCACGTGTCGATATCTTAGTGACTTTGCAGATTTCTTGTCAATAAGGAATTTTAATAATTTTACGTCTTGGATTTTGCGTGCCACAAACAAGTACCTACAACAAGATCTTGTTGCTCATCTTTGGGCCAAAAGAAGCATGTAGTAGGCATTTAAGTTTTAATGTTGTTTAATGTTACTTAATGTTATTTAATGTTGTTTAATGACTTATGTAGTTATATGAAAAAAAATTTAAAAATTTAAAATTTAAAAATTGAAAAAAAAAATTCAAATATAATGGCTAGCTGACATAAGCAAGTAGCTGTTGGATTCAAACTACTGGACCGGCCCGGGGCTGGTTGGGTTAGGTCATCCGGTTGGCCCCTTTCTTCTTTTTTGACCTGGTGGGGGCCCACGAGCCCTTTGGCCTAGCCCTTGGTTGGAGACGGTTTTCGTATCATTTCGTGCTATTTTCGGCCATATGGCCCTTTGGCCGGATCAGTTGGAGATGACTTAAGAGTTTCTCTAAAGAACACTATCGTGTAAGGATATATTCCTCATTACATGCGACCGTCTATGTTAAAATAACTCATTAATCAGCAAAAAAACTTCTACGTATACGTCAAATTGTGAGTTTTCTGCCAAAAGGAACCGAGTATTTTCCGTCTCTGAATTAGTTTGAATTTGGAATTAGTTTTTTCTATACTAACTGGGAACAAGTAATTCCCTCCATAATCGGAATTGAAACCAACCATTTTTTACCCGATTTTGACCTTTTTGGTCAATGTAATTTTTTCGAGTTTCCTTTCTCATGGTTCAATTCAATTTTCCGGTACGGTGGTTTTTATGCCCACCCCCTAGTTGGAAATAGATTTTCATGAAAATTGGGAATTGGGTTTCAAAGTGAATTACCTAAAACTTGAGGCACTTTCTCAAATGTACACATTGTTGCTCACATAATTTTCCCACCCTACCCCTTCTCAAAAATTGGACGGATAAGATAGAGGAAAAGCCCCAAAACGCACTCTCGCTTCTCAATTCATATTCTGCGACCATGGAAGCCACTCTCTTCAGCTTCCCTTACTCCAAACCCCCATCACCCTCCCTAACCCAAACCCACCCCGAATCCCTCCTGACCCGACCCTCCACCAACCCATTTCTCTCCCTCACCTCCCGCCCCGCCCGCCGCCACCACCGCCTCCCCACCATCCGCTCCGCCATCTCCCGCACCAAAAAGGAACAGACCGTCGAAACCATCAAGGAAAATCTCGAAAACTGCCACCTCATGGCCGGTATCCGCTACAAGGGCCTCACCGTAAAGCAATTCCAGGACCTCCGGAAGGTCCTGCCGGAGACCACCAAGCTCATTGTGGCGAAGAACACGCTGGTCTACAAGGCAATCGAGGGGACGCCGTGGGAGGTGCTCAAGCCGTGCATGACGGGGATGAACGCCTGGCTCTTCGTCCACAGCGAGGAAATCCCGCCGGCGATCAAGCCCTACAGGGATTTCCAGAAGGAGAAAAAGCTCGACAGCAACGACTTCACCGGGGCGGTTTTCGAAGGGAAATTTTACGGGCCTGGGGACTTTAAGCAGCTCGAGACAATGCCAACGAGGGCAGAGATTTACGCTAAGTTGCTTGGGACGTTGAATAGTCCGGCCTCGAGCTTGGTGGGGACGATTCAGGCGCCGGCGAGGGAGTTGATCATGCTTTTGAAGGCTTATGTGCAGAAATTGGAGGAAGAAGGCGGCGGCGGTCAATAGTGGTGTGGTAAAAGGAGAGGCTTTTGAGGCTGTGTAAGTGTATCTTGAAAGACCCAACTGTCGATTTTTGGTGTTTTTGTGCTGTTGTAGCATGATTGCGGTTTATATTTCAAGCTGTAGATTTATGTAAAATTGAAGTTTTAGCAAGCTATGATCTTGAATTTAATTTTAATGGCTATTTGTGCACAATGTGTGCTATTTACTTGTATTAGGAACAAATGTGTGCTATTTTACTTATAGTAGGAATGCTCAATGCTTAAAGAACAATTCTTGCACTTGTCTAACTTAGATACAACTACAATGTTCGGAGCTGATATTTGAGCCTGAAATTTAGTTACGTTCGATTTTCCTTGTATTCATTTGCAGTGTTTAAGTAATGTAGATGGAATGGCAAAGTTTATCGCACTGACATAATCTGTAGCTTAGTGTATTTTAACATCCATTTAGTGGATGCAAGAACATTAGAACTCCATTTAGTTGGTTAGAAGGATATTGTTGGGGAGGCGATATAGGAGCGAATATCTCCCATATTCTTCCATCTTGCGTCTTGACCAAATTAATGTTGAGGCCTGATGGTGAGGAGTGGATGGAATGATAAAATGATTTGATGCTATGGAGAATCATTTGTGGGACGACTGGAGTGGAGTGGCTTTAAAGTGAGGATTCTGTTACCATCTATGTATTTGCAGCATGGATTTAGATATCTATGTTTTTGGACCATCAGGGGTGAAAATTTTCATCTTTTATTTGTGTTGTATGATGATGATCAATGATAATACAATGAGTGAGTAATGATTAATTCCAAAATGTTTGGTCTTGGATATTAGTAATGTGAACCCAATCTTGCCACTGTGGATTGAGAACCCCATCCGAGCTTCAAATATTTTCTATTTTCTTGGCTCTTGTGCTTTTTTCCTTGTGGCTTGAAGTTTGTTAGGTCTCTTGAAAATCATAATTTGATGATCCAAAATCTTGATTCATTAAGCTAACAAGGTCCCAAACCTGAGTTACTCTATGAGATTGTCAACTCCAGCAAATGTGGAAGCCATTAAAGAGGTCTTTGCGGTGAAGTTGCTAGCCTCGAGGTGTTAAATTGGTAATGCTAACACAACTCCTTCTAAACCTCCTTGAAGTTATTCTTTGTATATCTTTTCTTATAATCCTGAACATCGTAGCTTATACTTTTATAATTTGATGGATGTTATGTTTTGTTAGTTACGTACAAAACCCAGAACTTTAACCTCATATCCCAACTCGTACTAGCTTAGTAGACTCATGCCATTGTTTAATCTTTTGAATCTTTCAATTCCAAAATTAAGTTTACTTTCTCATTAAGTGCAGTGTGGGGTGGATTCTATTGTTTTTGGTTGATAATTAGATTGTAACTGTGTGATTGTGACGTAGAGTTCGTTTTTTGGGGAGAAAGTTGTGACCTGGGTTGTACTTTTGACACGGTGGCTTCACTGAAAAGAGAAGAACCCACGAAATGCATGATCCCCAAACTGACCGGTGTTGCCAAAACTTGAGCTGTTTGAATTTTATCAGAACCCCAATATAAGCAAGTTCAGTGCTTATGCAATTGCACGCAGAGGAATTCGGGTGCCTTATTAAAGATTGCATATAGTTTTTAGTTCTATTTTTACTTGGACGCATTTTGCTTCAAGTATCATGTCACATATGATTCACATTTAGATGTTACAGATTTACTGGTCTGGGTAATTGCTGAAAGAAAGTGTTTGCCTTTTCTTCTCTGCTTTCAGGTTATGCCTTTCCCGGTGCCTCACCCAAACTTCTGCAGAAGCTGCTTCTTCAGAATATGCAAAATTTTTAATGACATTCATTGCTTGCATGTAGTATGCAGTGGACATACCAACTTCTTAATACTTCCCGGATCCCTGAAACAATTAACGGAATGGTCGGAGCTCTGCTGAGAATAGCAGTTACTATAATTGGCGGGGGAATAGTTTGTAGAAACAGATCTTCGGAAGCTACAAATGGTGGTTAAATGAACCAGGGTAAGGGGCACTACAGAAGATGGATCCTGTGATTCAGGGCCAGTAGACAACCTGCTGGACATGCCCAAGTAACGAGATCCCAATTGTCCTCGCAAACAGTAGCAATATCGCATCTGTTTCACCAGTTCCTTCTGCTGCACCTATTTGTGAGGAGATTTTGATCAAAGGGCCAATCACTGGTTTCAGTCTGGTAGACGGAGGTGATTCTTCCTCCTCCAGCATATGTCGCAAACTCAAACAGTAAGTGACACGGTTTTTAGATGTCTAAAGTAGGAAAGGCAGCGACTGTTTTTCGAGGAAATTGCAACATTGCATCGTAGCAATTTGTAGGATTTTTAACAATCATTTTGCAAGTTTGTCCAACAGAAAGAAGTTTGGTTTACAGTTCCTCGTAGTCACAAACTGGAATCGTCAATTTGAAAATGGCGATAGATATCAAATATATGAGAAAAACTTCGGTAGGGCTACTTGATTAGAACCGTTTTCACATTGCATGAATTATAGTGGGTCACATGAAATCAAAATACGAGCAGACTTATGCTTTTATAAAAGGTGTCGTACATATGATGTGGTTGAGCACCCTGACCCTAGTCTTAGGGCAATGAAGTTATGGATTGGTCAAATGTTTGTTCATTGTTTGTGTTTCAAAAAACAAAAGGTCAAATGTTGTTTACTGGTGTACCCTAACATCACGAGAAGTAGCACTTCCAACATCATAGGACCCTACCTTCCATTTATGTGAAAGCAGATGCACATGGCTACTCAAATACGGATATCCTTCAACTTCTTTCAACTGCCCTAGAACTCTCACTTGAACATGTGTCCATAATAAGAGGGCTAGGATAGTCTCGTCGCTTGTTTCTGAGCGTTTCTAAGTCTCATAAGTATGAATGATTAAATTAACTTATGTCCGTACACACTAATTGATTATGATTATTGGCATTTTGTAAACTCTGCAACCATGAATTACCGGATCAACTCATCTTCACGTACACGGCTGATTTTAACATTTTTCGGATCAATAATTACGTGGTCGTTTGATTAGACTTATTTTGATTACAAACATATCTCTAAAAGATTCACACACAAGATAATATTTTATATGTAGGGAGAAGAGAGGAGTCACAAGAAAAAGCCACAACCTAACACTCAAGTCCTGCTAAAGTCACATTAACTTTACCCTAAAGTTTTCATCCTACACATTTTCTATGACCATATGGCCATATGATATATGGGGAACCAAGTCTTTAATTATTGTGTCCTTTGAAAGTAGAACCATGCCAACATAGCGTGTACGGCAAATGCAGTTATGTAATTTAAATATCAATTCGATTATAGATAGGGTACTCTTTACTTAATAGGATACCGCCTCACATGTTGAACAACGACTTACTTGCACTTCAAATTTCACCGAAACAGTATAACAAACTAATAATACGTTGTCATGATTTTCGAACATATATAAGATTTTCTACAAAGTTAACCGTTTTCGATTTGTTAAATATTAAGCCATGTCTTAATTCTTGCTAACAATTGCACTTTAAGTCTTAGTAGAAGAACCATCACAGGGTGATCCAGTGGTTGGAGACGAATTTTGGTCTCGTGTTTCACAAGGCATTTCATGGGTTCGATTCTTGGCGCTAATGAACCACACGATAGTGGACAAGCGGAGGCTAAAATGCTTTTGTGAGTTTTTCTAATCCTCAGAAAGATCAACTATCGTCGAAAAGCCACTAGCTGGTCATTTTTTTGTTATAAAAAAATAGTCTTAGTAGAAGGGCTATTCTACACTAATAAATCATTCGTCCGGTTGTAATTGCTAGCACGCATCTTGTTCTAGTTAAGGAGGATTCTTGCATGTCAAGGTGCGTTTATTTCTACGCAATCACTTAATGAGCGTTATATTCATAGTACAAGAATATACATTTAGTGACAGGCAAGTCTTTCTCCTTAGAGCATCTTCAATGGGAGTCTCTATTTAGAGACTCCTACCACCACCTTTGAGTACTCATTTAAAGACTTAAAGGGAATCTTTGTATCCCTAAAGGAATATTGCCTCCGATGGAAGAGTGGTTATAGTAGAATCCCTAAATTGAAGGTTTTTACAATTTTATGTGATTATTTGGTGAGATGTACATTTGTTGTTTATGTTAACATTACGTTCTCGTACAATATTTTTGTGAACATTTTAACAAAAAAAAAAAAAAAATTCAAATTCTGACACTAATTTTTTTTTCACAAAAACGTAACTAGAATGAGTGAATTGAGTACGAGTGAAGATGAAATTGTGGTAAGTTTTGGTTAGATAATTTAGTATTTATAAGAATGATGACATAACAAAATGAAAGAGTAACCCAAATTGAAAATATTAATATTTCAACAGGGGCATTATGAAATGAGAAAACAAAATAATTTGAAAACCAACATGAGAGAGTAATCTAAATTGAAACAGTTATTTAATTGGAACCGTTGATCTTTCAATGGTAAAAAAATTTGAAAAACAAGAATCAATCTAGACCCTCCATTTTAAACGGTTGAAAAGAAAAGAAAAAAAGACAAGGTCAGGTGACTGGGATTCACGCCTGCTTTTCCACTTAAATTGTTTTATTGAGTTCACCATTTCAGTCTCTATAGAGTCCTTATATGTCGGTACATACACCAAATATCCAGTGAGTCTCTATACTTTAGGGACTCATTTTTTGATCCATTGGAGATTCATTTTGTCCTTGTATTTGTTTTATACTCATTTTATACGATGAATGTCCTTAATTATTTAGAGACTCCATTAGAAATGCTCTTACAAAGTGATTTGCTTTAGCAGTAAAATAATAAAGCTAGCAGTACAAAATAATGGTGGGGGAACTTAAAGATTGAGCTGCATTATTTATCTTTCTGGTTTGTGCTTGAATGAGAATGGAAGTGAAGGTAGACCAACTGTAAAGATGTATAGTCTGATATGGAATGGTAGGCTTATTGGATTTAAGCTCACAAATGGTTACTGCTGCATAAATTAACGGCAAAAAAGAATGGTTTTGTTTGCTTTTCCAATTTGTAAAAGCCTACTCTTTATGTGCGTCGTAAGATTTCAGAGTTAGATCCGTGGTCCACAACTAATTACATTAATATTGTTATAACTTAATCACCTGCAGAGTTTGATAAGTATTGAACTTTTATCACATAAGGTCTGGTTATAATTAAAAATGAAATCATTCAATATAAATTATAATTTTTTTAGACAAAAATATAAATTATACTTTATTCTATGAAATTTTCGACCTGAGACTCTACTATCCAATATACACACATATATGTATGTCTTTATCTAATTATACTTTATTCTATGAAATTTTCGACGTAAGATTCTACTATCCAATATACACACATATATGTATGTCTTTATCTGTATACATTACCATCAATCTGTATCAAATGTACAAGTATATATGGGATGGTATAGGAGAGTAGGGAGGGGTCCAAACTAGGGTGTGAAGATGCCAACTATTTAGAAATGTGGATGCAAATGATTTGTTTTTATTAAGAAGAGGTTGCGTTTCCTATATATGATTGTGCAAAAAATGATCACACACCCTTGGAAATCGAAAACGACAGGAAAATAAAAGAAAATCACACCAAATGATCATAGTTGGATTCTCAGATGAAATTTGTAAGAGGGTGAAGATATTATTTAAAAGGCCAATAATAATTGGGATCCAAATAATTTTGGAGTTTTAGATTTATTTAGCTAGCTCGCGTTATTCGTAAGGCACTTTTTACAAAATTTTGAAATATTTTGTATCTTAGTTTCATACAAATCAATGCTAATCGTCTCATTTGAAATAAGTGCAGTTATTGTTGAGAGTTGTCCCATATCGGTGAGAAATAAGGTTTGCTATGTGCTTATATAATATTGGACTACATTTTATATTGCCAATTGATTTTATGGTGAAACCTCAATTTCATCAGTTACAATAAGACAGTTTCATTGAAAATTTTCTCGATGAACCCAAATTTGGTTGCTAAAACTTTTAAAGAGTTGGGAGATTCACAAGCTAACTTGGTAGCTAAAACATTTAAAAGTGCTACAATCTGACATTCACCTAATTTATCCTTTATTTTAGAGAGTTTTAACGAAAAACTCATGGTACTATTCACTTTAACGAAAAACCACATTTTTACACTAAAAAGTCAATCCTGGTACTATTCACTTTACTATTTATTTTGTACTTATCATTAAAACTCAAAGTTTTCAAGCCTTTTTTATTAGTTTCCTTTTATTTTAAAGGTAGTGTAATTTGTGTTCATTGATATTCTTTAATTTATTTTATCTACAGTCGAAAATTGAAAAGAATATGTGAGAAGTAAAAATGAGTGTTAACGTACTTACAGTTAGCAATGGTGCAAAGGAAATTATACTGTTGTGTATGCTTTTTCTTGATTGAAAGTTTGAAACCCTTTTTTTTTTTGGGGTCAAATGATGGATTTGTTGCATTAGATATTAGATTAGGGAACCAACGAGGTTCGAACTCATGCCGTGGTGCAAGGACAACATTCTTCTCCACTACTATGCTAGAGGGCCATTTGCAAAGTTTGAAAGCTTCGTAAGAGAAAAAACTTACCTGCAACGGATTACATCCGTCAATGTGATTCTCTCTCTACACTCAAGAAATAGACATATACACCCCGTTAGAAGTAGGGGTGTAATATCTACACTCTTTTTTACTTCTCCTACATCTTTTTAGCTTTCGATCGTCATATCAGATGAATTGAAGAAGATTAACATACATAAATTAGCACACCCCTAGAAGTAAGTTTTAGCCCTACGAACAATAAATTTTCATTAGTTTAGCAAGTGATTTTCCAAGGTGATATTGACCATGTCTGAAACAAGAAGGAGATGCCCCATCGCAGATTCTTGTTTGGTATCGTTTGACATGCATCTTACAGAAAATCCCATGCTTTAGTTAGCAAAAGCTGAAACCAATGAAAGGTTGTGACAAATGCTCCAACTTTTCTCAGGGATGTTATCCAATATTTTTTTTCTTCCAAATAGCATATAGGTTGTGATTATTTAAGTCCATTAAAAAAGTTACTAATTTTGTCTTAAATCTAATTATCTTATGGTTAAACTTGGGGTTAAAACAAAATAATTAGATTTATTTTGGTTGGACAGGTATGAGGCTGACATATTCTCTGCTTTGTAGCTAGGAGGCAAGCGAAGTAGGCATAACATAAAAGGAATATTAATGAAAATGACTTGAAAATTTTGAGTTTTAACGATAATGACAAAATAAAGGGTAAAGTGAATAGTATCAGGATTAACTTTTTAGTGAAAAATAAGCTGAAATTCTAAATTATAGTCTATAATTATAATCCTTGATCTAATTAATTAATCATTTCATCAGATTAATTGGAGTAGGTGGCATATATAAATTAAGTTATCATTTCTTAATCTCAACCAGAATCTGCACCTAGACATGATGGAATTTTGTCAAGAGTGATGATAATTGTTTGATGAGAAATGTTAGGGGGACTCTTCATGTACTCTTTACCACTTCACAATTCAATGTCAATTTTTACATAATATTATAAAATATTATGCAAAAAACATAAATTAAATTGATTAGTATTTTTTGATATTATTCTTATTTCTCTCTTATTCACGTACTTTTCTGATTCTACATAGGTAACATGTTATAATAAGAATATCTAAAAAAATGATATTGACCGACTCGTAGAACTTCATGTTTATAGCCGGAATTGTTCATATTATAATTCATTCTATAAAAATCGCATTTGCAAAAGAATCAGTTAAAACTAAGGTCATTTAATTATCGAATTGTATAAAAACAGATGAACATAATTGGGAGAAGCATTATGAAACCGTCTATGTATTTGCAACATTAGATTGACTAAACGATCTTAGTTTTAATCATTTTTTGTAGAGATTGTCTTTACAAAATGATTCATAATATGAATGATTCTAATCATAAGTATAAAACTCTATGATTCGAATACAAAGAGTTTTAACTAGAAGTTTGTATTCTTCATTAAGTAACCAAACATTGGTCAATAGAAAAGCTATGCATGCATGGTAAATTTGTGTAGATGTGAAGGGTAGATTAGTAACTTAAAAGAAAGGAAATTAAACAAACAATCATGCTTCTTCCTCTGTGGAATCTTTTGCTGGATATCATTGTTCCAAAGCTCATCCAATCCTTTACAATTAGAAAAAGGTTTTCACATAATCTTTTTTGTAAAATAAATAAAAAATAAAAAAATAAAAAAATGAAAAAAAGGCTTGACTTGTCTTACAAATTTCTCTCTAATCATGGTTAGATCCCCAAAGTGACAAAGTCTCCTCCTTTTACATTTTACCATCTTCATTAACCTCCTCACCCAACAAATCTGCAACCACATAGGCCCCACCAATTTAGTTCCTTTTTTCTTTTAATTTCCTCTAAATTTTATTCATTCCAAGCGCACACACTCTCTCTCTCCTTGTTCTCTCTCATGCAGCTTTGTAATGAAAGCAGTGCATGAGGGTTAGATTGATTCTTGAAGATTGATGTTTGTTATAAAAAAAACCCAATCGAAGTTTCATGTTAAAGTTTCCACCTTTGGCTTTGAGTTCATCAAGATCTGTTTTTTATGCCTCAACTCACCACTTCTAACCGTTTGATTCAGAGGTAACAATTTTCGTTTTATCCAATGTCGTTGTTTTTGTTTTTTATTTCCCAATAAAATGTTTGGTGATGTTTGTCTTATGTTAGTGGGTGGGGGAGGAAATGGTTGGTGTTGATTATTTAGTTTGGATTTAGCTGTGTTTGTACGTTCTTCTCGGTTCTGTGTGATTTTTTCCGGGTTTGTGCAAATTGGGAGTTTGATAATCTGTAACATGTTTGATCAGATTGTTTTTAGGAGAAAATAAGGTTTGCTTTAAGGTATTGTTATGTTGAGGTTCAAGGGAATGAGGTTTTGGTTGAGTGAATTCACCTGCCTCTAGTTGTTGTTGCTAAAATGTCTGAGGAGGTTGAGCTGAGGGGAGGAAAACTAGCTTTTGAATCACAATTCGTGTTGTTTTTTCGAAACAAAAATCGATCGAAAATTACCGTTGGACAAAGTTGAGCCGAGTTTCTTCTGTGCTCTGGTCTCAAAATTGGGAAAAAAATGATAAGAGTTAAGATTTCAATAGTGTTTTCCTCCTTTGCATGTTCTCTTGTTTGCTGAGTGTTTAATAAAATTGATTTGGTATCTTGAATCGAAACACTTTTAGCAGGAAAGTTCGGTTTTTGGAAACACCAACAGGCTGACAATGGAGGTGTAAAGATTCTGATCTTTGCTAGCTATTACAATGTTTTAGAATCTTGATGCATTGTAAACAGAAGCAGTGCAAAACACGTAATTGATGGTTGCTTCATAATTCGAGGACGTTTGTTACGTAGACAAATAGGACCAATTGGTATAGACCTTTTAATTCATTACGTTCTGTTGGAGTTTCAGAACCAGAAAACTAAACTAGTTTCACAGAGCATTTTAGTAAAGTTTTCAATTCATAATATTTCTCTGCCGTCTGTAGTATTTATTTGTCGTTTCCCTTCTCGAACAGGTGAGATGGACAAAGCATCTATAAAATGTCTGATCAACAGTATATCTCGATTTGTTCACCTAGTTTCAAGCCAAACATCGAAACATATTCCTATTCAGAAGGATTACAGAACCATAGTTGATGTACTAAAGCTTTTGAAGCCATTGCTTGATGAAGTAGTTGACTTTAAAATACCGTCAGATGACATTCTATATAAAGAGTGTGATGAATTGGATATGGCTGTCAATGGAGCTAGAGAATTCATGGAAAAATGGTCTCCAAAGTCGAGCAAAGTTTTAAGTGTAAGTGCAAACCTGTTCTTCTGCTAAATTCATGTCTTTATGTGTGTTTCTAGTCCATGCTTGAGGATTTTCATCACGGAATCTCTGTCGGTTTTTTTTCATTTGGAAAGGCACACAAAATCAAGAAAAACCGTGGTGTAAGAAATAGGAACCCTACAACAATAATTGCAATCACAACTCTGAGGCTTCTGTATTTCCCTTTTGAATACATGGAAATTGAACAAAGCAGTGTGCATAAAATACCTCAACTTTGACAAACTATCTGGTGTATGTCTGTGTCTGTGCCTGTGTTGAGGGGTGGGGGTTTCGTCATATGTTTTAATTTGAATTACAATGTATCCTCAGGCTTGGTGGAGTGAGCCATTGTTGATAACAATCCAAGGCTCGTCGCTCAAGATTTGCGGCATATTACCTAGACTGTTGCAGTCATCTTCATCTGGCTCAAGCTTAACAGGTCTTCAGGTAATTGCTAAGTTCAAACTGCCTTCTGCATGTATCATTTTCTTATAAGGGAAAAAGGAAAAAGGAAAAAGAAAACGAGGTTGATATAACAAAATTTCTACTACTCATTCTTATTATTTTTAATATTAACCTATTTCTTCAAAACTTTCTATTCTTCATCCCACTAGTTATTTATAACTATGTTGTTCAATTCGTCAGAAGTCAGGACAAATGCAACTCTAATCTGTGGTAAATTGTTTCAGCACTGTATGCAGGAAATTCAATCTTTGAAGCTGGAAAGAGTATCAGAATACTTAGAAGAGGCTCTGAAAAGTCCAAGGAAAGATGTCATGCCTTCCACCGAACTTCTTATGAAAATTATCGAATTGCTTAATCTGACTTCAAACCAAGAACTGCTGAAAGAAAGCATTGCTGTAGAAAAGGAAAGGATGAATGTCGAAGTCAGCGATGTTAGAGGGGAATTAGATCAAGTTAACCAAATTGTGGTTCTCGTCTCCCATATTCGTGAATTCATGGTCAAAATTGAGCACCTTGAAACTGCATCTGGCGTCCCAATCCCTTCGTACTTCCGCTGCCCTTTGTCTTCAGAACTAATGCTGGACCCTGTGATCGTAGCTTCAGGTCAAACCTATGAGAGATCTTCCATCCAAAAATGGATTGATCATGGGCTAACTATTTGCCCAAAGACCCGACAGAGGCTTTCCCATACAAATCTCCTTCCCAATTATACTGTCAAAGCTATGATAGAAAGCTGGTGTCAGGAAAATGATATAAAACTTACGGCGAACTCTGACGGCTCTAATGCTATCTTGGTCCCATCTCCATCAGATCAAGTATCTCCTGCAGATTCAATTCACACAGATAGTTTGTATTGCTCTACACACAGTAGCAATTCGACATCGAGGTCCTCTCTTGAAGTTGGAAACGTATTTGAGAAACAAAAGAAACATGTCTCTCCTAGGTTAGGTGGACAAAAGTCCAATGAATGCGATAGCAACAAGAAAGGCCACTCATCACCAAAACAGTCATATAGTCATTGCAGGAGCGAATCAGCTACTAGTGCTGCTTCCAGTATTGATTATGCACTGCCAGCATCCATTAAGGTGTCGGGGATATCTAATAAGCATGAAAATGTTCGTAGGTTGTCTGGAGAAATCTCATCTGAGCATGCAGTTGCTTCTACTCCAGATAAAGAATCAACAATGCCCCCCGGGTTATCAGGAAAATTATCTCACATTTCCAAGGCAAAAGCAGAAGGGGCATGGACTGACAGCCCCAGTTATCCCAACAGACAGCTGCTTCCATTTTCTAGTTCAGGATCTGATGAGTTGACGACAGCATCCCACGTCCGGAAATTAATTGAAGACCTCCAGAGCCAGTCAAATGAAGTGCAAACTATGGCGGCGGAAGAGTTGCGGCTTCTTGGGAAGCGCAATACGGAGAATCGAACTATGATAGGCCAGTGTGGTGCTATCACGCCATTACTTTCTCTTCTATATTCAGGAGTGATGATAACACAAGAGCATGCTGTGACAGCTCTTTTGAATTTATCGATTAATGAAGACAACAAAGCGATGATTGCGGAAGCAGGGGCAATTGATCCCCTAATCCATGTTCTAAAAACGGGAAGTGACGGAGCCAAAGAAAATTCTGCTGCAGCTTTGTTCAGCCTCTCTGTATTGGACGAATACAAGGCAAAAATTGGTCGGTCTGGTGCAGTTAAGGCCTTGGTTGATCTTCTAGCCTCAGGGACTCTTAGAGGGAAGAAAGATGCTGCTACTGCATTGTTCAATCTGTCAATTTTTCACGAAAATAAAGCTCGCCTAGTTCAAGCTGGGGCTGTGAAGCATCTTATTGATTTGATGGACCCTGATACTGGGATGGTTGACAAGGCCGTTGCTCTCCTAGCAAATTTGTCCACCATTGCGGAGGGGCGCGTAGCAATTGCACGGGAAGGGGGCATTCCATTACTAGTCGAGATTGTTGAATCAGGTTCCCAGAGAGGAAAGGAAAATGCCGCCTCCATACTGTTGCAATTGTGCCTTCATAGTCCAAAGTTTTGTACTCTTGTTCTTCAGGAAGGAGCTGTCCCTCCCCTGGTTGCCTTATCTCAGTCGGGCACCCCAAGAGCAAAGGAAAAGGTACGCAGCTTAAACATTTTTCTTGTCTATTATTTAGCTCTCTGTTGATCTGCTTACTGGTTAGTGTGCCAAATAATGGAGAAGGCAAGGGAACAGAAAATTTTAGAACTTGAAAAGAAGGGGAAAAATTGATTGTTCAATAATGATGATTTCCTTCTGTTTTAGTGAAAACAGTTCTCTTCCTCCCGTCATTTGGCAGCTGTTATTACTTATTGCCCTGGTGTAGCTATAACCCAATAATTTACCATTACCGGCCAAGATCAATCTATATTGTCGAAAGTTTGTGACAAAACATCTGATCAGCACATAAAAATGCCATGCGTGGTTTCTTTAGGCGAACCTAGAACTATGCCAGGGTGTTCACTCTCAATGTTTATCCCTGTTTAGTCAACATAAAACCGAAGTTATGCCGAACATTGCATGATTTTGTTAGAATATAGATCTGTGGAACAAAGAAGATAAAATTTTGCTTTACATATATTATGCAGGCACAGCAGCTTCTCAGTCACTTCAGGAATCAGCGAGAAGGGGCAATGGGAAAAGGAAAATAAAGACATTTACCTGTTGCTGATTTTTTCTAAATTTAGCCTCCATAACATTTTCTCCCTCAAGATATTTCTTTAGGGATATTTTATATATATATATATATTCTTT